>NC_138772.1:382587606-383102606 GCF_965119305.1 Pelophylax lessonae
ATAAGTAAATCTATTTGATATTCCCGAAAATGAGCCATGGTGATTTAACACCACACACATACCAAAAATAAAGACAATATTGCATTGTACTATTCATTTAGCTATCACTGATCTATTATCCCATTGTGTATAACTAAAACCATATATGTATTTCTAAAAAAAACTTTCTAAAAATATGCTTTACCTGCTTGAATACATTAAAGCCAAAAGCAAACATTTATTATATTGCAGCTTGCCAATTCTTAGATGTGATGGCTGGATTAGTTTCCTATTTTAGGCTTTTTTTCTTCTATTTTCATCTGGTGATCCAGCCAGTACGTCTGTTTGTCAAAAGAAAAGGACTCTTGCAGTTACGGAGATGAGACTGATCATTTAACAGGGATGCTTAATCGTTTCCCATTCAGTGACAAACAAGTACATCAGTGGTAAGGAAGGTTGATATCTCGTCATCATTGCTGGCGTTTCTCTTCACTGTAAAAGTAATCCTAGCAGCTATAGAGCTGTTGGATTACTTTTACAGGTGGGGGAAGGGGTTCCCCCCTACCGTTGCCACTGCCAGCTTTACTGAGCTCTACCGAGGTTCCCGGGACACAGTGAAAGTGAACACAGTTCCCGGGACACAGTGAAAGTGAACACAGTTCCTGGGACACAGTGAAAGTGAACACAGTTCCCGGGACACAGTGAAAGGGAACACAGTTCCCGGGACACAGTGAAAGTGAACACAGTTCCCGGGACACAGTAAAAGTGAACACAGTTCCCTGGACACAGTAAAAGTGAACACAGTTCCCAGGACACAGTGAAAGTGAACACAGTTTCCGGGACACAGTGAAAGTGAACACAATTCCCGGGACACAGTGAAAGTGAACACAGTTCCCGGGACACAGTGAAAGTGAACACAGTTCCCGGGACACAGTGAAAGTGAACACAGTTCCCGGGACACAGTGAAAGTGAACACAGTTCCCGGGACACAGTGAAAGTGAACACAGTTCCCGGGACACAGTAAAAGTGAACACAGTTCCCTGGACACAGTAAAAGTGAACACAGTTCCCAGGACACAGTGAAAGTGAACACAGTTTCCGGGACACAGTGAAAGTGAACACAGTTTCCGGGACACAGTGGAAGTGAACACAGCTCCCGGGACATAGTGAGAGTGAACACAGTTTCCGGGACACAGTGAAAGTGATGTTGTTTCTCCCACGTGTGACATCAGATACCAAAAGCAACAAGAACTTTGTCACTTCCAGTTTTGGTTTGATGTTTACAAACAGTTACCGGCTTGTACATGCATTTGATCAAATCGATCTCGGTTTCATTAGATGCTTTGGAGACCAGAGGAGAGATCTGAGGACCTGTCCAAGCCCATGCTATCACAAGGGATGTTGTTTATTCCTTGGGATAGCAATAAAAGTGATAAAAAACAAAACTTAACAGACAGTATAAAAAAATTAAAAATAAAATAAATAACAAAAATTCAATTTATTATTTATGTAAAACCTTTTCTCCAAAAAGAAAAAAACAGTTTGCTGCCTGTAACTGATTATAAAGTATTAGCTAGAGTTCAGCTTCAATGTGTTGGTGTATCTAAATCTGCTAGTACTTCTAACACTCCCCTTCCCCCAGACTGACAATGCTAAGCTTTATCCAGAGAGGTATAGTATGTTACTGGCCAGATCAGCAGGGGAAAACAGAGGGAAAAAAAACTAAGAAAAACGAATACAGCCCCTATATCTGATTGGTAAACTGCAATGTATTACATTTTTGGTTTTGTGTTTAATACCACTTTAAAGGTACTGCCCATTTCATTATTCTGCTTGCTATTTATTGAATCACACAGGTGATTTGATTTACTAAAACTGGAGAGTGCAAAATCTGATGCAGCTGTGAATGGCAGCCAATCAGCTTCTAACTTTAACTTGGTCAATTAGGCTTTGACAATAAAACCTGAAAGTTGATTGGTGTCTATGCAGAATGGCACCAGATTTTGCTCTCTCCAGTTTTAGTAAATCAACCCCATTATTTTCCATATACTTGTTAAAGTGTCTATTATAGCTTTTCCATCTTTTGGCTATTGACTTATTGTGTGTTGCTACTGTAGCACTGCCCCCTTGAGGGCTGCTGGTTAATGGATGTTCCTCAGCACTCCCATGACCCTGCAAACAGTCCAACCCACCTAACACTCTAGGTTCTGACATGGCAAATATTCCTTACAAGAACACACTGACACAAATGGGATAACGTTTTACTATTTTACTTAAAGGATAAACAGGTATAACTTTGAGATAAACATATAAGCCCCTATCAATCATTTGAATCCCACCAAAGCCAGTGAAATTCAACAGATTGATATAGGTGTATAGTAACACAGTGTGATAGAATTATGAATAATGACTGTTAACCCTTATAATACTGCTATGACTATTGCTTAGAGGAAGAACTTATAATTATACTAAGATGGTAGCTGGTATAACTAATAGCAATGAAGTAATTTAAACATGACCCCTTTAAAGTATAACAAATAATAAACCCCTTCTCCTAGCAAGGCCTTGCTAATTCTTCGCCGGCAGTTGGAGCTCTTATCACTGCCCAATGTGATATTTGTAATCCTAAAGAAGTGATATATGTGATACTTAAGGCAACATCAGGGTGTTGATGAGAAAGAATTTTACTTGCGGTTAGAACTTCACACAGGCACCCTTCCATTCTCTGATGTCCATATGTGAGGATCCTTCAACACAGGCGATGCGCCCTCCCATGCTCCGGCGTCTGGGAGTGATCGGTACTCTGCTGCCTCGGTCAGTCTGTCCGGCCTCCACTCGCTTCCTCTTCAGCTCCACTGGATCAGCCACCGCAGAGACTGTCAGCATCCGCTCTGCTGAGGACGAGCTCCACACTCAGGCTAGGCTGCATGTACTAGGCCTCAGCCACTGACAGTGTCTGTGAGCACTCCACAGGCTGGTCTGCACTCAGTGGGTCCCGGAAGCAGGAGAGCATGCACACTGTGAAGCAGATAGGTTTATAGGATCTCGCATGGTCCTTCACTTCCCCAATGCTTCCTGGGAGTATGGTTCCTTACGCAATCCAGATAAAAATCTACTCCCAGTACAGAACTATATCTCTCACAATCCAGTTCTTCCACTTCCTGTGAGAGGCTGATCTCCTTCTGAAAGCAGCCTTAAAGGGGCACACTAACAGTTTAAACAATAACGATTAACATGCAGATATATATATACTGTACATTGTGGTAGTGTGATCCCGGCTACCCTACAATAAATATTCACACTTCAGCCTCAGTGTGTGCCAGAGGACGTGGATTGTCGAGAACATCGTTGACATCTGGAGTCGGGGGACACAAACATCAGTGGCTCCTTCGGGGGGTAAGTGCTACATAAAAAAAAAAGGTAAGACAATGTATTGTCAAGTTAACCAATGCATGTGGATGCCTTTAAACTGTATTTTGTAGACTCTGCTTTACCTGTGCTGCTAATGCTTTCCAATAAGGGAGTTGCTAAGGGAAGCCACTGAAGTTGTTGAAAGAAACATTTAGGTCAATAAGGCATGACATAATGCCCAATGAAAGTGAAAGTTTGTGTTAGTGGCTCAGTACACCCTTTCATGGCTGGAGGTATAAGAATTACCTGTTTGTTGCGTCCAGTTATAATTTTCATTGAAGTTAACAGTAAAATGAAAGATGAAACCCTGTCTATTAGCAAAATGTTCACTTTTGTTTTTTGTTTTTATCTGTACCTATTAACAACCAGGCCCTATTATGAGAAAACAATATAACATTGATTTACTGCTCAGAGGATCTCTATAATCATAGGCCTCAGATGCTGGAGTGTATGTTGTCATATATTGCCCTCTTGTGCACAAACCTGGAATTGTTGCCTTGTTTCTGGCAATTGCATATAAAGTAATGAAGCTGAACTATGGAATGGCAGGAAGGAGTGAACTGTATATAATACAATAAAATAACTTTCTATTATCATATCAAAGGCACATCAGACAATGAGTTTGAAAATAAGAAGGCCAGTTTATTACTGGTTTAACAATAATAAATATAGTATCAAATATAATAACATCTAAACAACAACCCAGTCATACAACTCGGGTTGTACAATCCACATATAATATTTAACAATACCATTGATCCAAAATACATATTAACCACTTAAGCCCCGGAAGATTTTACCCCCTTCCTGACCAGGGGGTATTTTGCGATTCGGCACTGCATGACTTTAACGGACAATTGCACGGTCGTGCGACACTGTACCTAAACGAATTTGACGTCCTTATTTTCCCACAAATAGAGCTTTCTTTTGGTGGTATTTGATCACCTGTGCGATTTTTTGATCATGCGCTATTATAAAAAAAAGAGCGACAATTTTGCAAAAATAAGAATATTTTTCACATTTTCTTATATGAAATTTCCCCCCCAAAAAAATGTAAAAATCTAATTTTTTTTAAATTTTTGGCCAATTTGTTTTCTGCTACCTATGTTTGGCAAAAAAATCACAATAAGCGTATTTTGATTGGTTTGCGCAAAAGTTATTGCGTTTACTAACTAAGGGAAAGATTTTTGTCATTTTTGCTGTTTTTTTTTTAACGAGTAATGGCGGCGATCTGCAATTTTTTTGCGGGACTGCGACATTGCGGCGGACAGATCGGACCCTTGACTGACATTTTTGACACTTTTGGGGGTACCAGTGACATTACTACAGTAATCAGTGCTATACATATGCACTGTTACTGTAAAAATGACACTGGCAGGGAAGGGGTTAACTTTATTGGAGAGGGAGGGGTTAAGTGTGTTCCTAGGGGCGTGCTTTTAACTGTGCAGGGATGTGGCTGTGTGTGTAACAGCACAGATCAACGGTCCTATATAGCAGGACCGTTACATCAGTGCTTTTACACAGGGAAGTATGACAGGCGGCTTTGTTTACATTAGCCGCCTGCCTTTCTCCCTTCACAGCGGACGATCGCGGTCACACGCACGGAGGCGTCCGTGAACGAGCCGAGGTGGGAGCGCGTCTCCGGCGGCGCGCGCTCACCCGCTATTGGCTCCCAGGCTAGTGACGTACCGGTACGTCACTTTGCATGGCCGGGGCTGACCGCCGCAGTATATGTACTTGTGGTGGTCGGGCAACCGGTTAAGACAACGTCCGCCTCTGCAATGCAGAGGTGACCTTACCACATAATAATTATGGCCGCGACAAACCAAGGGGAGGAAGGGAACACTGGGATGAAAGATTTTGAGAGATTGAGCCCTATAGCCTTGGATGCCTGCTTAAATAATACCAGAAGCAGGTTCTGGCGTGCTTCTTGGGCGGGAGCAAAGAGCGAGAAGGACCCCCATTCGTAATTAAAAATAGAGGCATCCTAAAACTCCCCAGATACCTAGCCTAACTTCCCTGGATACTGAAAAGGGGGAAGGGGAGCTAACTAAAGTTAAGAGTCAAAAGGTCAAGCACCTCAAGACACAGGGCAGATATAACACTACTAAATTAACTAGCCTCTATCCCTAGTAAAATCTAATTGCTCCCCCTCTGCCATTCCATAAGAAAAAGGGGGGCTAAAAGCCCCCCTTTTCTCACATGGAATGGCAGGAAGGAGTGAACTGTATATAATACAATAAAATAACTTACTATTATCATAACAAAGGCACATCAGTCAATGAGTTTGGAAATAATAAGGCCGCAGCCGTTTATTACTGGTTTAACAATAATAAATATAGTATCAAATATAATAACATTTAAACAACAACCCAGTCATAACAACTCGGGTTGTACAATCCACATATAATATTTAACAATACCATCTAGAAGACAGGCAAAACCTCATCGCCTTTTACCACCCCGCAGCGCGGCAAATTCAATGCATGTGCCAACATTTGCATTAAAGATATACAAACCAATACTGGAAAGATGGATTCCGTTGTCTCAGTACAGACCACGAATGCCACCTTCCAGGTCCGTGTGCCTATATGAAACAATGTTAACCTTTTGAAATAATTTCTCTAACGCTTTATTAACCCTTTTCCTAATTCTTTCAAAAGGTTTCATATAAGGGTGAGATAACCAAATTAATCTCTGCACAATCTCAGAGAAAACTATCACCGTATTAGGAAACATTAACTTAACCTGCTGTAGATCCCTGATTTGAAATATGAGGTCTAACGTTTTTGATTTACCTATGTCATTTTCACCTAAGAGTACCACTAAAATGTCAGGGGGAGGTAAATTCTGAAAAAGTTTATTCAATTTAGGAATCAACTCTGACCATGACATTCCTCTCTTACTGAACCATGAAACTGTAAACTTTTCTTTATCTAAGCCGAGACTCTCGGAATGAATCCTCTTCCGTGCTCTCTGTTGTGCCCAGAAAATGAATGAATGACCAATTATCCAGACTTGATAACATTTACCTGAAAGGATCAGAAATAAAGTTAGGACGTACATATGTAATATAGCTGTTAGACCTCCATCTGCCAAGTTTCTTAATTAAGCTAGCATCTAAACCAAGCCTAGCTGCCTCAGTTGCAGCTTCTATCCTAAAGGAGTGAGAAGAGAATTTAACACGACCTAAACCAAACATTTGAAAACATTTCTTAAATACAAAGTCAAACTGGAATGTAGTTAAAGGCTTACCATCCTCATGAATAAAGAACTCTTCATGAAGACTGGGCCTTAAAAACAAATATTTTTCAACCAAATGGACCAGACATACTGGAGACCCTTTATATGCATTTAAATGACACCAATAACCTAGACCTAACTGATCAGTCTTAGATCGTTTTATAAAAATACGAAGCTTTTCCCCTGAACAACAAACATCTGAAAACAACAAGCCTGAACTATAAACCTTACTTACCGATATCAACTCAGATATCCTTAAAGCTGCAAAAAATAAAATTGAAAAAAACTGCCCGGAACAGAACTACTTCATAATGGGAATAACAAACTGCTGCTGAAATCTTACACATATCTTGTAAAATAACGGGTGTAATAGGTCGACGCTAATCAACCTGAAAATGATCCTTCCTATAGCCCTTCAGAGCCTGTTTCACAGAAAAATATGATAGGCACGAAGGGTGATTATGTAGTCTTGCAAACAAAGATACCCCTGCTAAAATTTTGTTGATGTGCGTCCAGGAATAATTTTTAGAAAAATAAAAAATTCAAAAATAACAAAACCAGTTCCTCTGAGAAAGCATCATTACGTTGGTTGATGGAATTCAGAAATGACAGCCACATAGAAAAAGCGGATGGATACCCTGCCCACGTTCTATGCGCCAAGGATTTCTTCACATTATCAACAACTAAATCTAAACCAGATCCCAGAGATAAGCAGGACAGCGTACACCCACCGGATCCGCATCTGGAAGTAACTGAAAAAAAACATCCACCTGGAATCGAGACAGAGTCCGCCAGGTCATTGTCTTTACCCGGAATAAAGGTAGCCTTTATCCAAATATTGAGTGATAAGCATTTAAAGACTAAATATCTTAAGAAAACAATGACTGGCGGAGATCTGGAGGTTAGACGGTTTATTGCATATAAAACCCCTTTATTGTCTGTCCTGACCAATATACGTTTATTCTTAAAAAATTCACCCCAAATTTCTAACGCCACTATAATAGGAAAGAGCTCTAACAAAACTATGTTTTTAACATAGCCTAGAATTTTCTATCACTCACACCAGCGTTCTGCGCACCAGTGTGTTTGTCAAATAGCGGCAACACCCACTGAGCCTGCAGAATCAGTAAACAAAAGAAAATCTTTATCTAGAACAGTGGTTCTTAACCTTGTTGGAGGTACTAAACCCCGCCAGTTTCATATGCTCATTCACCGAATCCTTCTTAATTGGAAAAATAAAATATGATTTTTTCAAATTCAAAACATAGGTATATATTTAGGTATATATTTATACATAGGTGCACAAAATGAACAAAACCATTAAAGAACAAAACCATTAAAACATGATTTTCACACAAAAACATAATAATGAATATTTACTGCAAATCAGTGTGACTTCTGCTGTTGTCTTTCAGAGACCAGTTCAGAAATGCGCGGCTTTACCTTGGCAAGTGCCACACTCATGTCATTTTCGCAACAAAGTCTGTTCCTTTTCTTCGTTTTTATGTCCAGCATCCTCGAAAAGGATTGCTCGCAAAGATATTTGTTGATGGGTACAAAGCCAAGAACAGGCAGACTAGCCTTTTCATCGAATCTGGCTCTCCTCACCTTGAATTCAGCGAGCGTTGTGTTCTTGTATTTTCCATCCCCATGCAGCTTAAGGAAGTGTTCTCTTAGTTTTGCCGGTGCTAGACTAGAATTGCTCAACTTGGCATTGCAAATCATGCAGTTAGGACGCTGACTCCCATCACGTTCTCTTATACATGTGAATCCATATTGTACATATTCGTCCGACCACTTTCTTTTTTTGCTCGACATAGTTAGTATCAAGGGATTCATATTAAGAAAGAAATCACACAACGTACTATCACAACAGTTACAATTCGACTACTGGGCGTGCCAAATTCCCTGCAGCACAGATAGGCCAAGCGGTGTTGCGTGATCACCTGCAGCCAATGAGCGGGGCATGTCATCAACAATCATATGAGTCGGGTGTGTGTCTTGACCTCCGCCAAACCCACAAGACTGACTCACCGAACCCCTGGGGTTTGATCGAACCCAGGTTAAGAACCACTGATCTAGAATAAAATCAGCCTGCCACAATGCCCTCCCATTGAAATGCAAAAGAAATTGCAACGAGACCATTAAATCTTCCCTCATGTCATGAGAGACTCTCACATGTGCAATGGGTGATTTAAGACCTGAAATTGCCTAGTAAAACTTTCCAGAAAATACTTTCCCTATTGGTATCCCCCTAGATGCAAAAGCAAGGAGGCCTAATAAAGACTGAATTTCTTTGAGACAGACCCTCTTTTTCCAAATAATACATATCAGCATACCTCGCAGCTTGCATATTTTCTCCCCTGGCAACCTAAAGTCCATACGGACTGAATCAATGGTTATACCAAAGAATTAAATACAGTTATTAGGCAAAACTGTTTTTTCCCTAGCTAAAGGGATCCCACATTTTCTACATATTAGACAGAATGCATTCAAGATAAAGTGACAATTGTCACTATCAGCATTACCCATGAATAAAAAATCATCAAGGTAATGTATAACATCATTGAAACCTGTAACCTGAACCAAAACCCATTCAAAATAGTAGCAGGAAAGGGAACATCCCATGGGCAGGCACCTATCAAAATAAAAGTGACCCGCAAAATAGATACTGAAAGAATTAAAGCAAGCAGGGTGCAATGGAAGCAACCTGAATGTAGATTTTATATAAGCTTTAGCTAAAAGCGCCCCCCTACCTAATTTTTTTATCTTGACTAAAGCATCCTCAAAGGTGGCATAAGTAACTGACAATGAATCATCACTGATCTCATCATTAAGGGAGTTTCCCTTCGTATACGTGAGGTGATGAATCAGCCGATAAGAATTAGGCTTCTTTTTCTGCACAATCCCTATAGGAGAAATGCGGAAATTCCTAAATGGGGGGGGGGGGGGGGGGGGGACTAAAGGGACCAACATATCTACCTTCTAAAACTTCCTTATTCATTTTATCAAAAACAACATCAAACACACCACCTAGAGACCTTAAATTTCAAACAATGCTACAACCTAAACCACTAAAACGAGGGAGTCTAAAACCATACTGAAATCCTTCAGTTAACAGTTGAGCTTTCCATTTGTCTGGAAATGCTTGGAGCCAGGGCAACATTTCTTGCCATTTCACTGGGGTTGGGGCCTTTCTGAACATTTCCTGGCTGTTGGCCACCGGACATTCTTTTAAAACAATTTGAGATTGGGTGAGTGCCAGAACAGAAGGCGCACTTATGTCTGTATTTACAAGAACCTGGCCATTTACATTGGGAATCGTTAAAACTGAAACAAATTCCTCTTTTATATCCTGATAACCTAGATACTTGTTGTTGTGAAAAGTTTGGCTGCCTTTGCAAAGTGGGCGTCTGAGGCAGAAAAAGGTCTAGCCAGAGTCCCACATCCTTGGTACCCCATCTCGGATTAGGGTGCACCGCCATTTTCTGACGGAAAGCCACATCATAACTATACCATGCGTGGCCCCCAAAATTTTTATATGCCTCCAAAATGATTTCAGCGTGTTGAAAAAGACCCACGCTTCTACCGGGGAACTTCTCACAAGGAATAGATGAAAAAATACAGAAAGCTTGTAACCAATTAAAAAGGACTTAGGGATGAATTGCTTTCTATCATTTTCATCTTCTTTTTTGTCACTTTTTGAAATAAATTCCCTGGTAGAAGGTAACAGAGATAAAAGGTCCACATACCCCCCTTGCCAGATTTTTTATTTTATTGCATCTCACAAATGAAAGCCTAGGGGAGAAATTTCACAAGGCAAAGACTCTCTTAAACAGCTTTCAGGTAAATTATGTGTTTTAGCTAGATTAAATGCAGATGAGACATCATTCCCTAAAACGCAACTAGATGGCGCCCATACATTAGCTGTTGAAATAGGAATAGGAGCTGTATTTTGAGAAAGTGACTGACAATCCTGTACAAATTTAACAAACAAGTTAAATATATCATTATTCTGGGAGATCACAGGACACTCACCACCTGGGACAGGCTGATGTGGAGACGGTCCGGAATCCTCTGCTGCATTCACTGCGTTCTGTGACTCCTGCAGAAAGGAAGGAAAAGAAGGAGGTCTGACCTAATGTGCAGTCAAGCTCTGTGCACTAGCAGCTGACTTGTTTCCGGAAGAACGGCGTCTAGCAGAGCGGCGACCAGGTAACCTAGCGCCCGCTGAAGTGCCCTCTCTCTCCTCAGGATTGGGGTCTCCCAGACGTCCCGGCGGCGGTGATCTTCCAGATGGTCTTCTGGGAAAGTGGTGGGAGGTTGACGGAGAGTACCGGCATCTAGGGCAGTGGTTCTTAACCTGGGTTCGATCGAACCCCAGGGGTTCGGTGAGTCAGTCTTGTGGGTTTGGCGGAGGTCAAGACACACACCCGACTCATATGATTGTTGATGACATGCCCCGCTCATTGGCTGCAGGTGATCACGCAACACCGCTTGGCCTATCTGTGCTGCAGGGAATTTGGCACGCCCAGTAGTCGAATTGTAACTGTTGTGATAGTACGTTGTGTGATTTCTTTCTTAATATTAATCCCTTGATACTAACTATGTCGAGCAAAAAAAGAAAGTGGTCGGACGAATATGTACAATATGGATTCACATGTATAAGAGAACGTGATGGGAGTCAGCGTCCTAACTGCATGATTTGCAATGCCAAGTTGAGCAATTCTAGTCTTGCACCGGCAAAACTAAGAGAACACTTCCTTAAGCTGCATGGGGATGGAAAATACAAGAACACAACGCTCGCTGAATTCAAGGTGAGGAGAGCCAGATTCGATGAAAAGGCTAGTCTGCCTGTTCTTGGCTTTGTACCCATCAACAAATATCTTTGCGAGCAATCCTTTTCGAGGATGCTGGACATAAAAACGAAGAAAAGGAACAGACTTTGTTGCGAAAATGACATGAGTGTGGCACTTGCCAAGGTAAAGCCGCGCATTTCTGAACTGGTCTCTGAAAGACAACAGCAGAAGTCACACTGATTTGCAGTAAATATTCATTATTATGTTTTTGTGTGAAAATCATGTTTTAATGGTTTTGTTCTTTAATGGTTTTGTTCATTTTGTGCACCTATGTATAAATATATACCTAAATATATACCTATGTTTTGAATTTGAAAAAATCATATTTTATTTTTCCAATTAAGAAGGGTTCGGTGAATGAGCATATGAAACTGGAGGGGTTCAGTACCTCCAACAAGGTTAAGAACCACTGATCTAGGGGTATGTTTCCTCTTCGCTGAGCCGTCCGCCCCGGAAATGATGCGAGACGTCCTGCCGCGCACATCTTCTACGACCCGGTGACCGATGACTGTGTCCAGCGGAGATGACGCGCCGAGGTCTCTAGTGACGTAGTCCTCTGGGCCTCCGACCTCCACTGAGGCTTCCTCCACAAGGGCTGCTGAGGATGTGGCTTCCACCGGAGCTTCCTGGACAGCTACAATCGGTAAGTCGAGACATCTCCTGATCTAGTCGTCACCTCCGTCTTCCCCTGCCCGCTCTATCAGCTTCCTCAATAGGCTCATCTTGGATAGAACCCTGGAACACTGGGATGAAAGAGTCTGAGAGATTGAGCCCTATAGCCTTGGATGCCTGCTTAAATAATACCAGAAGCAGGTACTGGTGGGCTTCTTGGGTAGGAGAAAAGAGCGGGAAGGACCCCCATTCGTAATTAAAAATAGAGGCATCCTAAAACTCCCCAGATACCTAGCCTAACTTCCCTGGATACTGAAAATAGCGTGATTTTTGAGCGGGAAGGGGAGCTATTTAAAGTTAAGAGTCAAAAGGTCAAGCACCTCAAGACACAGGGCAGATATAAAACTACTAAATTAACTAGCCTCTATCCCTAGTAAAATCTAATTGCTCCCCTTCCGCCATCCCATAAGAAAGGGGGGCTAAAAGCCCCCCTTTTCTCACATTTTTGCCCTAGTGACATGTACTCAGATAATTTTATGTCTTGTTAATGTTCTGTGAACAGGGTAGGACTCACAAATTGTGCTTTATCATATATATATATATATATATATATATAGTAAGTATATATAGTCGGTGCAACTTAAAGTCGCACAGATATGAACGGTACTCATTGGAAATAATGGAGAATTACTTGTCATGCGATTTTGCAGGCCCAAATCGCAGGACAAGTCGCACAAGTGTGAAAGGGGCCTTAACGCAACAGTCCCCCACTAACAGAAAAAAAAGAAGTTAAAAAAATCCCACCAATCTCCAAAAGGGAAGGGGGTATGGTGGGGCTACCCGCCAATCCTCAAACAAAAGAGAGGGGGGGGGGGAGTACTCTGCTTCCTGCCAATCCCCAATAGAGGGGGGGGGGGGAAGCATGCTCCCATTCAATTCCCAATAAAGAGGAGGGGGGGTGCTTCTCCTTGATTAAACAGAAAAGGTCATTAATCACCAGTACAGATGGAGTCATGTTTCCCACTGATCAATGATTTGGTTTCAGCAGGGGTTCCCCTGGAGTTAAAAGGCAGAGAAAGGCTGATCAATGCAGTGCAATGGCTTGCCTGTTTGAATACAGACATATAGGTAAGCCACAATATAACAGTCGATCGCAAACTAAAAAGCAATTATATAATACTAGTGTAACCTATTTGTTACATTTAAACAAAGTGGAGAGAAAACAAAAAGTTCAGACTTTACTTTTAAAATGCAGCTCTAATGGCATTCAAACTCTCTTACCAAGCATGTGCTACCATGTGCAGGTTAACCACTTCCCGCCCGCCCTATAACAGATTGACGGCGGGAATGCGGTTGTATTATCCTGACCGGACGTCATATACATCATATAATACAGCTGCGATCGGTGATGCGAGGTGTCAGCCTGACACCCTGCATCTCCGATCTCGGTAAAGAGCCTCTGACGTAGGCTCTTTACCATGTGATCAGCCGTGTCCAATCACGGCTGGTCACATAGTAAACAGGAACAGCCGTTGATCGGCTTTTCTTAGTTCATGCCTGACAGGCACGAGTAAAGGAGCGCCTATCGGCGGCTCCCCTGACAGGGGGGGGGGGGGTCGGCACTGGTAATCAGATCATTGATTACCAGTGCAGACCCTCAGGGGGGATGCCACTAGAACCACCAGGGATGCCCACCCATGACCCCAGGGATGCCCACTATGGCCACCAGGGATGGCAATCAGGGCTCAGGGAGCCCCCCCATTGCCCTCCCCATCAGTGCTGCCCACCAGTGCCCTCCCTATCAGTGCTGCCCACAAGTGCCCATCATTGCCAGATTTCAGTGTCGCCCACCAGTGCCCATCATTGCCCACCAGTGCCGCCTATCAGTGCCCATCAGTGCCGCCCATCAGTGCCGATCAGTGCTGCCCATCAGTGCCCATCAGTGCCCACCAGTGCCGCCTATCAGTGCCCATTAGTGCCCATCAGTGCCACCTATCAGTGCCCGTCAGTGCCACCTATCAGTGCCAATCAATGCCGCCTATCAGTGCCTAGCAGTGCCGCCTATCAGTGCCCACCAATGCTGCATATCTGTGCTACCTATCAGTGCCGCCTATCAGTGCCACCCTATCAGTGCCACCCCATCAGTGCCTCCTCATCGGTGCCTGTCAGTGCAGTCTCATCAGTGCTCATCAGTGCAGGAAAAAACTTATTTATTTACAAAATTGTATAACATAACAAAAAAACTTTTTTTTTCAAACTTTTCGGTCTTTTTTTATTTGTTTAGCAAAAAGGAAAAAACCCAGAGTTGATCAAATACCACCAAAAGAAAGCTCTATTTGTGGGGGGAAAATGACATAAATTTGGTGTAGGTACAGTGTTGCATGACCACGCAATTGTCATTCAAAATGCAACAGCTCTAAAAGGGGAAAATTGGCCTGGGCAGGAAGGGAGGAAAGTGCCCTGTATTGAAGTGGTTAATGGACAGACATGTGCACAGGTCAGGGCATTTATGGGTAGTCAGCCATTTTTTTCCTTACCCAACTTTATTTGTATCAGCACCAAACTGACAAAGCTCACAAACTCTCAAAAATATTTAAAAACAACTTTTTCTTTTGAAATCAGAGACCAGGTGTGTC
Organism: Pelophylax lessonae; assembly: GCF_965119305.1. Classification (NCBI taxonomy): domain Eukaryota; kingdom Metazoa; phylum Chordata; class Amphibia; order Anura; family Ranidae; genus Pelophylax; species Pelophylax lessonae. Next base: position 382,602,346 of record NC_138772.1, read on the forward strand.
TCTATTCCTGTACAGGTGCAGGGAATGGGAAATAAAATGTAAAATAAAGTAAAAAAAAAAAAAAAAAATGTTATGATGAACTAGAAACATGAAGGTGAGCTGACACAGCCACATAGCCTAAGCGTTAACCCCTTATTGGCCAGTTTCAGTGTTGCTTTATTGATATACCCTATTTAAACATGCCTACGTTTTTGTCCGAGCCTGTCACTGCATGTGATTTGCACAGGAATCACACCACATGTGAGTCGCACAGCAGATCACATGGACGCTGTGCGATTGCTATTCAATGCGATGTGGGAAAACGCAGTAAATCTTGTGCATTTCCCACATTGCATCAGTGTGAATCAGGGCTCATGGTTTACAGGAAAAAAAAAAAAGGTTTGTCACAGGTGCAGTAAGTCATAAAATTAAAGCGGTTGTATACTGCCAAAAAAATAAAATAAATAAACCCTGCAAGACAATGGCATAATGTGCTAGTATGCATCGCATACTAGCTCATTATGAAATACTTACCTTAAAACGAAGCCCCGACACGGACGCCCAGACACCGCTGTGGGAGCTGCCATGTTCCCTCGCCGTCTCTTCCGGGTTCTGCGGCTCTGGCACTGTGAGTGTCCGGAGCCGCGATGACATCACTCCCGGCAAGTAGCCGGCAAGGAACTCTGAAGGTCAGCTAGTGTCAGCGGCTGCATGCAGGGAAAATATCTCCTAAACGGTGCAGGTTTAGGAGATATTAATTGTACCTACAGGTAAGCCTAATTATGGGCTTACCTGTAAGTAAAAACATTGAGTATACTACCGCTTTAAGTTGTACTGAGCTCTGTATAGCATACCTCCCAACCTTTGAACTTGAGAATGAGGGACATTTCTGGGATATTGTGAGCCCACAAACGGTGGGTGTGGCCACTCATAAAAGGGGCTAAGGGCTGTGGTTAAAGAAAACGTGGGCTTTTGTGTACCTATAATCCCCCTTTGACACTTGTATAACCTGAAGGTCACGCAACTTCGATGCAACTTGAAGCAATGCCTGTGTAATCTTGAGGTCTATGGACCTAAAGTTGCATCAATGTCAGACCAAAGTAGTACAGGGACTACTTTGAAGTCACACAGATATGAATGGTACTCATTGGAAATCATAGGGTATGACTTGTCCTGCGACTTTGCAGTCCCATTTTCGCAGGACAAGCCACACAAGTGTGAAAGGGGCCTAAAATATGCTTTGATTGCTGTGCCATAAGCTGCAGTCTCAGGGATATATATATCAACCTGAACACAATCATTTAGAAAAATACTTCCAATACATCTGGTTTTGTATATACTGAAAATAGACCTTGAGCCTAAAATAGAGGATTATGAAGGACCTGAGGAACCCTGGGACGGATCCAAAGAAAAAGTACTGCAGTACGTGGAGCACATAGAAGCAATTGATGGCCATGGTCGAGTAGCTCCTAACAATGGGAGTGGCTTAACCAGTTTTGGACCGGAAGGATTTGCCCCCTTAATGACCAGGCCATTTTTTGCAATTCGGCGCTAAGTTACTTTAATGGAAAATAGCGACGCTGTACCAAAATAAAATTGATGTCCTTCAGGGCCATCTTACCAAATGGGCACCCTGGGCAGTTGCCCGAGGGCCCCCATCTGCCCAATGACCCAGCCAAGCAATAGTCCCGATATCCAGTGTGCATCCTGCAGTCAAACTTAGCAGGAGGCAAGCGGCTGTCGGCCCTGCACTGCTGTCAGGCCATTTGGGCCATGGAGGGGGAGCCCACAGCTGCGGGAATGCCTGTCAACCTCCACAGGAACAGGCACACACAAGACAGTCGAGTCTGACTCCCGTCCATGTGTGTGCTCACCGGACCCAGCCACCCAACTTGGAAGCTGTCATTAGCCTTGCCCTCCTGTACCAATAAATATAGCCTTATCGATAATTTACATTTTTATTCTTGTGGGTGATTGTGTAGGCAGGGCCCCAGTGCACTGCATTGCCCGGGGCCCTTTAGTGCTCTTAAGATAGCACAGATGTCCCTTTCTTCCCACAAACAGAGCTTTCTTTTGGTGGTATTTGATCACCTGTGCGATTTTTATTTTTTTGTACTATAAACAAAAAAAGAGCGACAACTCTGAAAAAAAAAAAAAAAAAAAAACAATATTTTTCACATTCTGATATATAACATTTCCAAAAAAAAATGTAAAAATCAAAAATTTTCATCCTTTTAGGCCAATTTGCTTTCTGCTACATATTTTTGGTAAAAAAAAAAAATGCAATAAGCATATTTTGATTGGTTTGTGCAAAAGCTATAGCATCTACAAACTAGGGGAAAGATTTATGTAATTTTTATCATTATTATTATTTATTTTTACTAGTAATGGCGGCGATCATCGAATTTTAGCAGGACTGTGACATTGTGGCAGACAGATTGAGATTGGACCCCTAACTGACATTTTTGACACTTTTTGGGGGGACCAGTGACATTACTACAGTAATCAGTGCTTAAAATATGCACTGTTACTGTAATAATGACACTAGCAGGGAAGGGGTTAACTTAGCGGTGATCAAAGGGTTAAATGTGAGCCCTGGGGAGTTTTTTCTAACTGTGGGGGAGGGACTTGTGAAATGCTCATAGAGACTTGTGATCTTATATACTGTAGAAGGATCACAGGCGCTCTGTGATCATTTTGGCGTGTGCTTGCCTCCCAGCACCACTCCCGCGAACCGATGTACCCCTATTTCGATTCGCGAAGCCGAGCCAGCCTGCCGCAGTATATCTGCAGCAGGCGGTCAGCAAGTGGAACCAAAGGGATGATTAACCACTTGGAGCCCACGCTATAGCCGAAAGATGGTTACAGAGCAGGCTTAAAATGCCAGGAGGGCATCCATGGACGTCCTCCCATTCTCGCGCTACCCCTTCGCCTCCTGCAGCGCACGAGTGATGCGCTCTGTGACTGCAGATCCCTTGGGACCCGGCTGATTATAGATCGGGGTACAGGGCCAATTACAGTGGGCTGTTTACCACGTGATCAGCTGTCAGCCCATGACAGCTGATCACTGAAGTAAACAGAAGCTGGTTATCAGAAAAAAGAAAGCCGGTAACCGACTTTTGTTAGAGTCACATCGTCCCCCTCAGTGCCCACCAGTGCTGCTATTCAGTGCCTACCAGTGATGCTAATCAAGGCTATCTATTAGTGCCAGGGCTGCCATCAGGGGGGGAAAGCCGATACACATGTAAGGGGCCCCGGCGTCACGAGGGGCCCGGCTGCCGGGGGCCCCAGCTAAGTAGAAGTTGCTGCTGCAAGGAGCAGACTGACCATTTGGCACTCAAAGGACACAAACTGTGAAAATCACAGAGCTGGCTTCCCCCTATAGGTTTAGACGCTTCCCATGCCCCAGCTCTCGCCCTGCTGTCCACCTGTGTGTGAAGACTATTGGTTGCTAGCATCCTAACAACCAATCAGGTGCAGGGAGGCCCCGGCAGCCTCTAGTGCTGCTTTTACCAGCACTAGAACTGGCTGCTGTCCCGACCTGGAGTCTGTTCTGACCGTTAATCCAGTGTACCGGGCAATACTAATAAGAGCACAGCTGCAGCAGTTCTCACATTCCGGGATGAGGCACAGAGCCTGTTTCAAGCAGTGAGCTGGGGGGGGGGGGGGGTGAGAGAGATGGTACTAGCACTCTGGAGGTTTACCCCAGGAGAGACCAGCCGGTCATCCTTATGTATGTGACAGGCAACGGTGAGTGTATAGAAGTGGACATCCCCCACCTCTGCTGCACCCAGTCTCTGTGTGTACTGTGTGCACAATGGGGCTGCACTCATTTTGTTGTGTCTAATTTCTTCCTTAGATTTCCTCTCTGGAGACTTATCTACTTAGCTGGAAGCAGTATACTTCTTGCTTATTGGAATACCTTCCTTTGTTTTTCTTTTTACAGTGAAGTTGCTACCAAAAGACTCACTAATGAGTTGTGAATTTGTGAATGATTTGAAGTGATATTAAAGGGTATTTTTTTTTTCTTTAAAATAAAAAATATATCATACTTACCCGCTGACCATCTCCTGTAGTATATGTGCAGTCTCTGACCATCTCCTGTAGTATATGTGCAGTCTCTGACCATCTCCTGTAGTATATGTGCAGTCTCTGACCATCTCCTGTAGTATATGTGCAGTCTCTGACCGTCTCCTGTATTTTACGTGCAGTCTCTGACCATCTCTTGTAGTATATTTGCAGTCTCTTACTGTCCCCTGTAGTATATGTGCAGTCTCTTACTGTCTCCTGTAGTATATGTGCAGTCACTTACTGTCTCCTGTAGTATACAGTATGTGAAGTCTCTGACCATTTCCTGTAGTGTGTCTGCAGTTTTTGACGGTCTTTTGTAGTATGTCTGCAGTCTCTGACTGTCTTCTGTATTATGTCTGCAGTCTCTGACCATCTTCTGTAGTATGTCTGCAGTCTCTGACTATCTTCTGTAGTATGTCTGCAGTCTCTAAACACCTCCTGTACTATCTGCAGTCCAGTGGCGGCTGGTGCTCAAAATTTTGTGGGGGGGGGGGGGGGGGTTCGCAAACAGAAAAATGTAATCGGCATTGCTTTTCGGCAAAAAACGCTGTAAAAAATTGCGTGACTTTGAGGTCACAAAAGTGTGAAAGGGGCCTTCAGTAATTAAGGCATAGCGTGCCCCCTTTCAATGCACAGAGACCAGCGTGCCCCCTTTCAATGCACAGGGACCAGCGTGCCCCCTTTCAATGCACAGGGACCAGCATGCCCCCTTTCAATGCACAGGGACCTGCGTGCCCCCTTTCAATGCACAGGGACCTGCGTGACCCCTTTCAATGCACAGGGACCAGCGTGCCCCCTTTCAATGCACAGAGATCAGCATGCCCCCTTTCAATGCAGTGACCAGCATGCCCCCTTTCAATGCACAGAGATCAGCGTGCCCCCTTTCAATGCAGAGATCACCGTGCCCCCTTTCAATGCAGAGATACCAGCTTGCCCCCTTTAAATGCAGAGATTCCAGAGTGCCCCCTTTCAATGCAGAGATGCCAGCGTGCCCCCTTCCAATGCAGAGATCACGTGCCCCTATTCAATGCAGAGATGCCAGCGTGCCCCCTTTCAATGCAGAGATGCCAGCTTGCCCCCTTTCAATGCAGAGATGCCAGCATGCCCCCTTTCAATGCAGAGATGCCATCTTGCCCCTTTCAATGCAGAGATGCCAGCGTGCCCCCTTTCAATGCAGAGATCACGTGCCCCTATTCAATGCAGAGATGCCAGCGTGCCCCCTTTCAATGCAGAGATGCCAGCGTGCCCCCTTTCAATGCAGAGATGCCATCTTGCCCCTTTCAATGCAGAGATGCCAGCGTGCCCCCTTTCAATGCAGAGATGCCAGCGTGCCCCCTTTCAATGCAGAGATGCCATCATGCCCCCTTTCAATGCAGAGATGCCAGCGTGCCCCCTTTCAACAGCGTGCCAAGCCCCCCCCCAGACTAGTGCACTTACCTGTAGCGGCGGCTTCTCTTCAGTCCCCTGGCGTCTTCTCGAGTCCTCAGTCCTCCCGCCTCCTCCTCGACCAATGGCATGGGGTTTGCCTTTCGGCCAATCAGGAAGCGCGTATCGGATCCGCTTCCTGATTGGCCAGGAGGAGGATCCGTGTGACAATAGCGAATTTACATTCGCTAATGTCACATAATGGGTGGGCTCGGGGTGCACTGCTCTGTGCCCCGGGTCCACCCTTTGCTGAAGCCTATTAGAGCCTCTGGCTCTAATCAGGTAACAAAAAAAAAAAAAGTCCCATTGAACTCCGTGCGTCCGGCGCCCCGCATGTAGATTAGGGGGGCGGACGCATGGATAGGGGGGGCGGTGCCCCTGCACCCCCAACGCACCGGCCGCCACTGCTGCAGTCTCTGATCATCTCATGAAGTATGTCTTCTATAGTATGTCTGCAGTCTCTAAACACCTCCTGTACTAATCTCCAGTCTCTGATCATCTCATGAAGTATGTCTGATAGGAGAGCAGAAACCTTGCTCAGAGATGGCAGGGAAAAGTTCTGTCGGGGAGAGGAGGCTGAGTTTGAAGAGATGGAGGCTACCTTTGAGGTAAAATAAGGGATGGAGGCTGCGCTTGAGGTGGCAGATGCTGTCAATGAGGAGATGAAGGCTCCTCAGAGGTGAAAGAGCTTTTATAAAGAAGTGTGTCCTTCTCATAATGTCCTCCCCTCTGGGGTGTGTGTGTGTGTGTCCTTCCTCACAGGATCCTCAGACTGACAGCTCAATTCTCTAAGGAGACTTTATAGAACACCGTAAGAACTTATACTATGTCATTAATACACACAAAGCTTCCAAAATGTCCAACATCAGCTTGGGTGAGGACATGGGGGAATCCCTGGACAGGTAAGTGTCTTTAAATTTAAAGTTAGCAGCTACAGTATTTGTAGCTGCTGACTTTAAATATTTCTGGGAGGAGCCTGGAGCTCCTCTTTAAGTTGTGAGAGTAGTAAAAAAAAAGTGGGTGCACTGAAGGATTCGGTGGGACAGCCAGTGGGCAGGCCCTGGGAAATGTCCATGGTCAGGCCCAGGGATGGGGGGGGGGCAGGCCTAAAGCTGTGTAAGGGGCCCCAAAATTTCTGATGGCTGCCCTGATTAGTGCCCATCAGTACTGCTAATCAGTGCCCACCAGCGCCACCTATCAGTGCTGGCAATCAATGCCTCATCATCAGTGCCACCGATTAATGCATACAAAAAAGAAAAAAAAGGGCAAACAGAAAGATCTGCCCAAAAGCGCCATAACGTCCTGAGTGTAGAGATATACATTAGCGAATTTCCAAAAAATTACAAACCAACACCGTTCCTAATATAGTTACATAGTTACATAGTTACATAGTTAGTGAGGTTGAAAAAAGACACAAGTCCATCCAGTTCAACCCATGATGCGTGTGTGTTTGCTTTTAACCGTACATTGTGTACCCCTGTATGTTGTGGTCTTTAAGGTGTACATCTAATAGTTTTTTGAAACTATCTATGCTCCCCGCTGATACGACTGCTTGTGGAAGAGAATTCCACATCCTTACCGCTCTTACAGTGAAGAACCCCTTACGCACTTTAAGGTTAAACCGCCTTTCCTCAAGTTTTAGTGAGTGGCCACGTGTCTTATTGTATTCCCTTTCTCTGAATAGTTTGTTCCTTATGCTAGGGTCGCCAGTACAGTATTTGTACATTGATATCATATCCCCCCTCAATCGTCTCTTCTCCAGAGAGAATAGGTTCAGTGCTTGTAGTCTTTCCTCATAGCCGATGTCCTCCATTCCCCTAATTATTTTTGTTGCCCTCCTCTGGACTTTCTCCAGTTCCAGCACATCCTTCCTGCGGACCGGTGCCCAGAACTGGACAGCATACTCCAGATGTGGCCGGACCAGAGTCTTGTAGAGCGGGAGAATAATCTCTTTATTTCTGGAGTGAATCCCCCTTTTTATACATCCCAGTATTCTGTTGGCTTTGCTTGCGGCGGCTTGGCATTGCATGCCACTGCCAAGCCTGTTGTCTACCAGTACCCCCAAGTCCTTTTCCATCCTAGACTCACCCAGAGGTTCACCCCCTAGTGAATAGCTTGCTTTCTGGTTTCTGGCACCCAAGTGCATTACTTTACATTTTTCTACATTAAACCTCATCTGCCATGTGGTTGCCCACCCCGTTATTTTGTTCAGGTCTGCTTGCAAGATTTCCACATCCTGCATAGAAGATATTGGCATGCCTAATTTAGTATCATCTGCAAATACTGAGATTGTACTAGATATCCCCTCCTCTAGATCATTTATGAATAAATTAAACAGGATTGGTCCCAGGACAGAACCCTGGGGGACCCCACTTTCCACACCCGCCCAATCCGAGTACTCCCCATTAATCACCACCCTCTGGACTCTCCCCTGGAGCCAGGTCTCTATCCAGGTACTCACCTTATGATCCATACCTACCTTCCTTAGTTTGTACAGTAAGCGTTTGTGAGGAACGGTGTCAAAGGCCTTTGCGAAGTCCAGATACACCACATCCACAGGCTTACCTTTATCTAGGTGGCAGCTCACTTCATCGTAGAAGGTTAACAGATTGGTTTGGCACGAACGATTTTTCATGAATCCATGCTGATTTCTACTTATAATACCATTTTCATTACTAAAGTCTTGTATGTGGTCCCTTATCATCCCCTCCAAAATTTTGCAGACTACTGATGTTAGGCTGACCGGCCTATAGTTACCCGGGATATATCTCGGCCCCTTTTTAAATATTGGTACCACGTTGGCTTTTTTCCAATCAGCTGGCACCATACCCGTCTGTAAACTATCCTTAAAGATCAAGAATAATGGTCTGGCAATCACCTGGCTGAGCTCATTAAGAACCCTCGGGTGCAAGCCATCCGGTCCCGGGGATTTATTTATGTTAAGTTTCTCTAGTTTAGCTCTAAGTCTATCCTCTGTTAGCCATGGCGGCACTTCCTGAGGTGTATTATTTAGTTCGGCCTTACAAGCGGGTTTCGTGTAGCCCCCCGATTCCTTTGTGAAGACTGAAGAAAAGAAATTATTTAACACTTCCGCCTTTTCTCTGTCCTCAGTGGCCATTTTTCCTTTATCATCTTTTATGGGGCCAATGTGCTCTGGCCTGGCTTTCTTACTGTTTATATACTTAAAGAACTTCTTGGGGTTCTTTTTGCTCTCCTCCGCTATATGTCTCTCGTGTTCTATTTTAGCCGCCCTGATTTCATCTTTACATTTCTTATTACACTCTTTGTAGTGCTTAAATGCTGCCAATGACCCCTCAGTCTTGTATTTTTTGAAGGCCTTTTCTTTAGCTCTAATATACATTTTAATGTTGGAGTTTAGCCACCCAGGGTTTAGTTTTGCTCTTTTAAATTTATTTCCCTGTGGAATGCACTGGCCCACTCCCTTGTTAAGTATGCTCTTGAAGCACTCCCATTTTTCCTCCGTGTTCTTTGTTCCCAGGGTTCTATCCCATTTGATATTTTCTAGCAGCGAGCGCAGTTTAGGGAAATTGGCTCTTGTGAAATTCAGCGTCCTTATATTACCCTTGTGTTTCCTATTACTGTAATTAATACTGAAACCAATTGACCTATGGTCACTGTTCCCTAAGTTGTCCCGTATTTCTATATCCGTGATCAGGTCTGTATTGTTGGTAATCAGTAGGTCAAGTACCGCATTGCTTCTTGTCGGTGCATTCACCATCTGACCCATGAAATTGTCCTGCAAAACATTTAGGAACTGCCGAGCCTTGGCTGAGTGTGCGGTTCCTTCTGCCCAGTCTATATCTGGATAATTAAAGTCCCCCATTATAATGACATTTCCCATCCTTGCTGCCAATCCTATCTGTAACATGAGGTCCGCCTCACCCTCCTCCCTCTGGTTGGGGGGCCTATAGCATACGCCCAATATTACCTTCCCCGCCGTGCCTTCCCTTTGAAGCTCTACCCATAGGGATTCTGCCTCGTCCATAGCTCCATTATTAATATCATCCCTCATATTTACCTGTATACTGTTCTTAATATACAAACATACCCCTCCCCCTTTTTTACTTTCTCTATCTCTGCGATAAAGGGAATACCCCTGAATGGACGCCATCCAGTCATGAGAGCTGTCAAACCAAGTCTCAGTTATCCCCACAAAATCTAAGTCCTCCTCAAATATCAGCAGCTCCAGCTCTCCCATCTTGTTGGCCAGGCTTCTGGCATTGGTATACAAACCTCGTAATTTTGATCGGTTATATTTATCCTCTTTTGATGTTTTTAGGCTGCTCTCTTGATTTTTCCCCGTACCCACCCTGGGTATAGGAGCTCCGCACACCCTATCGCTAATGCCCCCATTTCTGCCCTCTGAAACTTGCTTTCCACTGGGTAATTCTACATCTGTACCCTCCCCCCCATTCCCTAGTTTAAAAGCCCCTCTAACTTTTCGGCCATCCTCGCACCCAGTACGGCTGCACCCACCCCATTTAGGTGCAATCCGTCCCTACCAAAGAGCCGGTGACCGACTGAGAAGTCGGCCCAGTTCTCCAGGAACCCGAAACCCTCCTTACTACACCAGCTCCTCAGCCACTCGTTAACTTCCCTAATCTCCCGCTGCCTCTCTGGTGTGGCTCGAGGTACAGGTAGTATTTCGGAAAATATTACCTTGGAGGTCCTAGTCCTCAACTTAGCGCCTAAGTCCCTGAAATCGTTTAGGACTCTCCGTCTTCCTCTGCCTATGTCATTGGTACCCACGTGTACCATGACAGCTGGGTCTTCCCCAGCCCCACCCAATAATCTGTCCACCCGATCCGCTATGTGCCGAACCCGAGCGCCCGGCAAACAACAGACTGTTCGGCGCACACGGTCTTGGTCACAGATTACACTGTCTGCCCTTCTAATAATTGAGTCCCCTACCACCAGCACCTGTCTTTCCTTTCCCTTTCTCCCAGCCTCACTGGAGGAGTTCTTCCCCTGGCAGCTAGGGGCGTCGCTCTGCTCCAGCAATGCTGGTCCCTGACTGGTTTCCCCAACATCACACAACGGGGCGTATCTATTGGGGTGCTCCAGCCCAGGATCAGCCTCCTTGCCTTGTTCCCTTCTACCCCTCCTAACTGTCACCCCTCTACTCTGCTCTGATGCCTGCACCTCCGATACTCCGCCCACCTCTGTGCAGACCCCTGCCTGCACCTGATTGGTACAATCCTGGCTCTCCTCCGGCATGGACATTCGTCTCAGTGTTGCCAGCTGCTTCCCTAGATTCAGGACCTGAGCTTCCAGGGAAGCAACGTGCTCACATTTTGCACATTTGTATTCGCCTTCGATCACATGACCGAGGAACGCATACATATCACAAGATGTACACCGAGTCGCATCTCCACACCCGCCGGGCATTGTACCTACTATCTAATCTAATGGGGATTCAGTAATTTAAGCCTATCCTATGTGGCTATTTCCTGGCTTCCTAACGCTACCTTCTCACCCTCTGGTATTCCGCTCCACTCACTTGACACTCAGTTGCACAACACTCACAATCTCACAGCCAGGTCAGACGCACAACACTGAGTCGCACCGCCCGGTCAGACGCACAACCCTCAGTCGCACAGCCCGGTCAGACGCACAACACTAAGTCGCACAGCCCAGTCAGACGCACAACACTAAGTCGCACAGCCCGGTCAGACGCACAACACTAAGTCGCGCAGCCCGGTCAGACGCACAACACTAAGTCGCACAGCCCAGTCAGACGCACAACACTAAGTCGCACAGCCCGGTCAGACGCACAACACTAAGTCGCACAGCCCGGTCAGACGCACAACACCGAGTCGCACAGCCCGGTCAGATGCACAACACCGAGTCGCACAGCCCAGTCAGATGCACAACGCTGAGTCGCACAGCCCGGTCAGACGCACAACGCTGAGTCGCACAGCCTGGTCAGACGCACCACGCTGAGTCGCACAGCCCGGTCAGACGCACAATGCTGAGTCGCACAGCCCGGTCAGACGCACAACACTAATATAATAGGCAAATCAATTTATTAACCACTTGTCGACCGCTCACGTTGACCCTACTGCGGCAAAGTGGTTTGTTATCGTTCAGCGACGTAGACCTACGTCGCTGGACTCCTCCCCTCCCCTTCCGCTGTATTCAGTCACAGTGGGAGTCGGGCCAGGGGAGGAGCGGCGGTGATCACCGCCGCTCTTCCCCGATCGTCGGGGATCGAGTGTGGAGATTTCACTGGTACCCCCAAAAGTGTCAAAAATGTCAGTCAAGGGTCCGATCTGTCCGCCGCAATGTCGCAGTCCCGCAAAAAAAAAAAATCGCAGATCGCCTCCAGATCGCCGCCATTACTAGTTAAAAAAAACCAATAAAAATGACATAAATTTCCTGTAGTTAGTAGCTGCGATAACTTTTGCGCAAACCAATCAAAATACGCTTTTTGCGATTTTGTTTTACCAAAAATATGTAGCAGAAAGCAAATTGGCCTAAAATGTTAAAAAATTTTGATTTTTAAATTTTTTGGGGGGGGGAATTTCATATAAAAAATTTGAAAAATATTGTTATTTTTTCAAAATTGTCACTCTTTTTTTGTTTATAGCGCAAAAAGTAAAAATCGCACAGGTGATCAAATACCACCAAAAGAAAGCTCTATTTTTGCCGAAAAATGGGGTAAAATCTTCCGGTCTTAAAGCAGTTAAAAAAATGCTCATTGAGAATTTTTTTGTCAAAGACATGTAGCTAAATACATTTTGGCCTAAATATATGACAAAAATTGAATATATTGGATATTTTTTAAATGTTAAAGTAGAAAAATATTGTTATTCTTTCAAAATTGTCGCTTTTATTCTATTAATATCGCAAAAAATTAAAATCGCACAGGTGATCAAATACCACCAAAAGAAAGCTCTGTTTGTGGGAAAAAAAGGACGTAAATTTTGTTTGGGTGCGCCGTTGCATGACCGCGCAATTGTCAGTTAAAGTCGCACAGTGCCGAATCGCAAAAAGTGGCCTGGACGTAAAGCAGGAAAATCCTCCGGTGGTAAAGTGGTTAAATCAAAAGGAACAAATGGTAATAAAAGGAAAGAACCTTCCACTTGGCCACAAAACATAGACTACCTAGTCACTAAAAACATACACACACCATATGCATGCTGCAATCAACCACCTATAAGTAATATATTAGATGTAACATGAATATAAACATCAATACATATGAGATAATAAATATCTTGTAGGAGCATCACAGGGTCCAGTCAACAGGTGGAGCGCCCCAATGAGAATGGCACAGAGTACAAACAATCAAACAGTACCGTCCTCCTGCGCTCAAAGCCTGGACTGGATCAAGAGCAAGGTCCCTATAGTGAGCCGTTTTGACTCGGTTTACTGCATTGAGTTTCCTTTGGCATTACCGATCACTATTTGGCTCCGCTCTCGATCTAGTCCGGGCTTTGAGTGCAGGAGGACGGTACTGTTTGATTGATTGTACTCTGTGCCATTCTCATTGGGGAACTCCTACAAGATATTTATTATCTCATATGTATTGATGTTTATATTCATGTTACATCTAATATATTACTTATAGGTGGTTGATTGCAGCATCCATATGGTGTGTGTGTGTTTTTAGTGACGACCTAATCTATGTTTGGCGGCCAGGTAGAAGGTTCTTTCTTTTTATTACCATTAGTTTCTTTTGATTTAATAAATTGATTTGCTTGTTATATTAGGAACGGTGTTGGTTTGTCATTTTTTGGAAGTTCGCTAGCGTATATCTCTACACTCATGGCACTTTTGGGCATTTCTTTCTTTTTGCCCTTTTTTTCTTTTTTGTATGCAATTTGTGCCATATGTGTGTCACTCTGTAATTTGGACTTTTTTGAGAGTGAGTAGGTCTTTACTGTATTGCTTGATCTGCATTTATTGCTAGCTATATTTCCAGTCCTTGTTTTTTCTTTATCCCACCAATTAATGCAGCCTCATCAGTGCCTCCTGATCAGTGCCCACCAGGGCAGTCTATCAGTGCCCATCAGTGCCTCCAGGTCAGTGCCTATCAGTGCCGCCTCATCAGTGCACATAAACAGAAGCTGAGCCTTGTTGCTGTATACAGTACAGCATTGCTTGAACAAATGAACATCAGAAGGAAATCTTATCTCAAATGTCAGAATTATGCAACATATCTCACATTAGTCTAGAGGTGGTAAAACCGTGGTTCAACCACAGAGTTTTACTACTTCGCCAAGTGCTCCCACTTTAGCTGCAGAGGCAGCAGCTGTGGTGTACATATGCTGCAGCTGCAATGCTTCGCTTCGTGGCTGCAGCAGGAGTTATATCCCCTAATGCATTGGCGGCCATTACTGCCCACTGACCGTGATCTATTCAAGTGAATGGAGACACTCTGCAAAACACTACTTTTTCAAATCGTAACACACCAAATACAGCAGTACCTTGTGGTTTGGTGGCCGCAACACGCTGCCTTTAACAATTAATGGCACCCGCTTGCGTTTTACAAGGACAGTATGGTAGCATGCAGTGTAGGAAATGTGCATGGAATGCCCCTGTCCCACACTGTGTTCCAGTGTGAACCAACCTTTAGGAAAAGAGATTTGAGAGAGGAAAGTATAAGAAGGGAGGTGAAGTGATTGGCGCTGCCTACGTAAAGGTATGTCAAAGAATGTGTGAAGTCACTTCTCAGAGATGTCAGAATGGACTCAAACAGGCATCAGTGTTCCAAGGGTAATAAGGGCAATCCCTTGTGCATTACCCTTGGAACACTGATGCCTGTTTGAGTCCATTCTGACATCTCTGAGAAGCGACCGGAGAGGAGGACCTTAGCTAAGGGGAACAGTGTCCAGACCCCTGCTACATTGGAGCGATCCCTAATATCAACAATCGATTTACCCCTGTAGGGGTACCTAGCTCCGGTAAGCTCGGGCTATACTGAGAGGGGAGCACCCGATTCCTCACCCGCACATCCACTCTGAGTCAACTTAAGAGAGCACCTTATCAAATTTGTGGACTTTGCACATATTTATACTGTTTTGGACTTTTTGCACATTTATATATTTTTTGTATTTTCCATAATAATTTTATTTTTTAGATTTTTAAATTTTTATATATTTTTTCAGCTATATTGCACTACATATTGATCCTGCACTCTTTATGTCAAATCACCAATTTTTGGTTTAAATATTTTTTAGTAATCTCTACCACCAGTCGTGGCTGTACACTGCAATTGTCACTTTAACACCTTTTTGTGTTAGTTTTTTGCACTTTATGTGGTCTGATCCATTTACATGTTATTGCTTAAATTGATCCGGGTCAGATCAATTTTTCACAAGCACTCAGCACTTTAAAACCTATTGATATTTATTATTAGATTCTATAGTTTTTATTTTTTTATCCACCACCTGTCACTCTATTGCACATACTGCACATGATACATTTTATGCTATACTGCAGATGATATGTTTTATGGATATGTGCTCTATGTGACATCATTTGTCTGAGGTTATTTGATATTTATTTCCAGCATTTTTTGGCACTTTATTTGCATATATTGCACTGTTTACCTACCCTCCTTCATATTTCATAATTGTGCAAGGTCATTTGAACACCATACATGGCCAGAGGATATTGATCAGCACTTTCTGATATCTTGACTCCACACATTCTTTGACATACCTTTACATAGGCAGCGCCAATCACTTCACCTCCCTTCTTATACATTTAATATATAACCCTTCTAGGGCTATATCTTGAAGTGGGCCGCAGCCAATTTTTACTTTCACTCCTTAGCGTGGAAAGGATCACTGGTGTATGGAAGGAAGAATCCCTATGGTATATGGAGGGATCACTATGGTGCATGAAAGGCAGGCAGGATCACTATGGAACATGGAAGGCAGGAATGATCACTATGGTACATGGAAGGCAAGAAGGATCACTATGGCACATGGAAGGCAGGAAGGATCACTATGACACATGGAAAGCAGGAAGGATAACTATAGTACATAAGAACGCCGGAAGGATTACTATGGCACATGGAAGGCAGGAAGGATCACTATGACACATGGATGGCAGGAAGGATCACTATGGCACATGGAAGGGAGAAAGGATCATTATGGCACATGGAAGGGAGAAAGGATCACTATGGCACATGGAAGGCAGGAAGGATTACAATGGCACATGGAAGGGAGGAAGGATCACTAAGGCAAATGGAAGGCAGGAAGGTCACTATGGCACATGGAAGGCAGGAAGGGACACTATGGCACATGGAAGGCAGGAAGGATCACTATGGCACATGGAAGGCAGGAAGATTCACTATGGCACATGGAAGGCAGGATGGATCAGCATGGCACATGGAAGGAAGGATCACTATGGCACATGGAAGGCAGGAAGGAAGGATCACTAAAGCACATGGAAGGCAGGAAGGAAGGATCATTAAGGCACATAGAAGGCAAGAAGGATCACTAAGGCACATTTAAGGCAGAAAAAAAGGATTATTAAGGCACATTGAAGGCAGGAATGAAGGATCACTAAGGCACATGGATTGCAGGAAGGAAGGATCATTAAGGCACATGGAAGGCAGGAAGGAAGGATCACTAAGGCACATAGAAAGCAGGAAGGATCACTATATTATGTGGAAGAAAGGATGGAGGGATTAGATGGAAGGAAGAGAGGGAGGGGGGAGTTCAATCACAGACTGTATTCACTCACCCAGGGCTGACTCGGCTCCAGAGGGTCAGGCAGTGACATTGGGTGCACTGCTTCAAAATTCCCACCCACACAACCCCTTCACAGGCACAGGATTGGCTGCACAGCGGGGGTTGTGAGCAGACACAGGGGGACATGGGGAGGAGGTGGAGCAGACCTAGCCTCCCTCCTCTTCCTTTCATATGGAATGTAGAGCAGTGTCAGGGAAGAAGAAGTAAGCCCAGGCACATATTTATATGCAGACGGAGAGCATTTGTTAGCCAATGGAGAAAGCCTATTAGCCAAACCTATGGACAGAGAATTCCTGTTCACCGTCCAGGCCCACCACTAAGAGGCGCCAAAGGGCCTATATAAACACCTCTGCTGCACTAGGACCTTGCCTTATGGTCTACAGCTTCCTGCTTCCTGTTCTTGGTGTTTAAACTCTGTTGCTGTCCTGATCCTTCTGACCACGCTTGTACTCTGCCTGAACCGACCCCTGGCTTGCTCTTCGACAACGTCTCCGCTTTACCCTGCTGTGTGCCTGTCTGCCATTGCCAACTCCAGCCTAAACCTGACTACTCTGCTGCCTTCTGCTCTGTTCCTGATGTGCCTGCTAGTTACCAACCCGGCTTGCTTAAACCTGCTGTGTAACCGGCCATCCTTATTCCTGCTGTCTGCTTCCTGTCAGCCTGCCAAGTGTCTGCTGCCTGTGATCTGCCAGCCTGCTAAGCATCTGCTGTCTTTGACCAGCCAGTCTGCCAAGTACCTGCTGTCTGTGTCACGATCCAGCCTGCATCCAAGTATGCACGGACCTCACATCTGCAGCCTTCACCATCTGAACTTCTAGGCACTTGTGCCACTCCAGGCTTCTGTGCCCCCTGTTTACATTATCAGGGGTACTAGGCCGGAGGTGTAAGAGATCGCCTTCCTTTCCATGTCAGGCTCCATCTCCAGGTATGTGACAAGCGGAAGGGCAGGTGGGAGAGCAGAAAACACCATGGGGGGGGGGGGGCACTGAGCTTATCAGTCTCAGCCTTGACAGCTACAGCAGGGCGCACACTGACAGGTGGAGTCAAATGCTGAAACTTGTTGGGCTCCGCTGCAGAATTTATCCTAGATTTGTGGGACACGGGATTTACTTGAAATCTCTGGATGGTCCCAGCAAATCTGGGATGGTTGGGAGGTATGGCATAGTAATATGAAAATTTATTGGTTGCTATGGGTTACTACATGACATGCCAATTGTTCTGGATCATGCGGGACAGACCAGGGATTGCCGATACTGTTCTTCAAGGTCCATGTCCTGCAAGGTGTCCCATTGTATGCAAAGTTCACAGTGTCAGTGGGGTGACGGGTGCTGGAAAGCAGAGCGCCTGCCATTGTAGTCAAGGTATAGTCACGGCTTAAACAGAGTGGCAGCATCACAAGAGCGTGTAATTTGGAAAGCAAATGATAAACACCAATTTATTTCTACTCCCACTGACACCAGTGACATGGGACTTATTTCACTGACACTAAGGGAGTAATTCACTAATCTTAAAGAATTGCACCGCACCAGTTCTTTTTTTCTTGCAGTGTCAAATTAATTCATGTAACACACTGGCAAATTTGAGATAGTGAAAGCAATAGTGAATTCCGATTCGAGAGGCGTTATTGGCAATTGCGGCTTTTACAATTATCAGTTTCATATGAAACTGACAGGCAGGAATTGCACTCTGTGGTGTAGTGGTATTCTGCACATATACTCTTATTGATCTCTCGTGGGTTCTAGTTCAACCATCAGTTGTGTTGGGGGGGGGGGGGGTTTTACATCTACAGATTGTAACATTTTTCAGGTGGTAAAATTAATAAGTACATGCAGCTAAGATGATTGGACATGCCCTGTGAAGCGTTTGCCAAGTGACAGCATTCACAGCTATTTCATTATGTGATCTTACGGGGGATTTGAACCCATGGTTGCAGGGTGCATATTGCACACTCATAATCACTATACCATAGAGCGAGTAGTTATGTGTGCAATAGCAGGTGCACCTTTAAGGGGGAGTGGCGGGGGTGTGTCCTATGCCTACATACTTTTGCTAATAGGTGTTGTGACGGGAGTCACTTTGGTTGGGGGGCCTGTGGAACCCAGCTTACCTTAGAGAGGTTGGGAAATCCCTCTCTCTGCCCTCTAGACTCCTCTTATGTGTAAGTCACCCTGTGTCTATTAGGGGCACAGGGTGGCCAAGGAAACAATGGACTTAATTGATACAGAATATGGTTTGGATTACTCAAATGGGACAGTAATAATTATCAACAATATATCTCAAGAACTATGAAGATTTAATCCCACTTTACACTGTGAGACCTATAGACTGTTGTAGACCATTGCAAAGAAGTCTGTAACTGACGGACAGACTGATACTGGGGTCTCTTCCTATTGTCTGTATAATAAGGTGTTCTGTTTTTATATTTAGAATAATGTGTAATTTTTGTATTTTGTTTTAGCTTTGTTGCCGGGCAGTCTTGTCATCCCAGCTTGTTTAAGTGCGCTGAGTTAATTAGCATGTGAATGATAACCTTGTCTAGATGGGATTAGCCATAAGTCAGCTGTACCTCTATATCTAACCATTGTGTGATGTTTTGGGTAAATATTCGGGTCATTGTTCATGTAGTGACTGAAATACTTCTCAAGTGTATAAAAGTCTGTTTCTTGTTCAATAAAGAGTTGATGTTTTCAGACACATGCAAGCTAAGTTCAGGCTAGTTTTGTATGTAGGGCGGCTGGAATCTCTATCTATGTTCAAGACTGTAGGAAGCCGTATACTGATGGAAGACCACAAGTACAGTGTGGGTTGAAGTTTTGTTACAGGTGTCCCTCGTTCCCATCTCAAAATGTTGGGAGGTATGTATCTAAGAACTGGTACTCTGCCATATATTACCTTTTTTTTGTTTAGTTCTGCTTACATTTTTGTATTTTTATCATATTATTAAAACATGTGTAGCACCCTCCTATGTAAGTGCTAGGAAAAGCATGTGTGTGGCCCTGTCTGCTTATCAGGAGTGTGTGTTAGCCTGTCTGCTAATCTGTTAGTTAGCCTGTCGCATGCTTCCAGGTGTGACCTGTTGAGTCTGGGGAATCTCCCCACTGTATCCAATGAGGGACCTTGTTGGACAGTGGAGGAAACCTAGCCAATAGCACACAAGGCTTTATGACTGTCCCAGTGGGTGGGGATTGCTGCAGTGCATCCTGGGATTGGGACTAAATCCTGAGGGTGCATGTGACAGGGTGTCTTTTGGCACGGAGCAAAGTCCCAGGAGGAGGTGACATCTGTCTCTCCTTCTGCTGAAGTGAGTAAGGTGGTCCAGGCAGTTGGCCTAGGGACCAGGGTTTGAGCTGGGCTGCAGAGGATCCAGGGTGTGCTGACCGAGTGGAGCTGCTGGGCAGAGTTCTTCTGGAAAAACAGTATCGTGAGTATTCAAGAGGGGACCACTCCAGAGAGGTCAAGGGGTTCAAGGAGCCAGCTAACCCAGATTATTGAGTAAAGGGGGCGCCAGGAAGGTGCCCTGAAGTTGCTCAGCAGTGCAGTGAATACCACAAGTCAGCTACTTCAGGAAAGGAGTGCCTTAGGAAGCTAAAAGGACTTTTTCACAGTCAAAGGTGAAGTCAAGTAAGTGGCCTAGCCGTGACTAGCTCAAGCAGAGTTAACTCAGTGTCAGTCAGCGTTAACCAGTGTCAGTCAGCGTTAACCAGCTTCAGTGAGCGTTAACCAGCGTTAAAAAGCATTTTTTGTACAGTCCCTGCCTTTATGTGCACAGTTCAGCTTTATTGGAGTATCCCACTCATCCCTTCTCCTATCCAAGTTCTCAATAAACCATAAAAACCAAAGAAACCTGACTAGTCCTTGTCTGAGGTAAACACACTTGGAAATATGCCTAAATGTTCTACTGTTGCTAATGCTAACCCAGGGGAACCCACACTCAACAGCTCCCATGGGAGTAGTGCTACACATGTATGCAATGGATGTCATGCCAGTTTCTGTGGTTTGTTAAATTATCATTTCCAAAACTCAAAATATAAATACAATTTTCTGTCCTTCAATTAATTAAAAAGAAAGTTACAGAAAATCCACTTTATACAGTTTATACCATTGCATTATACAAAGCATGAACACCTAGTCTCACAGTCAGAACTCTAATCTTGTTGTAAATTTCTGTGTCCACATGCAGCAATTCTGCCACACTGTGTGCCAAAAATGACTGACCAATCAATAGCCAAGAAGTCTTCTTTTCTTTTGCTCTTCAGAGCAGTCTGCTTGTTAACCACTTGTTTACAGAGACACTGGAGAATAAAATGGCAATAGTTGAAAAATCTTATGTCAATATTTGCACATTTATTTATCAAATGCATAGTTTTAGGAAGAAATACACTACAATTGATTTTATTTTTTTTTTCTTAAACAAACATATTATACCCATTTGTTTTGTAAAATATAATAGACTTGATTGTGTCAAGTAAATAGCTACCATACACGTCAAGTCTTAAAATTGTGCATGCCCATGGAATCGCCAGAAACTTTGCTACCCCAAATTCTCCATGGATGATGCTTTAAAAAGCTTTACAGGTTATCAGTTTAGAGTTTAATCGTGAATTATGGCCCTAGAAATATAACTGTCATTCTGACATTCGTGACAATACCTTACATGTGTGGTGCAATTGATGTTTACATACACTTGCATGCCCTATGCTAGAGGTGCGCATCTTCAGTCTCACGATTCGATGCGGTTACGATTATCCTGTCAACGATTTGATTTGATTGCGCGATGCATCACGATTACTGCCTATGGCTTTCATCAACAAATTCAAGCAGAAGAACTGAAGGATAAAATAATTAAAGAAGGATGGAGGAGTCTGGGGATAGGGAAGGAGTAATCCATGAATAGGAAAGGAAGGATGGAAGAGTCTGGGGACAGGGAAGGAGAAATCCATGAATAGGAAAGGAAGGGTATAAGAGTGTGGGGACAGGGAAGGAGGAATCCATGAATAAGAAGGGAAGGATAGAAGAGTCTGGGGATAGGGAAGGATGAATCCATGAATAGGAAAGGAAGGATAGAAGAGTGTGGGGATAGGGAAGGATGAATCCATGAATAGGAAAGGAAGGATAGAAGAGCCTGGGGTTAGGGTAGGAGGAATCCATAAATAGGAAAGGAAGGATAGAAGAGTCTGGGGATAGGGAAGGATGAATCCATGAATAGGAAAGGAAGGATAGAAGAGTGTGGGGATAGGGAAGGATGAATCCATGAATATGAAAGGAAGGATAGAAGAGCCTGGGGTTAGGGTAGTAGGAATCCATAAATAGGAAAGGAACAGAGTTGTATAAAGTACTCGAAACCCATACTTGAGTAAAAGTACAAGTGCTCGATCAAAAAGTGACTTGAGTAGAAGTGGAAGTGCTCGATCAAAAAATGACTTGAGTAGAAGTACTAAAGTAGTCAACATTTTTTGTACTTAAGTATTGCAAGTCGTTTTTTAAAAATTTTTGCTACTCAAGTACTGAAAGTAAAAGTACCAGTATTTTGGAAAAAAAAATTGCTACTCAAGTACTGAAAGTAAAAGTACAAGTACTGTGTTATGTAGTTATTAAAGAAAGAAGTCAAAAGTTTGAACATCATATTGTTTTTTATTATTTCAAATGCAGCTTTTATTTATACATATAGTAGCATTTATTTTCGTAGGCGCTGATAATACACGTTTTGAGCTTCATGAAACCTGCCATCTACTGTTCTGGCAGTAGTCATTTTTATAATAGTAACGAGTAACTATGCAGCACAAAAAAAAAATATCGGAGTAGAAGTATTGAAATCATCGAAAAAATGTAGTGAAGTAAAAGTGGAAGTAGGAGGAAAGTACAGATACCGCCTTTCGGTACTTAAGTACGGTAGTGAAGTGGTTCTACTTAGTTACTATACATCTCTGGAAAGGAGGGATAGAAGAGTCTGGGGATAGGGAAGGATGAATCCATGAATAGGAAAGGAAGGATGAATGAGCCTGGAAATAGGAACAAAAGGATGGAAGAGTCTGGGGATAGAACTGAAGGATGGATGGGTCAAGGGATGAGAATTGAAGATGGAGGAATCCATGAATAAGAAAGAAAGGATGGAAGGCTGGAAGAGTCCAGGAATATTATTAGATGGAGGAGTCTGGGGAGGGGGTGATAGGAACTGAAGGATCAAGGGGTCCAGAGATAAGAATGAGTGGGACCTCAGATTGTTCAGGGATGCATGGGGTGGGGATGGGAGATTGAATGGAGGTGGTTTGAATAGGGAGGTGGAAGAGGAATGGGCTGGGAGCCATGTCCCTCTGATGTAGAGTGTGGGTGATCTGGGGTTAGTGACCGGGAGCAGTTTGAGATATATAAAAGGGGGGGGGGGGTGAGAGATAGTGGGACCTGCGGGGGGGCAGGGAATGGGCTGTGGAGGACATCAGGCAGTTTGAAAGTCAGCGTGGGAACATGCTGTCATATCTGCATTAAAAACAAAATAAAGTGGACCTGTAGTGCACAATGAATATATGACCTTTAATAAGCAATAAAACAAAATAAATAAATTTGTGATATGATTGAAATAAATCTTCTGTGTATTCAAAGTAATTCCAATGCTGAGTGTACTGTGTTCAATTTCAAACCATTCACCAGAAACCATTTTCTGGTGAATGGTTTGAACACAGTACACGCAGAATTGAAAATGATTTCTGGTTTGAAGTGGAACACAGTGCACTCAGCATTGGAATTATTACTTTGAATACACAGAAGATTTCTTTCAATCTTATCACAGATTTATAATATATTTTAGGACTATATTTGTGTAGCGGACTGTCATTGTTCATGCAGATTTACCCCGTTTCTTTAGGCTGTGTGTGTGGACCTTTAAGATCAGTCTCCCACAGGAAATAGAAGAACAGGATTGTGTGAAATGTAGTTCTGAAGTGTGAGCAGACTGTTGTTTGGATTGCAGAAGAAACTACAATCCCAGGATGCAACAGGGAAGGGAGGATCAGAGCAGGGCTAGACACTTCACAGCGTGTCTCTCTCTTCTCCTGGGGAACTCAGCAAGGACAGACCAGTCTGGGAGCTGTGCTGGGACACAGTTTATGTATGGGGCCTATGCATGTGGCCTGGAGAGAGAGCGGAGCCCGTCCTCAGCAGAGCGGATCCCGATGATCATACAGTGGTGACAGAGCCAGTGAAGATTGATGGACTGACTGAGGCAGCAGAGCATCAGAGGATTTGGTCACAATAAGAAAGGCCTGTGACGCAGTATAGATCCTGAGGAAACGTTGCTGTGATACAGAGGCTGTCATAGGACACTTCAATATTATAAGTAGTGTGTGGCAGCTGAAGAGGCTTGAATCATATACACACACAGACCTTTATTCTGCATTTATGCTATACAGCGCCTGGATGTTAATACCTTCACTACTCTTGGCGGATCATAAGTAGTTCCTATCTCCATCTTGGAATACAAATATTACTTACCTAAGTGATTAAGAGCTCCGACCTGCCGGCGAAGAACCGCAAGGCCTTGCAAAGGAGTGACTGCACTGGCTAATTCTTAAAGGGGGCTTCTGATCCAGTGTTATGCCAGTTAGATAGAATAGAGAGGTTATTACAGTAATTGCCTGTGTGTATTTGATTTCAGGTTGCTAAATAAGTGGATTATACCACATTGTTTATTAATCAATTTCACTAACTACAGCTTTGGAATTTATAACTATATACTACCTTATACGCATTGCTAAGTATCTATTTGGGTAATGTTTGCTTTCTAAGTCCTACATTCATTATTGGGACTTAGAAGATCAAACTCCTTTTAATCTTTGATCCCATATTCTGGTGTGCTGATTTGTATAGTTTTGCAATATTAATTGTTCCAGTAAATATTTAAACTGGTGCTTAATTGTGTCAAAGTGTATTCTTAAAGGTGCATACACCCAAAAAAATCACCAAGTGTGTCAGAGGGGTGGAGCTTGATCTTGGGTGTTGAAAGGCGGAGCAAGGGACCCGTTTTACTTAAGCGGCCCCATGAGGGGGTAGCGCTACACGTGGGGACTCGTCCGGTGTTCCCACTACTCTGCAAGCAGCACCCCAAGACAGTGCCACTAACTGTACCAAGATGGAGCCTGTCACTGTGACCCAGTGGTGTGGTGAAGAAGGCGCTCGCCCAGAGTCAAGTGTGGTGATTGAGCTCCCAGGAGACGCCTGGACTGAAGAACAGATCAGCCAAGTGGTGAAGACTTTGGCCACAGACAAAAGGCATGGGTAGTTGATGACTAGACAAAGAGACCTCTCGCACCTACGCGCTTCTAGGGTGGAAGCAAGGGGTCCCTGACAGCTTCCAAGGAACCAGTGTGCACCTGGCTGACAAGACAGAGTCTCGCCTAATTCAGCCAAGCACTCCGGACAAGGGTCCAGCAAGCTCTAGTGGAGCTAGGGCCACAAAGGAAGAAGCCCCTCCCATGACATCCCTGGCCACGATCGGGCCAGAGTTTTTCGTTGCACTGGGAGACTTTGTAGCAAAGTGTAAGAAAGACACTCCAACATACTCAGGAGATGGGTATTGGAAGCTCAGACGTTTTTCGGGAATACAGCCTGTGCCCGTACGAGAGAGCAACTTTGAGGAGTGGTTGGACCAAGCCACACAAGCCTTGGATGAATGGGACATCCCTGAGACCTATAAGAAACAGAGGATCACAGAAAGTATAAGGGGGCCTTCCACAGAGGCCATCCGCAACTTGAAGCACAGCAAGAGAGATTGTGTTGCCCAGGACTACCTGAGTGTACTGCAGGAAGCATTTGGGCGTACAGAGAAAGTCTCTGACCATCATGTATCAGTTGGAGCACACTTATCAAGATAAGGGAGAGAAACTGTCTGATTACATGAGGCGTTTAGACAAGATCATACATCAGATCTTGCTGAAGAAGGGCATAGACCCTAGGAAGGTGGATGAGGTTCGGGCCCAGCAAGTCTTGAGAGGTGCCCAACCCTTGGATCCCATCACCTTACTACTGAGAACCCGGCAAGATAGAGGCATACTAAAGTACCCAGACTTAATCCGGATTGTCCAGGAAGAAGAGGCTATGTTGGAAAACAAGAAGAAGAACTGGAGTTTAGAATCTATTGTCGGAGTCAGAGTAGTTAGTGCCGCAGGTGGCGACCCTGAGGTTGAGCTTCTTAAAACTCAAGTATTGCAACTGATAGAGATGATGGCTTTGCTGACCGCCATATCCACTTATACACCTGATGAGAAAGTTCCTGAGTCCAATAAGTCTTCTATCTCTCCAGTGACAAAGACAGGGAAACCAGCAAATCGAGAAACCTGCTTCAACTGTGGAGGAATGGGACATTAGCAATGGGTGTGCCCGAGCCCGGCAAGAGTGTTGAAGAAGTCATCCCTCACTAAGCCGGCGGAAAACTTCAATGGGCCCCGGTGAGGGAGCAAACCGGATGCCCATCTACCATAGCCAGCTCCAAAGTCAATGATGCAAAGAGACAGTGTCGGGAGCCCAAACCATTGCAGAGGGCCCCAGCTGTTGCCTCTGAATGACCCAGTGTCCCACTCCCTTCTACGCGGGTTTCCCGGCAGCGGAGAGTCAATGCACACCAGACCCCTAGAAATCAAAGGAGGCTCAGGCCAGACCAGAATTGCCACAAGAAGGAGGTGCGGATACAAGTCACAAAACAGGCCAAAGCAGACACTTCCTACAAGTTCTTTGCCGAATTAGTGGGACCTTCCCCGATAATTTCCATCCAAATAGGGGGAATATATACCAAGGCCCTTCTGGATACCGGAGCTCAGGTGACCCTCCTATACAGAGACTTCTACGACAGGCACCTCAAGCACCTGCCATTGCAGAAGTTGGAGGAGTTAGAGATAAGGGGCATTGGGACTCAAAATTTCCCTTAAGATGGCTATTTACCAATCAAGCTGTCCTTTGATCCATCCATGGTCGGAAAGACAGAAACATTTGATACACTAACGGTGGTCTGCCCTCGCCCGCCTGGGGCCAGCAAGAATTCCCTGATCATAGGGACCAATACCGAACTTTTACAAAGGCTGTTGACACCTCTTGTTGCAGAGCCTAGTGCTACAACTACAAATGTACATCCCATGTTGAGACAAGTCTAGCAACGCTTAGTACAAGAGCAGAAGGCCCCAGCTGAGTAGGTAGGGAAGATATGGCACCTGGACCGCTGTGAAAAAGTATTACTGCCTGGTGAAATGATTTGTTTGCCAGCCACTGTCAAGCCCAGTTGGAAGAATCCAGGTCCTTTCATTATCCTTGAAGCACATGGCCAGAGAGAAGATACAGGATTGAAAATAATCCCAGTGGTGGCCTCAGCTAAGGAACTGCACAAGAGCCGAGGAAAAGTCTCTGTCAGTGTCCGCAACATCACGGCCTATCCAGTGAAGATACCCGCTAGGATGCTGCTGAGCCAAGTGAATCCAGCCACCCCAGTCTCACCGTCTGATTTGGTGGGGGGAGCAAAGGATGGAATCTCTGTAGAGGAATTCTACCCAAAGACACTCCTTTGCCACCTAAATGGAAGAAAAAGGTCAAGAATCAGCTACTGAGATGGCAGATCGCATTCTCTAAGAATGAGTTTGATGCGGGATGTGCAAAGAGCGCCCACCATCGGATATGCCTCCAGGAGGATAAGCCATTCCGGGAGCGAGTGCGACGAATCCCTTCGGGAGATTTGGAAGATCTGCTGCAGCAGCTGGCCAAGCTGAAGAGAGCAGGTATCCGTGAGTCTCGGAGTCTGTACGCTTCTCCAATAGTGGTTGTACGAAAGAAAAACGGGTCCCTGAGACCATGCATTGACTATAGGACATTGAATAGGAGAACCATGTATATGGGAGGGGTGCGCTGATAGCTGGTTAAAGCTGCTACCGGTATTCAGTGCCTGGTGAATAAATGTAAAATAAATATGTAGATAGGTGCGCTAAAACAAAAAGATGAATGACCCAAATCAATCAATAATGTGAGTGACAAAATCAATCAATCGGTGATAAATGAATCTTCGATTCCGCAAAGATTACTGGTGTGTATAATTGTGTTGAATAGACATAAAGTCCATCATAAAAGTTCATAAATGTCCATAAAGAAGTGATGACTTAAACTTGTGAAAAGATGAGAACAAAGTGCTTTCCAATTCAATGTGAAAGCCCACCACCTATGTGAAATTCCTCCTTACCAGACGGAAAAAATAAGGTGCCAAATGTTGCAAATAAACTGAAGTAAACCAACACGATCCCACAGTGCTCCAAAACTCCTTGTGAGAACACCCAAACAAGCCTCTTACCAGACTGCAAACAATATGCGCTTGTTAATCACTCCCAGAGAACACTATCTTCTCCTCCTCATCCGCTTTCAAGCAAATGTTTCCCAGATATAAGGATCTGACGATCACTCTCCAGCATATACTGTAACATAAGGATAAAAGCAGCTGATGGTGTACTACCTCTAAGACCTTTATTAACCATATAGTATTGTATTCAGCATTTGTTACAATTCATGCAGGGAATTTTCTAGGGTACACGCGTCCGGCTGCAGCACGGACTGCGAGTGACGTGTGTGATGGGTGCGCCTCCTTTCTGACGCGTTTCCTCCTATTGGATTCCAGCATATGAGAATAAATATGCATAATCATTAAAATGATATTATACACATAATGATAAAATAATAAAATATTTTAAAAATATTTTTAAACATCTAAAATATATTTTATTTTAAAATCAGTATTCTTAATAAACACAGGAGAAATCAACTATTGTTTATGTGGGCGTTGATATCCCACTCTATGTTGTGTCCCAAAGGTCTGGAGCATCTGAGCTCATATATCCAGAAGGTTTCCCTTCTGGATATAGATCTCTTCAGATTGCTACCTCTCCAATGGGGTATGTGTTTTTCAATTGCAATTATTTTCAAACTTTTGGGATTTTTATTATGGCGTTTGGCATAGTGTTGAGACAAACTATGTCCTGGAAAACCTTTGTAGATATTAGCCAAATGTTCTCCAATACGTATGGAAGCCGTGCGTATAGTCCTTCCTACGTATTGTAGGTTGCACTCACACTGAAGTAGGTACACTACCCCTTTCGTGTGACAGGAAATAAATTCTTTGATGGGATACTCCCTACCAGTTACAGTGGAACAGAATTTATTAGTCCTTATGGTATTCGCTTCCCTACACATTCTGCAATTTTTGCAGGGAAAAAAAACCCTTCATGTCTGGAAAAATCCTAGTCATGTGGGGTTTGTCTATAGGGTTTTGTGCTACCAGGTCTTTCAAATTTTGGGCTTTCTTGTAAATGATTTGTGGAGTTGCCTTGCCGGTAATGTTGGTCCAAGGATTGTATCCCCTTGTAGGACTCCCCAATGTTTCTGGAACACATGGTTTAACCATTTGTAATTACTTGAAAATTTAGTGACGAAAGCATATTCAAATTTGGATTTGTTCTTTTTGTGAACTGTTTATTTTTTAGGTCCAACTAAAGTTTCTTGTTTAATCAGGCTTAACGTTTGAATATCTCTCTCCAACTCATTGGACTTATAGCCTTTTTCCAAGAATCTTTGTTTTAAAATCAGCGCTTGTTGTCGGAAATTCTGATCATCAGTGCAATTCCTCCTGACTCTTCTGAACTGACCTTTCGGTACTGCTCTGAGCCAGGTGGGGTGGTGACAGCTGTCTAAGGCTATAAAACCGTTTCTATCCGTGGGTTTTAAATATGACTGGGTCATAAAACCCGAGCCTTTTCTTAAGATGACCAAATCTAGAAAATTCACTGAAATTTTGCTATGTTGATAGGTGAATCTAATCCCCCACCCCTGACCAATATACTACTCCTAGGATAGAAGATGCCCTGCAGAGCCTGTCAGGGGCAAAATGGTTCAGTGCGCTGGACCTGAAGAGCGGGTACTACCAAATCCCTATGCACCCTGAAGATCGAGAGAAGACCGCTTTTATTACCCCGGTAGGATTCTTTGAGTTCAACCAGATGCCACAAGGTCTGTCTGGCGCCCCAGACACTTTCCAAAGACTAATGGAGAAGACGGTGGGCGACATGAACTTGATTGAGGTGTTGGTGTACCTGGATGACATTATTGTCTTTGGTAAGAGGTTGGAAGAACATGAAGAGCGTTTGGAGAAGGTCTTGAAGAGACTCCATGAGTAGGGGTTGAAGCTGTCATTGGAAAAATGCCAGTTCTATCAACCCTCAGTTAACTACCTTGGCCATATTGTGTCTGCCGAAGAGGTGGCCACCGACCCTCAGAAGCTGGAAGCTGTTACCGCTTGGCCGAGGCCTACCAATGTGACCGAACTCAGATCATTCCTGGGATTCTGTTCCCATTACAGGAGATTCATTGAAGGATTCGCAAAAATAGCTTGTCCACTCAATGAATTACTGAAGAATGAAGAGGAAGATGATGGTGCAGACATAACAAAACCTGTCAAACCTGCCGGAGGGCCTAGATGTCCTCGAGAGTCTATTCAGGAACAGTGGACTGCTCAGTGTGAAGAGGCTTTTAAGCAACTGAAATGGAGTTTGACAACAGCTCCAGTTCTAGCCTATGCAGACCCAACCAAGCCTTACGAACTACATGTCGATGCCAGTAGAGAAATGCTAGGCAGGGTGTTGTATCAAGAACATGATGGTCACCTGCGGCCAGTCGCTTATGTGAGTCGAAGTCTGGCACCCGCCGAGAAGAACTACCCCACGCATAAACTTCAATTTCTTGCTTTGAAGTGGGCAGTGGTGGACAAGCTGAGGGATTACCTGTATGGAGCAGACATTGTGATCAAGACAGACAATAATCCTCTCGCAAACATCCTCACTACTGCCAAGCTGGACGCCACTGGCTACGGGTGGTTGGCTGCCTTGTCAGAGTTTAATTTCAGCTTGAAGTACCGTCCAGGGGTAGGAAACAGGGATGCAGATGCTCTGTCAAGAAGGCCCCACGGCCCAAGGAACCCTTCTGAAGTCTAGACCCAGCTGGCACCTGAAGGTGTACGGGCTCTTTGCCAGGGTGCAGAATACCACGCTAGAGGTGGGTCTAGAGCGGAAGAAATTGGAGTCTCAGCAGCCAGAGTTCCCAGGGGTTATTGCAACATCACCCAGGTTGGGGATGAAGATTTGCCCAAACTCTCCAAGAACGACTTGAGGAAAGACCAGATGGAAGATCCTCTCTGGAGACTGGTGATAAAGGCTCTAGAGAGCCAGTGTCCTAATTTGCTTCTTACTGACACCCCAACTGAAGCTCAACTGCTACATAGAGAGTGGGATCAGTTGCAATTGCGCAACAGAGTGGTCTACCGAAGGGGCACCTCCGACGATCCTGAAGAGAAATGGCAGTTATTTCTACCTGAAAAGCATAGAGAGACCATGTTGACTGCCCTACATGACAACCATGGCCACTTAGGGTCCGACAGGACTTTTAACCTGGTGAGAGACTGGTTCTACTGGCCCTGTATGCGGGACGAAGTTGAGGGCTACTGCCACTCGTGCAACAGATGCATACAGAGAAAGACTTTGCCTCATCGAGCTGCCCCAATGGGCCATCTTCAGAGCCAAGGACCCATGGAGCTGGTGTGCATTGACTTTCTGTGCTTGGAGCCTGACCTGAGTGTACAGGGGAATATTCTGATATTGACTGATCACTTCACTAGATATACCCAGGCTTTTCCCACTAGAGACCAACAAGCATCTATAGTAGCCAAGATCTTGGTGGAAAAGTTCTTAGTACACTATGGTCTACCTCGACGCATCCACTCCAATCAAGGGAGAGACGTTGAAGGTCGTCTCGTCAAGAGACTCTTAGATTTGCTTGGCATCAAGGAGTCACAAACCACCCCGTACCATTCCCAGGGAGATCCCCTGCCAGAGAGATTTAATTGGACTCTCCTGGATATGCTTGGGACTCTGACCTCAGAACAGAAACAACACTGGAGTAGACATATAGCTGCCATTGTGCATGCCTACAACAGCACCACAAATGATGCCACGGGCTATTCTCCTTATTGACTGATGTTTGGAAGAGAGGCTCGCTTGCCAGTTGACTTGGCCTTCGGCACATCCCTAGATAATACCTCAGTAACTTCTCACAGAGGATATGTGGATCGCCTGAGGAAAAGTTTGAAGACCGCCTATGAAAAGGCCCAAGTTGCCTCAGATGCCAGGGGGCAGAGAAACAAGAGGAACTTTGACCTCAAGGTACGAGTGCAAGACCTGGAACCGGGAGACAGAGTGTTGCTGAGAAACTTTGGTGTACCTGGAAAACACAAGTTAGCTGATTGCTGGAAGTCACAAGCATATGTAATTTGTAAGCAGCTACCTGGACTAACAGTATATCAGATCAGACCCGAGGGAAGTACGGCCCACTGAAGACCTGGCATCGTAACCATCTGTTGCCCTTGTCAGAAGCCATCCGAATGCCATCACAGCCAGATCCACAGCCTACACCTTCGACTTCACAGCAATCTCGTCCAGTGACCAGGCCTCAGCCAGTACACTGTGATGCAGAAGATGAGGAAAACAGTGAGGATGAAGACAAGGGGGTGGATTGGCTGTGGCAGTCTCAAGTACCATAGACTGTCACCCTCCCTCTTTCTTCTCCCAAAGTAACAGACACTGGGATTTTCAGGCCTGAAGCTCCTGAATTTGTGCCTCAGAATCAGCAATCAGAGGATCTAGAAGACTCTCAACTTATTCTACAGGCAGAAGATTCTGAGGACTCTCCACCTTTCTTTGATGAGGTGGTTGGAGCCCAGGAGGAGGAAATTGGAGTTGACATAGAAGAAGAAGAGGTTGGTGAGCCTACCACCTATGAATCTAAAGAGCAGAGAGAGAGAAGAGTTATTTGTCCATCTACGAAACTGACGTATGACGTCCTAGGAGAAAGCTTTGAGGAGGCTATTCTCCCCTCTCAAAGGACTCTTGAGGAGCCTAATCATTCCACCGAAGATTTGGTGGAGAGCGACCCTAACTCTCCCCCTGGCACATCTGGTGAGGGTCAATCCAACTAAAGTGATCTGTGGGCAGGACAACCTCCCTTCCTATGACAGTTAATGGGAGGTTCCTCTGTCGACTTTGTTTCATGAAATGAGCTGTTTGAGTTTGAGTTTGGGTTCATGAAAATTTTGGTCATCTGTTTGTAGTGACGTTAACCTGTTTCTCTCCACGTGTATTTACAAAGCATGTACCAGGTTCAGGACTCTCCTGCCTTTGGAGGACCAAAGGAGCTTTGGTGGGGGGAGTGTGTAGCAGACTGTCATTCCTTAATAATGCAGTTTAACCCCCTGTTTCTTCAGGCTGTGTGTGGGGACCTTTAAGACTGCTTTCAGCAGGGATCAGCCTCCCACAGGAAATAGAACAGGATTGTGTGAAATGTAGTTCTGAAGTGTGAGCAGACTGTTGTTTGGATTGCAGAAGAAACTACAATCCCAGGATGCAACGGGGAAGGGAGGATCAGAACAGGGCTAGAAACTTGTCTGCTTCACAGCGTGTCTCTCTCTTCTCCTAGGGAACTCAGCAAGGACAGACCAGTCTGGGAGCTGTGCTGGGACACAGTTTATGTTTGAGGCCTATGTATGCAGCCTGGAGAGAGAGCGGGATGCCGATGATCATACAGCGGTCACAGAGTCAGTGAAGATGGATGGACTGACTGAGGCAGCAGAGCATCAGAGGATTTGGTGAAAGACATCCAGCTACATTAACTATAGTTGTTCAATTGTCACAATAAGAAAGGCCTGTGACGCAGTATAGATCCTGAGGAAACGTTGCTGTGATACAGAGGCTGTCATAGGACACTTCAATATTATAAGTAGTGAGTGGCAGCTGAAGAGGCTTGAATCATATACACACACAGACCTTTATTCTGCATTTATGCTATACAGCGCCTGGATGTTAATACCTTCACTACTCTTGGCGGATGATAAGTAGTTCCTATCTCCATCTTGGAATACAAATATCATTTACCCAAGTGATTAAGAGCTCCGACCTGCGGGCGAAGAATTGCAAGGCCTTGCAAAGGAGTGACTGCACCGGCTAATTCTTAAAGGGGGCTTCTGATCCAGTGTTATGCCAGTTGTTAGATAGAATAGAGAGGTTATTACAGTAATTGCCTGTGTGTATTTGATTTCGGGTTGCTAAAAAAGTGGATTATACCACATTGTTTATTACTCAATCTCACTAACTACAGCTTTGGAATTTATAACTATATACTACCTTAAATGCATTGCTGAGTACAGGATCTATTTGGGTAATGTTTGCTTTCTTATGCCCCGTACACACGTGCAGATTATCTGCAGACTTTTGTCTGCAGACTTACCTTTTCTATGTAGTGCAAGGGCCTGCCGGATTGCATACAAATTGAAAGTGTTTAGGTTTGACCTCATATTATATGGGTTTGGTAAGTCTGCAGACAAAAGTCTGCAGATAATCTGCACGTGTGTATGGGGCATTATGCCCCATACACACGTGCAGATTATCTGCAGACTTTTGTCTGCAGACTTACCAAAACCATATAATATGAGGTCAAACCTAAACACTTTCAATTTGTATGCAATCCGGCAGGCCCTTGCACTACATAGAAAAGGTAAGTCTGCAGACAAAAGTCTGCAGATAATCTGCACGTGTGTATGGGGCATAAGTCCTACATTCATTATTGGGACTTAGAAGATCAAACTCCTTTTAATCTTTGATCACATATTCTGTTGTGCTGATTTGTATAGTTTTGCAATATTAATTGTTCCAGTAAATATTTAAACTGGTGCTTAATTGTGTCAAAGTGTATTTTTAAAGGTGCAAACACCCAAGAAAAAATCACCAGGTGTGTCAGAGGGGTGGGGCTTGATCTTGGGGGTTGAAAGGTGGAGCAAGGGACCCGTTTTACTTAAGCTGCTCCTGAGGGGGTATCGCTACATTTGTTCAATACTTAAGATACTTTTGTACATTTATCACCACAAAGCGTTACACACCATTTTTAGTTTTATCGTCATATCTGCATGCTCGCTGTGTAGAAGTGCGGGGGAGGGTGGGGGCAGGGACAGAGGACTGTGTGGATGTGATGATCAATAAGGATGGGAATTTGTCTGTGGTGACACTGGGCAGGGGAGACCTATGGTAATGAGCAGGGGTGGCAGCAGGAACAGTATATTATGGTGACAGTACAGTCTGGTACCTCCCTCACCACGTCCAGTCACCTCAGTGTCCCCCCCGAGGCACCCTTACCTGGCTGTGCTGCTCTCCCGGCTCTCCTCCAGCTCGGGCTCATCGTTCTCCACTGTCACACAGCTCTGGCTGTGAATGCTGCGGCCACCACTGAACCCTCCAGGGACCAAGGTACTGATGGCTCTGGTCTCCTTCCGGAGCTCCGTGCTCCGCAGGTCCGGCCGCTACCACTTTCATCATCAGCAGAGCCAGCACGGACAGGCTGAGCCACCCCTGCCCCCTTCATGTCCCTGTAAAAATGTGCACACAGCGTAACTTTCTATTGGCTGGTGAGGGGGCGGGACGATGAGGGGAGAGAGAATGGGATTGGTGGAAGGTGGCAACACATAGATGGCCTGGTTTTAAAGTCTTCTAAGCCGCCATTAAGATGAATGTGATAAGGAAGAAGGGTCAGGATGACGAGCCGGGATGACGTCAGCATAATCTCTATTCAGCTGTTCTCCACATCGATGCAGAATCGAGCAAGGCCGAATCGCGATGCATCGATGCACCGATTATTTTCAACACCCCCAGTGTGGAATGTTGATAATTGCAAAAAGCATTTGGATGGGCATCTTAGTGCAATATACAGGGATATGGGAAATGGTATTGACATAAACACACACACCCACACAGTTTGAACTAGATGGACTGGTGTCCTTATTCAGCCTTACCAACTACAGTTTGTATCTATATATGTAAAATATTATAGGGCCCAAAAACTACAGTAAAACTAAGGCTTAGGAACATAGACAAACAATGCATCCTCAATCCAAAAATTTTCCAACTCTAAGATATATTACAATAATGTACGTTATTCTTTCAGACACAAGAGGGCACTCCTGAAATATTGAATACTGCATGTTACTAAAGTGAAATAGATACCAGACTTTTTACAAAGATTAGTGTATTTGTTCTCTTGTTTTCTCCTGTTATCCCTAATTTCACTGGGAAAGGTTTTGAATTTCTCTAGTTTTATGAAAGTTTGACATGGGAAATTGCAATGTTAAAGAAAGGTATTAAAACAGAAGAGATCAAATAGAATAACCAAAAAAAAAAAATGGCAAAATACAATTCAGTGAATAAAAGCAATTACCCCATCTTGAACACCAAAATGTTTTTAAAATGAACAATATGGAAAACAAAAATACTCCAAGCCATTTTCAAATTATAAAAATGTAAAAAAAAAAAAATCAAGGACTCTCAAGTCTTCCCCATCTTGTATCAGGTCTATGTTTGCCAAATAACCCCAATTAATGTAGTTTGAAATAAATACTGTATACAAGGTAACCACAATGTTCCCTATTAAATAATTACAGTGATTTGAGAACAACATCAACATCAACCACGGTTCCTAACATCATACTTAAATACACTGTATAATATTTACACATTCAGCTGCTCTCTAGCCGAAGGCCAGCCTGAAGACCCAGAGCTTGCAACTTCTCTGAACCACCCCACTGGATGTGATTTATTGTCCAAAAAAGCTTTGTCATTGGACACAGAAGAACAGAATCCTTTTGTGCTTTCCACAAAGTTTTTTAAAAAGAAGACTTACGTTCCTTTTTTTTTTTTTTTTTTACTTTATATGTTGTGTGGGATACTTGCTCCAGTCTGGATGGAGTAGAACTAAGGTAAACTTCTGTCAACTTCAGTATCTTCCACCAGACCTGGGGATGGGGAAGAGGCAAAGATTCTGGTTCCAGTCACCTTTGGATAATGTTGCCATGGGAGAATGACTTTGGTGGTACTGGTGGGGGTGTAAATGTTTGAAGGAACTCTATACTGCCTGATATGCCAAATTTGGATGAAAATTGACTCATGCTGAATATACCAGTTTGACTGGACTCTGTTCAACAA
Organism: Pelophylax lessonae; assembly: GCF_965119305.1. Classification (NCBI taxonomy): domain Eukaryota; kingdom Metazoa; phylum Chordata; class Amphibia; order Anura; family Ranidae; genus Pelophylax; species Pelophylax lessonae. The sequence continues at coordinate 382,638,632 of NC_138772.1, forward strand.
CGTGAAATCTCAAGTTTGCAGTGCTTTATAAATACTAGTGAAAATCTAAGCATTACCCACCCAGGAATGAGTGAACAAACCCTGATTATATCATAGCATTCTTATTTGGCCCCAGTATATAGTTTGTTCATTTTCAGTCAATTATTTAGATTCATTTAGGATTTCTGGTTCATTTACTAAAGAAGATGGCATCCCCAAACCCTTAAATTCCAGCAGTACCAGTCCAGAATAGAGTGACTGACCCCCAAATAAATTATACTATTCTTATTGTGCTACAGGAAAAAGTTTTTCATTTTTAGTCAGTCAATTTACATCTTTTGAGAATTTTAGTGTTTGTTGCCTGATCACAGACTAATTTAAAACCTATTGAAACCAGAGGCATAACTAGACCCTTTAGGGCCCCCGGAGCAAGAAACCATGAAGGCCCCCCCTCTCAAAAAACATGATTTTGATCCATTTTTATTCACTATATAAAACAGAAAAGCATTTCTGTTTCTGATTTTAACCTACCGTAACTGTGGCAGTGGTGGTGGGATAGGGATGACATCAGTGGCAGTGGTGGTGGGATAGGGGAGACATCAGTGGCAGTGGTGATGGTGGGATAGGGATGAAATCATTGGCAGTGGTGGTTGGATAGGGATAAAATCAGTGGCAGTAGTGGGATAGGGATGACAGTGGTGGTGGTGGGATAAGGATGACAGTGGTGGTGGTGGGATAGGGATGACATCAGTGGCAGTGGTTGGTGGTGGGATAGGGAGGACATCAGTGGTGGTGGGATAGGGAATTGAGGGTGCTGGGCAATATAGTTCAGCACCTTCCCTGCCAAGCCTTTCTGGGAAGGGATATGTTGACCATCTTCTACCAGGGCCAGCCTAAGGTTTGTAATAAATGTGGTGATAAAGGCCACTTTGCATCGTCCTGCACCATCAAAAGTACTCACTGTGCTAGGATTTAGGCTGTTTGGCCAGAGAATGTACCCAAATTTGGTGCAGTTTGTGCTAGCAGCTGGGTCATCAATATAACCAGTGCTCAGAGGCACTACATAACTTGCCAGGATTGGAGCTGCAGAGGATTGATAAAGAGGATGAAGCAGCTGAAGCTAGGAAAGAAACTGGTGTTGCCCCTCCTGTGTCTAATTCTGTTTCCCCTGGTGATGTGGTCCCTGAGCCTGTCCCTCCTGTGGTTGTGCCTACATCTACTGTGCGTAGATCCTCCAGACTAGCGAAAGCTGCTGGGATGGGTCCCTCACCCTTGACAGATCAAACGTGGCCAAGAGAGTGCAGGGGTGCTGGATGGTGGTGGGGTCGATAGGGTTAAGGGAGGGGTGTCCATGTCCCATATCTCACCCTCTGTCTGTTGAGGAGGATTCAAATGATGAGGGGTGGGAGAGGATTAGGAGGAAGAAAAAGAACAAGAGGAAGACCAGTAAAGCGGTTCTTCCTTGCAGTCGGACCCAGGAGGGGTCCCTCTTGGCAACACATTTTCTGTTTTATCAGGGGATGAGTTGGTATCAGATTTGTCTATTTATTTATCACCTATGGATGAGGGGGAGTAACGTAATCTGAAGAGAGCTGTTTTGGGTGATAGAGTGTGGTAGAAGTTAAGAAACGACTATCCCAGTCATCCTGATGGCAGTTCCTGCTCCGATACAGGTGGCGACCATTAATGTCTCCAGCATTAAATCTATAAGAGCTCATGATATTGCCTTATTTTTTGCTTAGTGAGTTTGATACTGAGATTTTATTTTCGCAAGAGACCTGGCTCAATACTTTGGCCGATGTCCATCTAGCAAAAAGGGAGTGGAGATGCGGCCCCTCCTTTTGGACTCTTGCAGCTGAGCCTTGCAGCAGAGTTGCGGTGTTTTTTAAAATGGTAAAGTGCTGGCGGGTAACTGAGGTAGAAATGGGGAAAAGCATGGTCTTAGCTGTCTCTAAAAAAAAAAAACCTAAATCAAATTAGTATTTGGTATGTGCATCCTGTCTGACAGGGTGAGTTTCCCTAGGAGAGGCTGACGGTTTTCCACACAGGACCGGGATCTTTTTCTTCCTCTCTATGCTTTCTAGGCATTCGTTTGAAAGTGAAGGGAGCCGTGGACAACCCGACCCCTCTGTAATAAGTAGATGAGTCCTATGACCAAGTTCTTGGATCATCACTGATCTGTTTGGGGGCTCAATAAAAGACAGATTGGTGGAGCCATACAGCACATGTGTGCATTTAAACTGGACACCTTACTTTGACTGATGGGGTAACCTAAATTGATCGTTTTTGAGAGAACTTCTTTAGGAATCGTCTGAGGAAGCGACTAAGCGAAACGCGTCGTGATTCCATATCTACCACGAGTGAACCCTACATTATATTATAATAATTTATCATGATTCATCATGACTTACCATATATTTATATGAATCGCCTTGGTTTCAGAGGCATTGGGGTTTCAGTGGTGTAGGAGTTTGTCCTACGATTTATGTGTATATAATGTTTTACTGAACACATGTCTACTATTGTGTCTTTGTATGTCTGTGCTAATTAAAATTATATTTTTTATTAAATGATTGTTACATTTCTTCTCACTGAGATCAGCAATTTCAAGTTGCCTATAAAGTCCCAAAATATTTGAGGGGGTGAGAGACCCCACTCATTTGTGTGGTTTTCTCTCCTTTCCCCCTCCCTCCCCCCTTTTCTCATCTATCTAGACTGTATCAGGTTTGGCCCCCCTCCATTTTGCTGGTTCATGTAGGGGGCAATGATTTGAATAATGTCAGAACTCTGGACCTATTATTTATGATCAAACGGGATCTGCATTTTTTCACTCTTAGTTCTCCAAGGACGGTTATTGTTTCTTCAGATATCGTTCCTCGCCTTCCTTGGCTGTCCTCTTCTCAGAGGAGAGTCATGGAAAAAATGAGAAAGCGAATAAACAGGGCTATGGAGAAATATATGCCTACGATTGGCGGTTTGTCCTATCGAAACATAGATCTGGAAGGTGGAATCCAGGGACTTTATAGGCAAGATGGTATCCACCTTTCCGATGTAGGTCTCGACATTTTCAACCTTGGACTGCAGTGTGGTATTGAAATGGCCGCGGTGGTGGGGCAGGGCCTTTCTTTATGCTCAAGCCCGGCTGGTGGGGACATTTGTATTTTTCGATGTTAATTTAATTTTTGGTTGCTCGAGTTCTGATAACTGACCAAGTTCAAATCTTTTGGTTCTTAAAGTGGTTTATATGATCAGTTTTAATGTTTATGATGTTTTTCATTTATATATTAAAACCAATAAAGTGTGCTGCGGCCTTTTCTTTGCCAAACTGCGAGTCTATTTGTCTTTACTTTAAAGTTAAGAATTGATTGGTTGAGGAAAGGTGTGGCCTACAATCTCATGAAAAGGGGGCACATTAAGTGCACACTTGCGTGTGATTTGTGGCCACCTGTTCAGCATGAGGCTTAAATTAATTGCATAGGCTTAGAAACGTGTTAGTTTTGTCAAGTAAATAAGGGGTTAATGTTCCTGCTGTACCTGGAGCAAGGATTAGCCAATGGGAAGGTGTGGAACTTTCTGGGAAGCAGGTGGGAGGCTTTATAAGGTCTGGATGGTCTGGAGTTCCTCCTTTTGCATCCGAAGAGCAAGGCAAGTTACCCCCACCCCACCCCCCCCCCCTTTTTGTCGCAAGCACCTTTGTGTGGTTGGGTCACCCTGGAATTCCAGGGGGGACGTTTGTATTTTTCTATGTTAATTTAATTTTCGGTTGCTCGAGTTCTGATAACGGAGCAAGTTCAAATCTTTTGGTTCTTAAAGTGGTTTATATGATCAGTTTTAATGTTTATGATGTTTTCATTTATATATTAAAACCAATAAAGTGTGCTGCGGCCTTTTCTTTGCCAAACTGCGAGTCTATTTGTCTTTACTTTAAAGTTAAGAATTAATTGTTACGTCACGACAACACGTGACTTCTTCAAGGGAAAAAAAAGTATGAGAAAAATATGATACAGGATACCCTGACAGCAATATAATTTTGGAAAAATAAATGGACTTTTTTAAACAGCTCACTATTTCTAAATTGATTTATATCGGAACAGCACTGGCACTTTGATTATATTTTGCACTTTATTATATATTGTTTAATAGATATCTACCTCACATGATGGCACAGTGTTAAATATTAGCACATATAAATTAGCACCTTATCTTAATTTTGAATATTTATTGAACATATTATTGCACTTCAGTCACCGTGCACTTTATTTGATTATTTATATTTTATTTATCATATTTGCACCAAAGCTGTTTTGCACCCGTTATGCACCCTTTATGATTGTTACCAATTTATTTAATATTCATGTGTATGTATTTATGATGGTTTACAGTAAGAAAAATTTTTGTAATCTACATTTTCCTGAAGCGCAGTATCCCCCCCCCCCGTTATAATACTATTTGATCACTGTCCATAGGTTACAGTTCTATACTAGCAGCATTAGGGATAAATATTGTTAGTTAGTTTTAATTTTAATTTTTCCAGGACAGTGAAGGGATCACATTATTTTATCTAAGAATTGATTAGTTGAGGAAAGGAGTGGCCTACAATCTTATGACCTAGTAATAGCATTTAGGTTCTGAGGATAAGTTATTTTTAATGAAAAAAAAGAAAATTAAATTGATAACATAACTAGGTCAGAGTTTCTAATCTCTTGCGACTTTTTTTTACCAACAAAACATGGAAAGTTTACTGACAGAGCAAATGTTTTACTGACATCCTGAAATATGACAGGAACTCCTATTAACGTCTTTACAATCGCCCACCGCAGATGTACTGCGGCAGGCAGTCGATCCTTCGCGAATCGCCGTAACTGTACGGCGGTCGCGAGCAGCAGGCTAGGGGATGAGCGTGCGCCTGCCCCCTCTCGTCAGCGGGGAAGCAGATGCAGCGGGCAGGCGGCTCCGATTGCCGCCTGACACCCGTGATCCTTCCCTGCTGAGAGCGAAGAACGGTCAGCTGTTGTAAACACAGCTGACCATTCTTCTCCCTGGAATGATCATAGACCCCATGTGATCCTTCTATATAGGATCACAGGTCTCTATGGTCATTTCACAAGCGACGCCCCCCCACAATTAGAATCACTCCCCTAGGCTCACATTTAACCCCTTGATCACCCACAATGTTAACCCCTTCCCTGCCAGTGTCATTATTACAGTAACAGTGCAAATTTTTAGCACTGATTACCGTAGTAATGTCACTGGTCAGGGGTCTGATCTGTCCCCGCGAAATGTCGCAGTCCCACAAAAAATCGCAGATCGCTGCCATTACTAGTAAAAAAAAACAATAAAAATAACATAAATCTTTCCCGTAGTTAGTAGACGCAATAACTTTTGCGCAAACCAATCAAAATACGCTTATTGCGTTTTTTTTTTTACCAAAAATATGTAGCAGAAAACAAAATGGCCTAAAATACTAACAAATTTAGATTTTAAATTTTTTTTTTGGGAATGTTGTATAGCAGAATGTGAAAAATATAGATTTATTTAAAGAATTATCTCTCTTTTTTTGTGTATAGCGCAAAAAATAAAAATCGCACAGGTGATCAAATACCACCAAAAGAAAGCTCTATTTGTGGGAAAAAAGGGACGTAAATTTAGTTTGGGTACAGTGTCACACGACCGCGCAATTGTCAGTTTTTGATCATCCTTTGTGCCACGTATGCAATCTCTGATTGACTCTCTTGTGCCATGTATGCAGTCTCTGATCATCCCATGTGCCATGTATACAGTCTCTGACCATCCCTTGTGCCATGTATGTAGTCTCTGATTGTCTCTTGTGCCGTGTTTGCAATCTCTGATCATCCCTTGTGCCATGTATTCAATCTCTGACCACCCTGTGTGCCATGTATGCAATCACTGACAATACCGTGTGCCATATATGCAATCTCTGACCACCCCGTGTGCCATGTATGCAATCTTTGATCATCCCTAGAACCATGTATGCAATCTATAATGTCCCATGTGCCATGTTAACTTGTCACTGAGGCTTTATCAACTGTGCAATGTGAAAATCACCTGCAAGACGCACACTGCTATGCGACCCAAAGTTGTCGCTAAATAAAGCAGATGTGTGTGACGCAGAGTAGCAAAGCCTTTTGCAGTGGACTTAACGCTTACAACAAGAACAGGCGTTAACTTGTCACTGAGGCTTTATCAACTGTGCGATGTGAAAATCACCTGCAAGACGCTCACTGCTATGTGACCCAAAGTTGTCGCTAAATAAAGCAGATGTGTGTGACGCAGAGCAACAATTTTTGCGCACCTGTTTCACAGATGCATATCATTGCAATTTTTTTTCCTTACAAAGGCAATTATTGCCTTCATGACCAGCACTTTCATAGGGTTATGGTGTCAAGGCATCGTCGGCACCACCAAAGGCCCAATTTTTAAGCATCCTTTACTTCTATTCAAAGTCAAGAGACAACAGTATTAATCCAAAACATCTCTAATCTTGTTCACTGTGCACTACATTATGGCCCCTAACTCTCAATGTATCCGTGCATATATGTCTGTTTCTTGTGAGAATTCAAGTTAAAGTGCACCAAACACCATTTTACATGAAATAAAGTGCATCTACATACATCTTTTGACTTCTTGAAAACATTTGGTAATAATAGCCCCATTGTAAAAATACACCTGTTAATTATATGCACATTTAAAGAGACAGCACCTTTTTCCAAAAAAAAACTCTAAAATGTTCCAAGTGCACTGCATTATGTCCCCATCATACACATTGGCTGTGCAGTTGATTAGGAGCAAAAGAAAGGTGCGGTTAAGCAAAAAAGTCATTTTTGAAGGTTTGGCATGCTATAATTCTGGTTCTGGACATGCTACAGAGCTGAAACTTCACAGGTACACTTTTTAGACCCCCCCCCCCCCCCAGACACTAAATCCAAAGAAATCTAATTTTTTTTTCAATAATTGACTATCAAAAACGACAATTTTTAAGAACTTTTTTGCCTGATTCATAGTCCCTGTGGCATGACCCAGAATCCTAGGCACTTTTTAGGGGCATTTATTAGGTTTTAGGGCTTCAAAATGGTGTTTTTTGATTCCCGAAGTTCGGGTCCCATTGACTTCAATGGGGTCCGGGAATCCGAACCGAACTTTCGGGAAATTCGGGTTTTCTGGTCGAAGCGAACTTTTCAAAGGCTCGATCATCCCTATTGGCAGCCCTGTGAGGAAGGAGCTGAGTTTTAGCTGAAAGGCCGCACAAGGAAACCCCTCAATCACTGGGCATCTTTACTGTACTATGTAACCAGCAGGCGCTACCTACAGCCCCCAAAAAGCACACCCAACATTTGCCGTGGCGTGCTGCGCATGCCGCAATTTAAGGCCCAACTTATATTCTTGCACACAGGCCCACTGCTTTCATAAAACTCTCCTGGATGCATCATAAAGATGGCTGCCGCACAGTGGCCATTTATACACCTGGAAGTGCCCAACAGTTTTTATGGAAAGAAGTCAGGAACTTCCAGCAGGCTGTGCTGTAGTTGATAATTAACCAATTGCCAACTGGGCTATAGCCAAAAGACGGCTACAGCGCGGTCACAGATTTTAAAAAAGCTTTCCCGATACAACCTTGTTCAGACCGATCACGGACACTGCTGCGGGTGCCTGTACACAGATCTGGCTATGTCACATCGGGGCAGGCCGGGGCAGGCATGACAGGAGCTCCCTACAAGAAACCCAAAAAATTATTGCCGGGGACAGATCCCTCCCCCAGCAGCTGCTGTTCAGGCATTCTCATTGGTGAGATTTGTGGAGGAGGTGTAGCCGGCCTTGGTGCTGCTAGTGCACATGTGAGGCTGCAGACTCACATGTGCACTAGGTGGGAGGTAAGTTACTTCCATGTCAGTTCAGTGCTGAATTATTAGGTGAAGTATAGAGCTACTAGGTGCCGTATGGGGGTAGGTGCAGTATGGAGGAGGAGGGTGCAGTATAGGGGTACTAGGTGCAGGATGGGGGTAGGTGCAGTATGGAGGAGGTGGGTGAAGTATAGAAGTACTAGATGCAGTATGGATGTGAGAAGAACTAGAAGAACTAGGTGAAGTATGAAGGAGATGGGTGCAGTATAGAAGAACAGTATAGAAGTACTAGTTGAAGTATGGTACCAGGTGAAGTATGGAGGAGGTGGGTGCAGTATAGAAGTACTAGGTACAAAATGAAGGAGATGGGTGCAGTATAGAAGCACTAGGTGAAGTATGGAGGAGATGGGTGCAGTACGGAGAAGGTGGGTGCAGTAAGGAGGGGGTGGATGGAGTACTGAGGAGAGGGGGAAGGGGGGAGGGGGAAGAGGGAAGAGGGAAGAAGGGGGGGTCACACAGGTCTATTTTAAAAGGAGAGGGAGGACAGGCTTCCCCAGAGCTATTTACACTGACTGCAACCACACCACCCACAGTACTTGTACTATGCCTGCACTCTCTAAATGTCTCCTGTATGATGCCTGCACTCTCTAAATGTATCCTGTATGATGCATGCATTCTCTAAATGTATCCTGTATGATGCCTGCACTCTCTTAATGTCTCCTGTATGATGCCTGCACTCTCTTAATGTCTCCTGTATGATGCCTGCAGTCTCTTAATGTCTCCTGTATGATGCCTGCACTCTCTAAATGTATCCTGTATGATGCCTGCACTCTCTTAATGTCTCCTGTATGATGCCTGCACTCTCTTAATGTCTCCTGTATGATGCCTGCAGTCTCTTAATGTCTCCTGTATGATGCCTGCACTCTCTTAATGTCTCCTGTATTATGCCTGCAGTCTCTTAATGTCTCCTGTATGATGCCTGCACTCTCTAAATGTATCCTGTATGATGCCTGCACTCTCTAAATGTATCCTGTATGATTCATGCACTCTCTAAATGTATCCTGTATGATGCCTGCACTCTCTTAATGTCTCCTGTATGATGCCTGCACTCTCTTAATGTCTCCTGTATGATGCCTGCAGTCTCTTAATGTCTCCTGTATGATGCCTGCAGTCTCTTAATGTCTCCTGTATGATGCCTTCACTCTCTAAATGTATCCTGTATGATGCCTGCACTCTCTAAATGTCTCCTGTATGATGCCTGCACTCTCTAAATGTATCCTGTATGATGCCTGCACTCTCTAAATGTATCCTGTATGATGCCTGCAGTCTCTTAATGTCTCCTGTATGATGCCTGCACTCTCTAAATGTATCCTGTATGATGCCTGCACTCTCTAAATGTATCCTGCATGATGCCTGCACTCTCAAAATGTCTCCTGTATGATGCCTGCACTCTCTTAATGTCTCCTGTATGATGCCTGCACTCTCTTAATGTCTGCTGTATGATGCCTGCAGTCTCTTAATGTCTCCTGTATGATGCCTGCACTCTCTAAATGTATCCTGTATGATGCCTGCACTCTCTAAATGTATCCTGTATGATGCCTGCAGTCTCTTAATGTCTCCTGTATGATGCCTGCACTCTCTAAATGTATCCTGTATGATGCCTGCACTCTCAGTAGTAAGGGAAAACAAGGGGGATTAAAGCAGGTACATTGTACATACGAATGAAAAATAAGTACTGCCATCTAGCGTTTGAAAGTGAGTTAGCATACAAGTAATCATCAGATTCAAACAACAATTCTGTTCAGTACTCTAATGCCCTCTAGCGGCCTTAGTTAACATTGCAGCTCATAATAATTAAGTCTGGATGAGAAGAAAGCTGTAAGTTAGCAAACTGTGTGGTGTACCAATCTGACCATTGTTGCCATTTGGCTTTTTCTTTTTGGAATGATACACACGAAGAAGTCATGAGCAGTTTATATGTATGATGAGTTTGTGTTGTGAATTTAATCTCTGTGAGAGAAGAGGGTTGGATACAATTCCATTTTCTTGTGATAGAGATTCTGGTAGCCAAGAGCATGTGAAGGGCCACCGTGCGCGAGCGCACCGGGATTTGTTCAATTGATAGGTTCAGTACGGCTAGTTCGGGGGAGGGAGGGATCGGCTGTTTCAGGATCGTGGAGAGCAAGAGAAATACTTCAGTCCACAGCGTGGCTATGGGTACGCAGTCCCATAGAATGTGTTTAATTGTGCCTACGTGTCCACACCCCTTCCAACATGTAGCTGGGGAGTCTCCCTTGAATTTTACCAGAAGAGACAGTGTGATGTACCATCTGAGGGCAAATTTCATCTGTAGCTCTCTAAGCGAGGTGCTAAGTGTGGCCTTGTGTCCTAAGGTGAAAGCTTTCATCCACTGACGAGATGAGAACGCGACCCCCCAGGTCACGCTCCCATTTCACCAGGGGACGGGTCTTCCTGAATATAGTTTTTTCTCCAAGGATAGGGTATATTGTGGAAATGCCCTTTGTCGTCCGCGAAGAAGAGGATAGGTAAGTCCATATTGCAGAGGGGATCTGAGGAGGCAGTTGGGGATTCTGGCAGAAGCAGGCTGTGATCTGACCACAGCGAAGCCATTCTGAGGGTCCCAAATGCAATTCCGTAGATATTTGGGCGAAGGGTTTGAATTTGCTCTTGGAATATAGGGAGTCTAACTGAATAGGGGTATCGTTGGGCCCACCAGAGCTCTTTCTTACATCAGGTTTTTCCACCAGAGCTCCCCCTTATATCAGATGTGCCCACAAGAGCTCCTTCTTACATCAGATGTGCCCACCAGAGCTCCTTCTTACATCATGTGAACCCACCAGAGCTCCCTCTTACATCAGATGTGCCCGCCAGAGCTCCCCATTACATCAGAAATGCTCACCTGAGAACTTTTTTTTTACATCTGCTGTGCCCACCAGAGCTCCTTCTTATATCAGGAGAGCCCACCAGAGCTCCTTCTTACATCAAGTGAACCCACTAGCGCTCCCTCTTACATCAGATGTGCCCACCAGAGCTCCCCCCTACATTAGATGTGCCCACCAGAGCTTCCTCTTACTTCAAATGTGCCCACCAAAGCTTCCCCTTACATCATATGTGCCCACCAGAGCTGCTTCATACATCAGATGTGCCCACCAGAGCTCCTTCTTACATAAGGTGTGCCTACCAGTGCTCCTTCTTACATCAGGTTTGCCCACCAGTTCTCCCCCTTACATCAGGTGTGTCCACAAGAGCTCCCTCTTAAATCAGATGTACCCGCCAGAGCTCCCCCTTACATCAGAAATGCCAACCAGAGTTCTTTCTTACATCAGATGTGCCCAGCAGAGCTCCTTCTTACATCAGATGTGCCAACCAGAGCTCCCCCTTACATCATATGTGCCCACCAGTGCTGTTTCTTACATAAGGTGTGCTCACCAATGCCCCCTCTTACGTCAGATGTGCCCGCCAGGGCTCCTCCTTTCATCGGGTGTGCCTACCAAAGCTCCTTCTTACATCAGGTGTGCCCACCAGAGCTCCCTCTTATATCATATATGCCCACCAGAGCTCCCCCTTACTTCAGGTGTGCCCACCAGAGCTCCTTCTTACATTAGATGTGCCCACCAGCCAAATGCCTGCTGTTCTGATCAATGTATTCTGACAGTGGCGGAATCCCCAGTGTCAGAATACAATAGCGCATCAGAGAAGATTCCTTCATTATCCACTTCAAATGTGTGGATGGAGGAGTAATTTCTTTTTTTTTTTTATTAGCTGGCAGACTGATTAAAAAAAAAAAAAAAGATCCATCTACTGTATGGCCAGCCTAAGCAGTGTGCACTGTTTGTACTGCCTATAGTGACCAGCCAGAATGTCTCTTTCATGTTCATATGTCAAGTAAAATACCACGCAGCCTTAAAAAACAAAAACAATAGCATTTTGTCTGTATTGTTAAGGATATCTGCCATACCCACCTAGATGTGCTTGGCCCAAAAGTACATTGAAGGGAATAATGAGTCAGAGGAACTATCAGCATCAGATGCAAATAGCCGTTCCCCAGCTTGCAGTCTGCATAATAATGCCTTGAATTTTCCACATTTGTCATGTTACTACCAAAAATGTCAATGTATTTTTTTGGGATTTTATGTGATAGACCAACACAAAGTGGCACATAATAGTGAATTATAAGAAAAATGATTCATGATTTTCAAAATGTTTTACAAATAAATATGTGAAAAGTGTGGCGTGCACTTGTATTCAGACCCCTGAGTCAATACTTTGTAGAACCACCTTTTGCTGAAATTACAGCTGCAAGTCTTTTTGGCTATGTCTCTACCAGCTTTGCACATCTAGAGAGGGCCATTTTTGCCCATTCTTCTTTGGAAAATAACTCAAGCTCTGCCAGATTGGATGGAGAGCGTCTGTGAACAGCAATTTTCAAGTCTTGCCACAGATTCCCAATTGGATGTAGGTCTGGACTTTGACTGGACCATTCTAACACATGAATATGCTTTGATCTAAACCATTACATTGTAGCTCTGGCTGAAGGTTTAGGGTTGTTGTCCTGCTGGAAGGTGAACCTCCGCCCCACTCTCAAGTCTTTTGCAGACTCTAACAGGTTTTCTTCTAAGATTGCCTTGTATTTGGCTCCATCCATCTTCCCATCAACTCTGACCAGCGCCCCTGTCCCTGCTGAAGAAAAGCATCCCCATTACATGATGCTGCCACCACCATGTTTCACAGTTGGTATGGTGTGTTCAAGGTGATGTGCAGTGTTAGTTTTCCACCACACATAGCGTTTTGCTTTTAGGCCAAAAAGTTAAATTTTGATCTCATGTAACCAGACCACCTTCTTCCACATGTTTGCTGTGTCCCCCACATGGCTTCTCACAAACTGTAAACAGGACTTCTTATGGCTTTCTTTAAACAATGGCTTTCTTCTTACCATTCTTCCATAAAGGGCAGATTTGTGGAGTGCATGACTAATAGTTGTCCTGTGGACAGATTCTCTCACCTGAGCTGTTGATCTCTGCCGCTCCTCCAGAGTTACCATGGACCTCTTGGCTGCTTCTCTGATTAATGCTCTCCTTGCCCTGTCTGTCAGTTTAGGTGGACAGCCATGTCTTGGTAGGTTTGCATTGCAGTTGTGCCATACTCTTTCCATTTCCGGATGATGGATTACACAGTGCTCCGTGAGATGTTCAAAGCTTGGGATATTTTTTTATAACCTAACCCTGCTTTAAACTTCTCTATAACTTTACCCCTGACCTGTCTGATGTGTTTCTTGGCCTTCGTGATGCTGTTTGTTCACTAAGGTTCTCTAACAAATCTCTGAGGGCTTCACAGAACAGCTGTATTTATACTGAGATACATTACACACAGGTGGACGCTATTTACTGATCAGGTGACTTTTGAAGGCAATTGGTTCCACTAGATTTTAGTTAGGGGTATCAGAGTAAAGGGGGCTGAATACAAATGCATGCCACACTTTTCACATATTTATTTGTAAAATATTTTGAAAAGCATTTATCATTTTCTTTCCACTTCACAATTATGTGCCACTTTGTGTTAGTCTATCACATAAAATCCCAGTAAAATATGTTTATATTTTTGGTTGTAACATGACAAAATGTAGAAAATTTCAATGGGTATGAATACTTTTTAGTTTCAATAATTTGTATTAAATTTTCAAAAATATAAAAATATAAAAGTTTACAGAACTGAACAGGTATCAAACATAAAGTTGTCAGAGTATACAAAAGGGAACAAAGGAACACAGTATTGGGAGGTACAGAGTTGTGAAGGATCACAATATGATAATAATAAGCACCAATCAATGAACATCTCAAACATGTGAATACATATATAAAGTGAAAACATTTCGGCATTTGAGCTTGAAGTTGTGGGTAGGAGGAGTAAGTTGTAACATCCGAAGTTATACAACAGAACAACATGTTTACCTGAGGTAGGTTGTCAATGGGAAGGTGTGAAGTATCTACTATGCGTCCAGAGTCGCCAGTTAGCATGGAATTGGACACCTCTAGAAACCGAAGAAGCATATGCCTTTTCCATGGAGCAATGTAAATTAACCAATCGCACCACCTCTAAGTGGGAAGGTGCGGTGGATTGTTTCCAATAACGTGCAATAACAGTCCTAGCAGCTATTAATGTATGCATGTAGACCGTTCTCATATTTGGTGGTATGGCATCTAATCCCAAAGATAGAAGGGCTATTGCAGGATTAGGTTGAACTAATATGCCAGTGATGGTAGAAAGAACCTCAAAAACCTTCTTCAAGAAACTTGTCAGTCCCCTGCAGGACCAAAATATATGGATATGAGTTTCTGTGATGTAAAAACATGGAACAAAGATAGATCACTTCAGAACTTATTCCACCTTTAATGTTACCTATAAACTGTACAACTCAGTTGAACAACAAACTTAAATCTTTTAGGTTATGGGAAGAAGAGAAAAATAAAAATATAAGTTGCATAAGTGTGCACACCCTTATACAAATACGTTGTTGAATCACCTTTAGATTTTATTACAGCACTCTGTCTTTTTGGGTAGGAGTCTAATATCATGGCACATCTTGACTGCAATATTTGCCTACTTTTCTTTGCAAAAACACTCCAAATCTGTCATATTGCGAGGGCATCTCCTGTGCACAGCTCTCTTTAGATCATCCCACAGATTTTCAGTTGGCTTCAGGTCTGGGCTCTGGCTGGGCCATTCCAAAACTTTAATCTGAAGCCATTCCTTTGTTGATTTGGATGTATGCTTTGGGTCATTGTCATGCTGAAAGATGAAGTTCTTCTTCATGTTCAGCTTTCTATCAGAAGCCTGAAGGTTTCGTGCAAATATTAACTGGTATTTGGAACTGTTCATAATTCCCTCTACCTTGACTAAGACCCCTGTTCCAGCTGAAGAAAAACAGCCCCAAAGCATGATGCTGCCACCACCATGCTTCACTGTGGGTATGGTGTTCTTTTGGTGATGTGCAGTGTTTTTTTTGCACCAAACATATCTTTTGGAATTACTCCCCAAAAGTTTAACCTTGGTTTTATCAGACCAGAACACATTTTCCCGCGTGCTTTTGGGAGACTTCATGTGTATTTTTTTGCAAATTTTAGCTGGGCTTGGATGTTTTTCTTCGTAGCAAAAAGCTTCCATCTTGCCACTCTCCCCCATAGCCCAGACATATGAAGAATACGGGAGATTGTTGTTACATGTAGCACACAGCCAGTACTTTCCGGATATTCCTGCAGCTCCTTAATTGTTGCTGTAGACCTCTTGGCAGCCTCCTTGACCAGTTTTCTTCATATCTTTTCATCAATTTTGGAGGGATGTCCAGTTCTTGGTAATGTCACTGTTGTGCCATATTTTCTCTACTTGATGATGACTGTCTTCACTGTGTATGGTATATCTAATGTGTTCCATGGTATATCTAATGTGTTCCATGGTATATCTAATGTGTTCCATGCAGTGGTGGGATTCAGCCGGTTCGCACCGGTTCCATAGAACCGGTTACTAACTTTCTGCAAATTTGCAGAACCGGCTGATACAATTGGGAATGTCCCCCGCAGCCACAGACGTGGCGGCCGGGGAGCAGAGCAGTGCGCCCCGACCCGCCCATTCTGTGACAATAGCGAATGAAAATTCGTTATTGTCACACGGATCCTCCTCCTGGCCAATCAGGGAGCGGGTCCTCCCGCTTCCTGATTGGCCGAAAGACAAACCCCGTGCCATTGGACGAGGAGGCGGGCGGGAGGACTGAGGACTCAGAGACGCGGGGAGCCGGGGACTGAAGAGAAGCTGCGTGACCGTCCATGAGGTAAGTGCATGGGTCTCGCGGGGAATCGCTGGCACTCTGCAATTATTGGGGGCAATGCTGTGGCGCTCTGCAATTATTGGGGGCAATGCTGTGGCGCTCTGCAATCATTGGGGGCAATGCTGTGGCGCTCTGCAATTATTTGGGGCAATGCTGTGGCGCTCTGCAATTATTGGGGGCAATGCTGTGGCGCTCTGCAATTATTGGGGGCAATGCTGTGGGCACTCTGCAATCATTGGGGGCAATGCTGTGGGAACTCTGCAATCATTGGGGGCAATGCTGTGGGCACTCTGCAATGATTGGGGGCAATGCTGTGGCACTCTGCAATGATTGAGGGCATTGCTGTGGCACTCTGCAATGATTGAGGGCATTGCTGTGGCACTCTGCAATGATTGAGGGCATTGCTGTGGTCACTGTGCATTGAAAGGGGGCACGCTGGTCTCTCTGCATTGAAAGGGGGGCACGCTGGTCACTGTGCATTGAAAGGGGGACACGCTGGTCACTGTGCATTGAAAGGGGGGCATGCTGGTCACTGTGCATTGAAAGGGGGGCACGCTGGTCACTATGCATTGAAAGGGGGCACGCTGGTTATTCTGCTGGGAAAGTCGGAACTGGTTACTAAAATGTTTGAATCCCACCACTGGTTCCATGGTATATCTAATGTGTTCCTTGGTATATCTAATGTGTTCCATGGTATATCTAATGTGTTCCATGGTATATCTAATGCCTTGGGAATTCTTTTGTACCCTTCTCCTGACTGATACTTTTAACAGTGAGATCCCTCTAATGCTTGGGAAGCTCTCTGCAGACCATGGCTTTTGCTGTAGGATGCGACTAAGAAAATGTCAGGAATAACCTACTAGAACAGCTGAACCTTATTTGAGGTTAATTGGAGGCACTTTAAATGATGGCAGGTGTATACTGACTCCTATTTAACATGAGTATGAATGTGATTGCTCAAAGTTATTGTAAACTCTCGTTTTTTTTCCCAATAAAAATAACAAATATGTTATACTTCCCTCCTCTGCGCAGTTGGTTTTGCACAGAGCAGCCCCGATCCTCCTCTTCTCGGGTCTCTCTTCAGCTCTGCTGGTCCCTCCCTCCCTTTTAATGCCCCACATCAAGCAGCTTGCTATAGGGGGACCCGAGCCGAGTCACAGATCCATGTATCCATTCAGACATGGAGCTTCGGTTCAGCCCGTTCTCTCTCCTCATTGGCTAACTGACTTTGACAGCAGTGGGAGCCAATCGTGCCACTGCTGTGTCTTAGCCAATGAGAAGGGGAGTCCTGGATAGCTGAGACAGTCTTTGACATCACTGGATCAAGAAGGGGCTCAGGTAAGTATTAGGGGTGCTGAGGGGGCTCCTGCACACAGAAGGTAAAACATAATAATGCATAAAACTTTACAAACCCTTTAATTCTAAACACAGCTACATTCCCAGTTATAATAGGATGTACACACTTATGCAACCACCAAAATCCAAAAAAAAAAAAAAAGATTTCAGTTTGTTTTTTAATTGAGTTGTACAGTTTATGGGTCACAATAAAGGTGGAAAAAGTTCTGAAATTATTTATCTTTGTCTCATTTATTTACATCACAGAAACCTGACATTTTAACAGGGGCGTGTAGGCTTTTTATATCCACTGTATATCTTGTTTGAGTCTCTAGATGGTGTCATGGAGGTCCCAGATTAGGTGAAAACTTGTCATGGTTACATCACATTGGGAAGTCAGGTATGTCCCCAAATTGTGGATACTGTTAGCAGGTGACTTCAGATCCTCAGATCCTCTCACTTTGCATATTCCCCTTGTGGACATGACTGTATCTTATTGTCTGTATTTTACAAGCCCCGCTGGTGTAAATATACATTATTTCTATTTGTGATTTTTTTTTTTTAGTTGTTTTACTAGCTGCTAATGAAATCTTTTTAGACTAGTGTTAGTTTTCTTTAGGCTGTAATGTACCTAAAGAATATTTGTCTTTCTGAGCGTCTTTGTGCTGGGGATGCTGAGCGGAGAGGTCTAGCTGGTGGTCTTCCAATGTCTTAAAGTAGAGAGGCCGCCTGTGACTCTCAGTCCCTGCCTATGTTACAGTAAGTACAGTGGGGCTAACAGTCTGCTTAGCCAACGGCATCCAATGATATTCGAGCTATCATTTCTAATGTTCTTTATAAAACACTAAACACTGGACTTTGGTAATTTGGTCATGCTGGAACTCATCAATTACCTTCACATATCTGTTGTAGTTTGGGTCCCTTTAGAGCAAAACAAATCTATAAACTTGAAATGATATTAATACATGTGTAGTAAAATGTTAGTTTTCCAGTGATTCTGCTTCTTATGGGGGTTGATTTACTATAACTGGAGAGTGCAAAATCTGGTGCAGCTGTGTAACCAATCGGGTTCTAACTTCAGCTTGTTCTGTTAAGCTTTGACAAAAACCTGGAAGCTGATTGGTATCTATGCAGAGCTGTAGCAGATTTTGCACTCTTCAGTTTTCGTAAATCAACGCCATGGTGTCCACCAAGCTAAAATAATCTTTACTGGATCCGTGAAAATAGTTGAAAATTTGTGGATAATCTCCAACCTCACCAGATACATCCATGGATAATCTCCGACCTCACCAGATACATCCATGGATAATCTCCGACCTCACCAGATACATCCATGGATAATCTCCGACCTCACCAGATACATCCATGGATAATCTCCGACCTCACCAGATACATCCATGGATAATCTCCGACCTCACCAGATACATCCATGGATAATCTCCGACCTCACCAGATACATCCATGGATAATCTCCGACCTCACCAAATGCAGCCAAGCTAACCCCTTTTTTTCCTTGAAAGAATCTAGAAAGGATGTTCCTATTTCCCGAGTCAGGCAGTAATGGTTTTCTCTGAGAGAATTGGTGCCAAATATGTCTGTCTCCTCCATAGAATGCATTAATGAGTTTCTTCTGAAGTAAAGTAGTCTGAATTTTGGGGTCAAATAGGAATAGCCTAAGTCTTGCAGCATTTCATGTAGTTATTGGTGAACATAACCTAATCACACAGTATCCCATGTTGTGGACTCACACACGGCCACCACTACCACCTAGGCAGTAACAACATAACCAAATGCCCTGATTTTTCTAACCTGAGCAGCTTTAGTAGAAGCAAAGATAAGACTGCAGAGCTTCAAGTCCCCACTGTGCTCCTCTGGTCCCCCGCTGCATCGGCTGCTAGGCTTTAGAAGCTCATCCTGCTCAGAATATATAGCAAAAATGGGGGGGGGGGTGGCTTAGGGTGGGTGTGGCTTAGGGTGGTAAGTGTGTGAGAAGCCCATTGTTTTTATTAAACCTTATAGTGTGACTGTAGAATAAGTCTTTGTAGTTCATTTTTTATATAGAAACTGTAGTATTGTTTTCCCAGTTATGTTACCATGTCTAATGGCAATTTTATATGCTGCATATAAAACTATTAGGTCTGAATTCTTTTACAGTTTCATAATGATAAAGCAATTCATTAACAGGAAAATGAAATCTTTGGAAGTTAGGTGGTTCTTTATATCCCAGGTTCTATGAACCGCAACCTTTCTTGGGGCTTAGATAAAGTGTTTGCACGCTCCTGCTTTTTAACCACTTTACCGCTGCTCACTGGAGCTCTACGGCGGCAAAGTGGCTCGATAACGTAGACCTACGTCGCCAGACATTTCCCTCTCTTGGCGGCGCGTGTGCGCCGCCGGAGGCTTGCTCCCGCTGTATTCAGTCACAGCGGGAGTCGGGCCAGGGGAGGAGCGGCGGTGATCACCGCCGCTCTTCCCCGATCGTCGGGGAATCGAGTGTGGAGACCCGCCCGCTTGTGTAAACAAAGTGGGCGAATCTCCTAAGAGACAGGGAGGGTCAGATTGCTGTGTTCAGCATAGCTGAACCTGCGATCTGTCCCTGTGTCACTCATTCCCCTCCCCCCACACACATCAGTAAGCACCAGGCATACATTAACCCCTTGATCACCAATAAAAATCAACCCCTTCTCTGCCAGTGTCATTTTTACAGTAACAGTGCATATTTATAGCACTGATTACTGTAGTAATGTCACTGGTACCCCCAAAAGTGTCAAAAATGTCAGTCAAGGGTCCGATCTGTCCGCCGCAATTCCACAAAAAAAATCGCAGATCGCCGCCATTACTCGTTAAAAAAAAAAAACACCAAAAACGACAGAAATCTTTCCCTAAGTTAGTAAACGCAATAACTTTTGCACAAACCAATCAAAATACGCTTATTGCGATTTTTTTTACCAAAAATATGTAGCAGAAAACAAATTGGCCTAAAATGATAAAACATTTTGATTTTTACATTTTTTTGGGGGGGGGGGGGGGGGAATTTCATATAAAAAAATGTGAAAAATATTGTTATTTTTTCAAAATTGTCGCTGTTTTTTCGTTTATAGCGCAAAAGTAAAAATCACACAGGGGATCAAATACCACCAAAAGAAAGCTCTATTTGTGGGAAAAAAAGGACGGAAATTTTGTTTGGGTACGGCATTGCATGACTGCGCAATTTTCAGTTAAATTCGCACAGTGCCCAATCGCAAAAAGTGGCCCAGACGCAGTGGCGTACCTAGAGCATTTGGCACCCGGGGCGGATCCTATATCTGGCACCCCCCCCCAACTTTAAAATGTAAAAACACCCACAAAAAATTGTAATGTGTTCAAGAATATTTTTTGCACAAATTTCACAGCCCCCCCAACACAGTGCCCCTTGCAGTCTGCCCTCCGTCTCTCTAATCACAGTTCCCCCTTTTGCACTCTCTGCCTCCCCTGCACAGTCCTACCTTCAGCATAAATAGATAGCTAATATTATTAGCAATATGTTTAAGTTTGAGTAAGAGATTGGAGACTTGCTAAAGGAGATATTCAGAGACTACAGACATGATACAGGAGATGGTCAGAGACTGCAGACATAATACAGGAGATGGTCAGAGACTAAGGGCATGATACAGGAGATGGTCAGAGACTAAGGGCATGATACAGGAGATGGTCAGAGACTGAAGACATGATACACGAGATGGTCAGAGACTGCAGACATGATACAAGAGATGGTCAGAGACTGAGGACATGACACAGGAGATGGTCAGAGACTGAAGACATGATACAAGAGATGGTCAGAGACTGAGGACATGATACAGGAGATGGTAAGAGACTGAGGACATGATACAGTAGATGGTCAGAGACTGAGGACATGATACAGTAGATGGTCAGAGACTGCAGACATGATACAAGAGATGGTCAGAGACTGCAGACATGATACAGTAGATGGTCAGAGACTGAGGACATGATACAGTAGATGGTCAGAGACTGCAGACGTGATACATGTGATGGTCAGAGACTGCAGACATGATACAGTAGATGGTCAGAGACTGCGGACATGATACAAGAGATGGTCAGAGACTGCAGACATGATACAGTAGATGGTCAGAGACTGCAGACATGATACAGGAGATGCTCAGAGACTGCAGACATGATACAGTAGATGGTCAGAGACTGCAGACATGATACAGTAGATGGTCAGAGACTGCAGACATGATACAGTAGATGGTCAGAGACTGCAGACGTGATACAGGAGATGGTCAGAGACTGCAGACATTAGTACAGTAGATGGTCAGAGACTGCAGACATGATACAGTAGATGGTCAGAGACTGCAGACATGATACAGGAGATGCTCAGAGACTGAGGACATGATAGAAGATAGAAGAGCACTAGGAGGGCCGGAGAGCACAGACGAAGAAGAGAGCACTGGAGGAGCTGAAGGGCACGTGGGGGGGGGGGGGCTGGAGAGAATTAAGAGGGGGTTTGGAAAGCATTGTAGGGGGGTTGGAAGGTGCAGGGGGTGGAGAGCACTGGGGGGGACAGGGAGCACTTGGGGGGTGAGCAGGGAAAACCAGGGGGGTGGAGAGCACTGGGGGGGGGGGCAGGGAGCACTTGGGGGGGTGGGCAGGGAAAATCAGGGGGGTGGAGAGCACTGGGGGGGGACAGGGAGTACTTGGGGGGCAAGCAGGGAAAATCAGGGGGGTGGAGAGCACTGGGGGGACAGGGAGAACTTGGGGGGGGCAGGGAAAATCAGGGGGGGGGGTGGGCAGGGAAAATCAGGGGGGTAGAGAGCACTGAGGGGGACAGGGAGCACTTGGGGGCCGAGCAGGGAATACCAGGGGGGTGGAGAGCACTGGGGGGGGGGCAGGGAGCACTTGGGGGGCGGGCAAGGAAAACCAGGGGGGTGGAGAGCACTGGGGGGGGACAGGGAGCACTTGGGGGGCAGACAGGGAAAACCAGGGGGGTGGAGAGCACTGGGGGGGACAGGGAGCACTTGGGGGGCGGACAGGGAAAACCAGGGGGGTGGAGAGCACGGGGGGGGACAGGGAGCACTTGGGGGGCAGACAGGGAAAACCAGGGGGGTGGAGAGCACTGGGGGGGACAGGGAGCACTTGGGGGCGGGAGAAAGCACTGTGGGGAGCTGAAGAGCATGGGGGGGGGCTAAAGAACAGGGGGGGGTCTAGTGCACTGGGGGGGGCTAAGAGCACCGAGGGGGGGAGATTAGGAGCACTGGAGGGGGGCCAGCAAAAGAAGTTGTATAGGAGGGGGATGGGGCAGCTGCATATAGATGAATTGATCTTTCCCTATTCTTCCTGCAGGAGGGAGAGGAGGAGAATCAGTTATTCAGCAGGCAGCTGCAGGAAGAATAGAGAAAGATGAATTCCTCTATATGCAGCAGCCCCATCCCCCTCCTATCCAGCACACACACCTGGGCAATGGGCACTCACCTTCTTCCCGCCGAGGCTTCGCCCCCTTCTTCCCGCTAAGGCTCCGCCTCCTTATTCCCGCCGCGGCTCCGCCCCCTTATTCCCGCCGAGGCTCCGCCCCCGTATTCCCGCCGCGGCTCCGCCCCCGTATTCCCGCCGCGGCTCCGCCCCCCGCTAGCAGCACGGACTGAAGGAGCTGCCACTGCAGCTGCCTTCACACTGCGGGATCTGTCTGAACACACCGGGCAGGACACCGGCTGACACCCCCCAGAGCGTGGCACCCGGGGCGGGCCGCCCCCCCCCCATTGGTACGCCACTGCCCAGACGTAAGACAGCAAAATCCTCCGGTGGTAAAGTGGTTAAGCTCCAATACTATGGCTTTTGATGGCATCTGGGGGTGGCAGGTAGAGGCCCTTCTTACCTATTGGTATTGCGCTCCTAAAATATTCCAGCCTTATCTCACTTTTTTTTTTGTTTTCCCACAGAGTCAGACCTGATACTAAAATCTCTTTGTTATTTAAAAAAAAATACCTAAAAAAACTTTTTTTTTGCACAGAGCAGCCCAGATCCTCCTCTTCTTGGATCCCTCTTTCATGCTCCTGGTCCCTCCCTCCTGTTGAGTCCCCCCACAGCAAGTAGTTTGCTCTATGGGGGCACCTGATCCAAGCCAAAGCTCCCTGCGTTTAATCAGACACGGAGCTGTGGCCTGGCCCTGCCCCCTTTTTCTCCTCATTGGCTCACTGACTTTGACAGCAGTGGGAGCCAATGAGGAGGGGAGTCCCAACAGCCGAGTTTCTCTTGCAACATCGCTAGATCTAGATGGACCTCAGGTAAGTATGAGAAGGGCTGCTGCACACAGAAGGCTTTTTATCCTAATACATAGAATGCATTAAGAAAAAAAGCTTCTGCCTTTGCAACCACTTTAACCACTTGCCGACCGCCCACCACATATATACTGCAGCAGGGTGGCTCGGCTGTGCGAATCGACGTACTGATATGTCAGTTCGTGGGAGTGGTTCAGGGGGGCGAGCGCGTGACTCTGGCGGCGCGCTTCTGCCCCCATTAGGCAGTGGAGATGCTGATCTTAGGCAGCGGAGATTGTCACCGGGCACCCGCGATCGCTCCTCGCTGAGAAAGAAGCATGGTCAGCTGTTGTAAACACAGCCGGCCGTTCTTCTCTCTAAAATGATCACAGAGCACCTGTGATCCTTCTATATAAAATCACAGGACTCTCTAATCATTTCACAAGTCCCTCCTCCCACAGTTAGTAAACACTCCCCTAGGCTCACACTTAACCCTTTGATCACCCCTAGGTTAACCCCATCCCTTCCAGTGTGATTATTACAGTAACAGTGCATATTTGTGGCACTGATTACTGTAGTAATGTCACTGGTCCCCCAAAAGTGTCAAAAATGTCAGTTAGGGGTCCGATCTGTCTGCCGCAATGTGACTGCTAAAAATCACAGATAGCCGCAATTACTAGTAAAAAGTAATAAAATAAATAAAAATTACATAAATCTTCCCCCTAGTTTGTAGAAGCGATAACGTTTGTGCAAATCAATCAAAATACACTTATTGCGATTTTTCTTGTTTATGCCAAAAATATGTAGCAGGATACAAATTAGCCTAAAATGAAAATTTTGATTTTTAATTTTTTTGGGGGGAATGTTACATAGCAGAATGTAAAAAATATTGTTTTTTTTTTCAGAATTGCCACTCTGTTTTTTGTTTATAGTGCAAACAATAAAAATTGCAAAGGTGATCAAATACCACCAAAAGAAAGCTCATTGTGGGGAAAAAAAAGGACATCAATTTTATTTTGGTACAGCGTCACACGTCCGCGCAATTGTCAGTTAAAGTAACGCGGTGCCGAATTGCAAAAAATGGCCTGGTCATTAAGGGGGCAAATCCTTCCGGTCCAGAACTGGTTAAGCTGGCCATAGATGGATTGAAAATTGACCAGTTGATCAGAGACGTGACATATTTTGTTCATTTTTAGCAGTTTTCGTTCAGGAGTAGTCAATCTAATGATTAGCTCCCCTTGAACCGGACTGTTGGTATATTTTTGCTCAATCAGTGCTTGCTATCAATCGGCCTTTTATCAACATGAACTCATTCATCCACATTGAATGTAAGGATGGGGGAATCCATATTGTGTTTAAAAAAAAAAAATACAGTTCAGTTTAATATCTAAGGAGTCAGTGTCCCACAGAAAGCATAGAGATCAGGTGTCCTGATGATTCTCTTGTTGCATACTTGTAAGTCGGTAATTCAATAGTTAAATGGATTAAAGTGTAACCCCTCTGAAGCCTGCAAATGGCAGCTACTAGATTTCTATCCTGCCAGGTTCCATTTTTCTGTTCCTAATCTGTGTGTCATAATGCCGTACATTCAATGAGGTCTGCTTTTATCCATCTTGACTAATACTCCTGCCTCCATTGACCTGACGCATGGCAAACGTGTTGCTATTGCACAGATCGTGTTATCTTTTATTTGTATACCTGAGCAAGTTTTCCTATTTCTTTCCCTGTCCACAGTCTGCAGCCCAAACATTTGTCACACCAGCGGACGTGGCTTGCAGCCCAAAGGTGTCTGGATTGGAGAAATTGCTGATTTCATGGTTGACACCAGGACTGCAGGAAGAGGTGACCACCTCCATGTTTCAGTGAAGGGGCCAAGTAAGTGTCTGCTCTTGTTTAACTGTATGCAAACACTCCCAATGTCTTAGGGTCTATTTTCTATAATATTTTAAAGGATAAGTTCACCTTTTGTAATTAAAAATAATTGCTCATCTGTTTGCAGATTTACAACTGTGTATTTATTAGTGTGTTTTTTGTTTTTTTTACTCTACAGCCTGTAAAGCATTGCACCCCTGATTAGCAGATTGTGGATGCAATGCCAGGACCCTGCAGACACTCAGTTGGCTGTCTGTACAGAAGGCAGTTACTGAATTGCAGGAAGAATCAATAAACTACAAGAGCTCTCACTAGTGCCCTCGCAGTTCATTGAGAACTACAAGTGTTCACCTGCAATACTTCTTTGTACTAGTAGTTAGTTTATTCACAGAACTCTGTGAATGAATGACATGACCATGTGGGAGGAACCCTACATGGCCACACTCTTTCTAAATAGTGACAGTGGTTATGGAGAAAAGATCCCCAGCCTGCTGTCATAGGTTGGGGGTAGGAGGGTTTAGGGAACGGCTGTAGGAGCGGGAACATGTTACATGTTCTACCCTAAAAAATGGGTGGAACATGTAACATGTTTCTCAAGGTGAACTTATCCTTTAATCTGAAGGTTTCTTTTTTTTTTGATTCAGAGTATTGGCCCAGAAATGATTGAAGTCAGAGGCAGCAAGGGGACATAGGAACATTTGTTTCTGATAACCCACCCACTTAAAGAAGAGTGAAATTACTTGAAAAGCCTCTCTGATCACTACTAGAAGAATTCCGCATTTCTGCGTGTTTGGCATACCTGCTCCCGCCCCCCCCCCCCTGCGTGCTGTGGTTTCTCCACCAGCTACTATGTCTGTACAGAAGGGACACACCTAACGGGAGAAACCACCGTGCATAGCAGGGGAGACTGATATTTTATGCACTCGGAGATGTGTGATACTTGCAGCAAAGTGGCAGCATTTAAAGAAATGCCAACTATATTATTTTTTTCTTTTGGCAGGTAGGCTTTTGTATACAAGTGACTGTGGTGACAGGGTCACTTTAAGATGTCAAAGTCTCTGGGCACATGTGAATGCTTACTGTACTGCGAGCTGGACATTGTTTTGTATAGCTGTCGGTGTTCAATGATGTCCCTTCAGCACTGTGTCTGCCTGATAAGAGGCCTGTCTGAGAAGCTGCTACTCCTAACAAAAATTTGATTAATTATGCTTAGGACTCATTTGCATGGGGCAGAGAGCCAACCACCTGTACAAATCAATGACATGCTGCGGCTGTTCTCCAATAACCACATATCCCTGCAGTCCTGGACACAAACCGTCTAAGTTCCATTCCATGTTTCATTTTTCCCAAAAGTCCCAGTCTGGAGGGGACTTTCCCAAATTTTTTCCTTTGTCCCATGTACAGGGACTTTGTCTCCTGCATCACCCCATCTGTTCATTATACACTAACGTGTACATCGGCCATATTTCTAACCAATATCTCTCCACTAGGTTCAGATCTGTCTCCCCACTTGCCTTCTTCCACCTCCACCAGTCTTCCATCTTACTCTGTGCTCATTTGTCACTACATTATTTAAATTTCAATCTGTCCATTAAACATTCACATACCTATTCCACCCTGGTATCTGACCGATTCTTCTTCACACATCTCCACCCCTTTCACATCTCCTCCATCCCTCTCTCAAGCAGCAATTACCTGCAAGTGATCAGCCC
Organism: Pelophylax lessonae; assembly: GCF_965119305.1. Lineage (NCBI taxonomy): Eukaryota > Metazoa > Chordata > Amphibia > Anura > Ranidae > Pelophylax > Pelophylax lessonae. Next base: position 382,665,480 of record NC_138772.1, read on the forward strand.
TGGATGCAGACTCTCTGCTCCATGAGTGATTACATGGGAGTGCCTGCGATTAGCTACAGGAGATGTCTACCTTTCGTTTCTCATGGAGTCATTGGAGTGATTGGCCCTGGATCCAGGGCTATCAGCTAATCGCCAGAAATCCCCAACTGGAGTTCCAGCTGGAGCATGGAGCCTAAGAGCTATTATTTTATATCATAATAATCTAAGGCCTCATGCACACTTTAGCCTCTCCTAAATGCCCATTTTACCAGTGTTTGAAGTTTTTTTATTTTTCTGCCCCAAAATACCCCTCTATGGTAGCCTATGGGTCCATGCATACATTTGCATTTAAAGGAGTTCATAGGCAGGGGTATTTAAGAGCAAAAATCTGAATGCACCAAAATCATGTCCTGGGGAGGAGCATTTAGCCAGAAAAAAACACCCAACACGTTTTAATACTAGACTCGTTTAGCGCTTGATCGTTACTTCATCTCAGTGGCCAGGATATTGATGCCCAAATGTGGTACACGCATTCAGAAGCATCAAGTGTTTTTTCTTTCTGACGCCAGAAGATAGACGTTAAGGAGATTTGGCCAAAGCATCCAGTGTGCATGAGGCCTAAAGTGCTATTTATCCCTACAAAGTGTTCTTTTCAGGTTCTAATTCGAAGCCAAACGGATTGTGTCTCATAATAAACAAACTTCCCTTTTTTTTTTTTATAACCTTCATTTTACAAATGTGATCTCCTATTGAATGTAATCCCCTCTATTTACATTGTTTTGTTTGCATTGATTTGCACACATAGATACAGGGGGTTTTACACACATTCCCAGTTACACACATTCCCAGCCACCAGGATTGCGTGTAAAACTGACAAGCAGGCTCCTGCCTATCAGATGGAAACATTTGGGTAGATATGCTGCCGCCCGACTGCTGCCTGATTGCTTCCACACACCCATGGTAACAGCGCCGGTGTGATGGGGGAAAAAACAAAGTTGAGTAAAAAACTTTTTTTCAATTCAGTAGAAATCATTGCACGTAAAATCACCCCACCAAAAAAAAAAATGAAGCTCCCCCCCCGCCCTACATATATACACGTATGAACATAAACGCATTTGTTGGTGGCACCTACATGTGAAAATACTTATTGCGATACAAATGTTGCATATGGCCGTGCACTAGGGCTGCGCAATATAATCGGTAGATCGATGCATCGCGATTCTGCATCAATTCGGGGTGCTTGGAAAATCGATTACTAATGACGTCAGTTCTGGGGGCGGGGACAGAAGTGACATGGCGGCGCTGGGCCGCTGGCCAGGCTTGTGGAACACGGAGCTCCTCCTTGCGGCGCTGTAGAGGAGAGCGGAGCTATCGGTGCTCTCTCTGGCCCCGGGATCAGGGGTCGGCAAGGTGTCCGCTCACGGACACCGGTGTCCGTGAGTGGTTCTTGCCGGGTCCGCCACGCTGCCCTGTCATCATTGATTTTTTTTTTTTACTCCCAGAGATGATCATCATGTGCTCACTGACACTGCCTCGCCGGCCGGAGTCGCCGCCCGCCGCTCCCCCCTGCAGACAGTCCCGCTCAGCCTCCCGAGTCCTGCTGGCCAGTGAGATTATCTCTCTGCTGGCTGGGGGATGGACTGTGGAATTGCAGGCAGCTGGGGGGCCCCACTGCTGGACCAGTGGAGAGAGAGAGGCCGGAGTCGGACTGACCAGGGGACCAGAGACTGAGGGGAGACACAACTTACACAAGGTACAGTAACAGAAGAAGTTTTTAAAGTTTTAACTTTGGGGGAGGGGGGGGCCAGTAGCCAGTAGGCCAACTCAGGAAGGGATGGGACCTGCTCTGGCCCTGGGGCCTAGCCTGTTTTAAGGGTTCTTTATGGAGGATCCACCCTGGGGGGGACTGGGCTGGGCCCTGGTCTGCTGCAGTGTTCTTCTATGGGGGATCTATAATGGAGGGGGTCGCTTGGGAGTCGGGACCCTGGCCTGCTCTAAGGGGGGTGGGGGTCTATTGGTTGGGACCAGTCACCAAGCCAGGGGTCCTCCCCACATCGATCCCCCTAGAGCAGGCCAGGACCACCAGGGTCCCCATATAGATCCCCTTAGAGCAGGCCAGGCCTGCTCTAAGGGGGCGTCTGTGGAAGGGGGACCCTGGCCTGCTCCAAGGGGGCTCTATTGGTAGGGGACCCTGGCCTGCTCTAAAGGGGAATGGGATCTATGGGGGGACCTGCCTGCGCTAAAGGGGGGGCCTGCACTAAATGGGGATCTATGGGGGACCTGCCCTTCCCTGCACTAAAGGGGGATCTACGGGAGACCTGCCCTTCCCTGCACTAAAGGGGGATCTACGGGAGACCTGCCCTTGCCTGCACTAAAGGGGGATCTACGGGAGACCTGCCTGCACTAAAGGGGATCTATTCCATAGATTCCCCCTTTAGAGCAGGGTCCCCATAGATCCCCCTTTAGAGCTCAGTTCCCCTGGATCCCCTTTAGGGCAGGCCCAAGCTCCCCATAGATCCCCCTTTAGAGCAGGGTCCCCATAGATCCCCCTTTAGAGCAGGGTCCCCATAGATCCCCCTTTAGAGCTCAGTTCCCCTGGATCCCCTTTAGGGCAGGCCCAGGCTCCCCATAGATCCTCCTTTAGAGCAGGGTCCCCATAGATCCCCCTTTAGAGAAGGGTCCCCATAGATCCCCTTTAGAGCAGGGTCCCCATAGATCCCCCTTTAGAAAAGGGTCCCCATAGTAATCGTGATGCATCGTGATGCATCGCGGAATCGAATCGTATCAAATCGCGACCCTAATAATCGTAATCGCATCGAATCGTGAGGTAAGTGAAGATGCACAGCCCTACCATGCACGCCGCAGTGAGAGCAATATTTTTAGTATCAGATCTCCTCTGTAACCCTAAACTGATGACTATAGGGGGGCACACCCACTTTTTTCTGGCCACACCCATATTTTGCCATTGTACACATAGCATGCTACATTCCTCCCCTTTAAGAATTGTCCCTCTGTCGGTCAAATGTTGAAAGGTATTCATCTCATATCACCCTGTACCCTAACATCCCCCCACCCCCTCTTTTCTGTGCACTGACCATTCAGCATAGTTAGCAGGCTTCCTCTTCCTAGCATACTCCTCCCAGAGAGCCTATTACACCTTTGAACTGCAGATATTCACAATCGCCCATCCAGGATAGGGTGAGCTGCAGTCCAGGGCAGTGGTCAGTACTCCCATTTTTGTAGAAAGGACTGATCCAAGGAAGAGCCGTGATCTTATTGGGGGTGGGCAAGGTGTGCTTAGCTCTGCATTACTGATCCAGGGTTGCCCTCTTCCTCCTGAACTTTACTCCTCCCTCATCACTCTCCTACAATAAGCGGGCAGACAAGTCTAATCTCCTGTCCTACATGCTTCTTACAGGTGATAAGGATGAGAGCACTTTTCTAAATATATCAGTGGGGGCTACCATATTTTTCCCTCACAATGTAGAACTGATAGGGGCACAGACAGCATTAAAAACCTGACAGGTGTTCTAATCCCTCTCCACTCAAAACTAAGAAAAAGTTTTGACATTGTTGATGGGGAATCGAGCAACTTGTGGTGGAAGGGAAGAAAGTTGCAAAATCTCTTGCCTGCTTTAGTTCACCTTTCCCAGAATCTGATAAAGCCAACTGTGCACTGTGATTAAAGTCGAATTATGAATTATTGAAATATCGAAATTATGCCCATTCTGTTGGTGTAGGCTATTTACGTACGTCTCAGAGATAGCGCCTACCCTGTCCTGCCTTAATGCTAAGATATTGCTAAGATTCCTGTACATGCGTTGTTTGGGGTCCCAGTCAGAGGAGCACTGAGCTCAGAGCGACTGTGACCAGGAAGAGGGAGTACACGTGTAGGGATTTGTAAGTGCAAGCAGTAATGCCAAGGATCACTCGAGCAATTTTGTAGCAACAAGGCACACAAGATTGGCACAAACATTTATGAATTTTCAGTAAAAATACATTACTAAGGTGAATGCAACTAACAAAATTTGCAAACCATAGTCCTGCTATGATGGACTTTAATGGCACGAACATGAGACAGACATTGTATAAACAATTGTCATTATTTAAACATGTAAAACCTCACACTGCACGCCCAAAAGGGGCAACTATTAAAATACATGTCACACAAGAGTGATATTATAGGAAATATCACTATGAATACTTATACATTTGTAGCAATTGACGCAGATATTATCCTAATTGCTGGTCACCAGCTGGTTGACCAGCAATTATAGGTGTATAGGTTCATGGTGATATTTCCTATATAAATCAAGTCTGACATGTATTTTAATAGTTGCCCCTTTTGGGTGTGTATTGGGATTTTTGACATGTTTAAATAAAGACAATTATTTATACATTGTCTGTCTCATGTTAGTACTGCTATGATGGACTTTATTGGCACTATGTCTTGCAAATTTTGTTAGTATACACTCTACTAGGATGCGGCATTGGTAAAGGTCTCCCTTTTTTTTACTTTTCTAAGGTGAAAGCAAGTTCTCGCTAAAGGTGCTTAAAATACTGAATGAACCCTCTCCACACTGCTATACACCCTTCTAGCAAACTTTACATAAAAACAGGGATTTTCAGTTCACATGGATTGTAATGCATTGCAATACATGCTTAAGCTGGCCAACTGCGTCAAAGTAATCCCTCTCTGGCCAGACCTACACTACACTATACTAATCTACACTACACTACATTACACTAATCTACTCCCCTCCACCCTGCCATAATCCCGTCCACCCTGCTCTAATCAGCACTACTATAACATATATACAAATATAGATTTTTAATGTAAAAATCCTCTCTGGGGCCCCTCTGGGCTCGCTCCTTTCTGCGGCTACGCCGGGCTCCCACCCCTCTCTTACTCTCTGCACCCCCACGGGGCTTGCAGCTCTCTCTCTCTTTTGCCCTGCCAGGCTCGCAACTCTGCGGCCCCACCAGGTTCACAGCTCTCTGTGGCCCCATCAGGCTCTCATCCCTCTCTCTGCGGCCCCACCAGGCTCGCACCCCTCTCTCTACAGCCTTTACCGGGTTTGCACCTCTCTCTGTGGCCCCTCCGAGCTCGCACCCCTCCCTTCGTGACCCCACTGGGCTCGCTCCTCATTTTGGCCCCGCCGGGCTCGCAGCTTTCTCTCTGTGCGGCCCGATGGGCTCGCAGCTCTCTCTCTCTGTCTCTTTGGCCTCACCGGGCTCATGGCTCTCTCTCTGTCTCTTTTGCCTCACCGGGCTCACGGCTCTCTCTCTGTCTGTTTGGCCTCACCTGGCTCATGGTTCTCTCTCTCTGTCTCTTTGGCCTCACCTGGCTCACAGCTCTCTCTCTGTCTCTTTGGCCTCACCGGGCTCACAGCCCTCTCTCTGTCTCTTAGGCCTCACCGGGCTCATGGCTCTCTCTCTGTCTCTTTGGCCTCACCGGGCTCACAGCTCTCTCGCTGTCTCTTAGGCCTCACCGGGCTCACGGCTCGCTCTCTGTCTCTTTGGCCTCACCGGGCTCACGGCTCTCTCTCTGTCTCTTTGGCCTCACCGGGCTCACGGTTCTCTCTCTGTCTCTTTGGCCTCACCGTGCTTGCGGCTCTCTCTCTGTCTCTTTGGCCTCACCGGGCTCACGGCTCTCTCTGTCTCTTTGGCCTCACCGAGCTCACAGCTTGCTCTATATCTCTTTGGCCCTGCCTGGCTCACAGCTCTCTCTCTGTGCGGCCCTGCCAGACAGGCATCTTTCTCTGCAGCCCTGCCGGGCTTGCAGCTCTCTCTCTGTGCGGCCCCGCGTGGCTCGCGCCTTTCTCTGCGGCCCTACTTTGCTCGCAGCTCTCTCTCTCTGTGCGGCCCTTCCAGGCTCGCACCTCTATCCTCGGCCCCACCAGGTTCGCATCTCTCTCAGTCCTATGACCCCTTCAGGCTCCCAGCTTTCTCTCTGTGAGCCCGTTGGGCTCGCAGCTCTTTCTATGCAGCCCCGCCCTCCCTCCCACCTTTCTGTCCTAATCTACAGTCCTGTAAATAAATATATGTATTTATTGTAATCTACACTATACTACACCACAAACCTATAAAGGCGAAGAAGTTGGTGGTCCTGTCTCCCTGTTTATTAATGTTTCACCAGATGTCCTCTGATTTCAGGGATCTAAAACAGAAAAGATGTTAGACATAGAATACCACATCTGGATTTCGAGTGTCAAAGTAAAAAATAAAACCTGGATTTCCAAATTCATCAAGTTCAACGTGAACAAGAAAGTTGTTGATGACCCTCCGGTACATCCTTCTGAGTCCATCCTGTGGAAGAACAAAATCAATCACTGCTCTGCAAAGGGGACATGAATTGCTTTGCTCCCTCCATGTTCCAATGCAGCTTGAATGAAATACATGGGAGCAGGATAGGATTGTAGTGTCCTCTCCTGCTTCCATTTCACTCAAGCAGATTGCACATGTGGGCAGCTCTTGATACTCCCTGGCCGGTGGTCTGGCTGGTGCTGGCTGGTCCTCAGCAATGATGCGCTCCCTTGGAGATCGACTCCTGTTGGACCTGGCGTTCTCCTGTTGCTGTCGTAGAGCAGTTCTTGATCTTGTGCGATGGGCAATTGGTGAATCCATGCCTGTAATAATAATGGATTGATTTCAGCATTTCTGTCATATAACCTTTTCTATTAGAATTTTAAACCTTAAATGACTAGGGCAAGTGTCTCCTTTTTAACAGATTTCAAGTGTGATAGGTGGCTGTCTCATAGGTAAACCTGAAAATAGGAGATCATTTAACTACTTCAGCCACCGTGATGTACCCGTACGTAGCCAGATTGAAGTGGTTATACCGGGATGGGACCTGCAGCTACAGGCATCATCCCAGTATCTATTTTTTTAGCCAGCAATGCTCTTTAATGTAAAAGCAATCCTAGTGGCTAATTTAGTGATAGCTAATTAGCCGCTGGATCGCTTTTACTGGCAGTGGAAGGGGAAAAGCAGATTCTCCTGTTCCAGCTAACCGTAGGGATGATTGAGGATTGGAACATCCCCAGATCTCTATAAAGAGGACCTGGCACTGCTCCAGCTATCACAAGGGATATTGTTCATCCCTTGTGAGTAGCCATAAAAGTAAACAAAAAAATTAAGAAGTGTAAAAAAAAATTATTAAAATAGAAAAAAAATGGAAAGCACCCCTGTCCCCCCATGGTCGTGCGCAAAGGCAAATGCATATGTAGGTCACACACACATATATCAATTCCCACCACACATCACACGTGAGGTATTGCCTCAAACCTTGTAGAAAGAATATTATATGCAATAATTTTAGCGCTAATCGTCCTGTGTAACACTAAACTGGTAAACTGTAAAGGTTTTTAAAGCATCATCTATGCATAATTTAATGTGTCGTTCTATTTGCTCAATTTTAAAGCTTGACATGTTAGGTGTCTATTTACGTGGCTTAAAATCATTTATATTTTACCAAACCATTAGGTATTCTACGGTGTTTTTGTGCATTAAAACGTATTATTGCCCCCCAAATAAATTAGCAATTGAAATTCTCTGGAGCCCCTGCTTTAAAAAAAATGTCTTGGGGTTCTAAGTAATTTTCTAGCAAAAAATTCTAATTTTACATTTTTGGATCTGCCACTTTATAACTTACTACATAGTTATGACTACATTAGGGCTGCCACGACGCGTCGACGTAGTCGACTACGTCGACTACAAAAAATCGTCAACGTGCGTGAAAGGCGTCGATCCGTCTACACGTGACGTCACACGCACCCTGGCCGGCCGCAGCGCCGCTTGAAATCCCCTTCCCCGGGCTCCTAGTAGTAAGCAGCCCCTTTCAGCTGAGTCCTGTGTTTCCCGGGGACGGATTAGTAGGTGCACAGGATGTGTGGACGGCGCTCCGAGTGTCCTGCTTGAGTCTGAGGGGACCGAGCTCAGTATGTCAGCCTGTGCGGCTCCCATTCCTGCCCCCGGCTGCAGCGGAGCAGCGATGTATCAGGCGGGAGTACAGCAGTCAGCGCCCGGCGCCCAACAAGATGGTGATCAGCCTCCCCAATCCCTTCATCTGGATGAGAACAAGAGTCTACGTACTCCTTATCCGGACCTTCTTGGACCAGGACTTCAGCCTGCAGAAGTTCAATGAGGGGGCCCAACAAGTGAGTGCACATGGCTTTCTTTATGTTACCAGCAGTCAGTCCCCACAGCTCCTGGGACATGAGTGGGTGGGCACAGTCCTACATACGAGACATCTAGGGTCTTTCCTACTGACTGGCTGCAGGGAGGGGGGCTTACTAAGTGGTCTGTACTAGGTGGGAGGGCTTACTGTGGGGTCTGTACTGGGAGGGAGCTTACTGAGGGGTCTGTACTGGGAGGGGGCTTACTGAGGGGTCTGTACTGGGAGGGGGGCTTACTGTGGGGTCTGTACTGGAAGGGGGCTTACTGTGGGGTCTGTACTGGGAGGGTGCTTACTGTGGGGTCTGTACTGGGAGGGGGCTTACTGAGGGGTCTGTACTGGGAGGGAGCTTACTGTGGGGTCTGTACTAGGAGGGGGGCTTACTGTGTGGTCTGTACTGGGAGGGGGGCTTACTGTTGGGTCTGTACTGGGAGGGGGCTTACTGAGGGGTCTGTACTGGGAGGGGGCTTACTGAGGGATCTGTACTGGGAGGGAGCTTACTGTGGGGTCTATACTGGGAGGGGGCTTACTGGGGGGTCTGTACTGGGAGGGAGCTTACTGTGGGGTCTGTACTAGGAGGGGGGCTTACTGTGGGGTCTGTACTGGGAGGGGGGCTTACTGTGGGGTCTGTACTGGGAGGGGGCTTACTGAGGGGTCTGTACTGGGAGGGGGCTTACTGAGGGGTCTGTACTGGGAGGGAGCTTACTGTGGGGTCTGTACTGGGAGGGGGGCTTACTGTGGGGTCTGTACTGGGAGGGGGCTTACTGTGGGGTCTGTACTGGGAGGGGGCTTACTGTGGGGTCTGTACTGGGAGGGGGCTTACTGAGGGGTCTGTACTGGGAGGGGGCTTACTGTGGGGTCTGTACTGGGAGGGTGCTTACTGTGGGGTCTGTACTGGGAGGGGGCTTACTGTGGGGTCTGTACTGGGAGGGGGCTTACTGTGGGGTCTGTACTGGGAGGGGGCTTACTGTGGGGTCTGTACTGGGAGGGGGCTTACTGAGGGGTCTGTACTGGGAGGGGGCTTACTGAGGGGTCTGTACTGGGAGGCGGCTTACTGTGGGGTCTGTACTGGGAGGGGGCTTACTGAGGGGTCTGTAATAATTATAGGATTAATTAGCTAATCAAAAAAACACTCAATTAAGCAAAAAAAATAAAATTAAAAATAATCGTTAGATTAGTCGACTAATCGTAAAAATAATCGATAGATTAGTCGACAGACAAATTAATAGTTAGTTGCAGCCCTAGACTACATAGATGGCAGAATTGATACTCGTGCCATTCAAGATATTGGCAGAGGCTCTTTATATACTTGATTTTGTATCTATATTGTATTTTTTAGAGCAATTAACGTATTGTGCTTACACCTATGTGCCCGCCCTTACAGGTGATTACATTAACTTGGTACACACCATTTATTTGTCTAAAGTGTGCTTATCTCTTTTTCCTTTTTTTCTAAATGCAGCAACATTCTCTTTGTATCTCCTGTGATGTACCTGTTGTGAAAAGTGCATTCTTTGTGATATACAGTTTCTCTATTGTTTTTTTTTTTCCTTGTGTAAAATTTAGAAAAATCAATAAAACAGGTTAATCCCTTCCCACCAGTCGCACATAAATATGTGGCCTCTTGGCGCCTGGGCCTTAGTGCAGAGAGGCCACATATTTGCGTGAATTGCAGTCAATAGCGCTTTGCAGACTACAGATTTTTAGATGACATGACAGCCAGCTACGGTGGTCATGTGATCTTAAGCTATGCCCCACCTCTGGGCATCTTAACCCCTTCATTCCTAAGCCTTTTTCTGACACTTGTTGCTTACAAGTTAAAATCAGTATCTTTTGCTAGAAAATTACCTAGAACCCCCAGACATTTTATATATATATTTCTCTATCATTCATTGACAGATGCAGCTCCATATAATTCTTGACCATTGGGTTATGCTGCCCTCTACAGGAGTAGAACAGTAGGCAGGAAAAAGCTTTACCACGCCTATGGTTCCTGCAGGTATACACCCAAACACTCTGCTATAGGCTTCAGTTTGTTTCTGCCTAGTTTAACAGTATGACCTAGTTCCCTGCTGGGACTTAGGTCTTAGCTGTTTTTCTTTGGGGAAAAAGACTTTACTTTTTAGTTTTGTTCCTGAGAGAACTACAAGCAACAGCCGGCTGGTTTTCGGACTGGATATGCTAGATCCTTAAGGTTTCCCAGCCCAGCCAATGAGCGTGCGCAGGTTATAGTCCAGCACTAGGCCTCGCCACCACAGAGCCCCAATGAATGGTGGCTGGCCTGCGAGTGAAACACCTTGCCGGGACACATACGACCTGGGTCGCCCTGAGTCGAAGTGTACCCCCTGGCCATCAGCACCCCCACCCCAGGTAGAGAGGTAGTCTGTTCAGAGTGGTTCCCACCTCATGCCGTTGGTACGGTGAGTTTCCCATCATTTCTCTGGTGGTCTCGGGGGGTGGATGTGGGCCCCTCCCTTGGAAAGTCGGACCCTCGGGTATCCCACAGTTCCCCTGGCCTCTTGGTGATACCATGTTTTCTCTCACTATGAGGTTCATAGTGATACCTTACATGTGTGATGCAATAATTTTTTACATATGCATGCCTAAGCGCACAATTGCATTTGGCATGATCATGGGGGCAGGCGGGAGTAATTTAAATTGTTCATTTTTAATATTATTTTTTTATTTGCATTTTTTTGTTACACTCTTTTAACCACTTCCTTACCGCTGGGCGTGATATGACATCCAGGGGTTTAAGTGGGGATATCTGAATGATGGGTGCAGATGCAGGCATCATTCAGATATCATTTTTTTCAGCCTGCGATTCCCTTCACCATAAGAACAATCATAGCAGCTGTTTAGCTGCTTGATTGTTCTTATAGGCGGCGGGAGAGGACCTCAAACCCCCCCCCCCCCCCCTCCGGTGCTTCTACTGACTCTACAGTGCGATCGGCGTGCCGGGGAAGGAATCGGCCGCCAGATGGTCCCCTGCAGTCTCTTTGACTCTCGAAGGCCGGGGCGTGACGTGATGACATCATGCCTAGCCTGGCAGTTGTTAATACTGCTGTGATCTCGGTTAGATAGCCGAGATTGTTTTTTTATTTTTTTTTTATTTCAGGCTTTCCAGCCTGTAGGAGAGATCTGAGGTCTTATTGATCCCAGATCTCTCCATAAAGAGGACCTGTCATGCATTATTCCTATTACAAGGGATGTTTAAAGCGGAGTTCCACCCGAAATTTATACTTACCTCCATCTTCTCGCTCCCGGTCACCTGAAAAACAAATGGATAATCGCAATTTTTTTTTTTTTTTCACTTACCTTTTAGAGAAAATATACTCACCTTACTTCCTTCTTCCTCCCCTCGGCGGCCACGGCGATTCGTCACTTCCTGGCTTTTGCAATGATTCCTGGGAGCTGAACGTCATAGCTCCCAGGAATCATTGCGCCTGCACCGGCCCCGACGTCAGTTCCGGGGCGCGCGCATCATCCCCTTCTAAACAGCTTCTGGGCATGCCCAGAAGCTGTGGAGGGATGACGCGCGCGACCCGGAAGTGACGTCGGGGCCGGTGCAGTGCATCGTGGGACCGAAGAAGGAGGAAGAGGACCGAAGAGGACGCGGAAGAGGATCGTGCTGGCTTCAAGCTGCCCACACCTGAGATGGCAGCGCTGGAGAAGACAATTTCAAGGTAAGTATATCTCCTGAAAGGTAAGTGCAACCCGGGACAGATCAGAGGCTAGCCATTGTGGAATGTGCTAGCCCTGACTGTCCCGGGGGTATTTTTGTAAAAAAATGTATAACCAGGGTGGAACTCCGCTTTAAATTCCTTGTAATAGGAATAAAAGTGATAAAAAAAAAAAAATTAAAGTGCCCCCATCCCTGCCTGCTCACATGAAGAAGCGAATGTATGCGTTCGTCATGGCCACATAAGTAATATGTAAACGGCGTTCAATCTATACATGTGAGGTATCGCCGCGAACATTAGAGTGAGAGCAACAATTCTAGCACAAGACCTCCCCTGTAACTCTAAACTGGTAACCTGTAAACATTTTTAAACATTGCCTATAGAGATTTTTAGGTACCAAGGACTTGGCGTCATTCCACGAGTGTGCGCAATTTTAAAGCCTGACATGTCAGGTATCTATTTACTCGACATAACAATCTTTCACATTATACAACAAAATTGGGCTAATTGCAGTGTTTTCATTTTTTTTAATTCATGAAACAATTTTTTTTTTCCCAAAAAGGCGCATTTGAAAAATTTCTGCGCAAATACCGTGTGACATAAAAAGTTGCAATGACCACCATTTTATTCCCTAGGGTCTCTGCTAAAAAAAAAAAAAAAAAAATATAATGTTTGGGGGTTACGAGTGATTTTCTAGCAAAAAAAAAAGATGACTTTTACATGTAGGAGCGGAGTGCCAGAAATGGCCTGGTATGGAAGTGGTTAAAATATATTTTTTCATTCAACTTTATTGCTATTACAAGGGGTGGACAAGACCCCCTGTGATAGCTTTGGCCGGTGACAGGCACTCCTCGTGGAGAAATTAAGGGTCTGTTAGATCATCGATCCCTCCTCTGCCCTACAAGACAGCTGACCAGAGGTCTGATTTTTTTTTTTTAATACACATTTTTTTTTTGCTAAAATATAATAGATAATGTTGCATCAGGTAAATAGATACCAATCATGTCATGTGCATGCTTGTGAAATGGTGACAAAGTGCGCTACTTAATATTGTCCATAGGCAATGCTTTAAAAGCCTTTTACAGGTTATCCATTTAGAGTTAAATGCGAGCTCTGGCATTAGAATTACTCTTCTCACTCTGATGTTTGCAGCGGTATCTCATTGATGCAATTACTGTTTACATATGTGTGCCAGACCTACATGGGCATTTGCGTGTGTGCACAGGGGACAGGGGTGGTTTCCATTTTTTTTATCAATTAAAACTAAATGGGTGGCTGTAAAAATTGAAAACAAGATCATGGCTGCTGCTGCACCTCTAATCCTAGTATAACCGCTTGCCATTCAGAATGTATATATACATATGCTGAATGGCAAGTGGTAAAACATATAAACTCTAAAGGCCCGTACACACGTACCGATCGTCGGCATACAAACGTCGGTGGACGAAGGATCTGCCGATTGTACGCGTGTTAGTATGGTGCCTCCGACAGATGTCTGCGCACAATCCGCGGACAAAAGTCTTTCGTGCAAACATGAAAATATTTGTATGCCGACACCAGAACGGACGATTGTTCGCCTGTCAGTACACAATTCGGCCGACAGACCGCAGATTTGCAAGACTGGGCATGCTCAGAAAATAGAAAACACAGGGAAAGTTAACCATTACATGACATCACTTCTGCAGTCGGCGGACAAAATTCTTGTGCTGTCCTTGTGCTGTCTTTGCACTTTTCAGCAGACACCGACATCCCGGGGAGAAAAGAGGAACATTTGTAAGCCGACCATCGGTACGTGTGTACGGGGCTTAAATAAACAATTTGAAATTGGTAGCAAAAGACAGGACAGATTGAGCTTCATTTGGCAGGAAAAGTTAATAGATATCTCCTTATCTTTATTATCAAAGAGAAAACTGCCCCAAATTAGTCATAAATATTTATGACTATTTTGGGCCAGTTTTCTCTTTGATAATAAAAATAAGGAGATATCTAATATATATATATATATATATATATATATATATATATATATATATATATAAACTTTTTTTTAATCATATCTCTTATTTGCTTATCTTTTTGTTTAGCTGTATATTTTATGGAATTACCATGTACAGACTGAGCTTTCATTTGGTGGGAAAAGTTAATGAGCATCTCCTGACTTTTATTATCAAAGAGAATACTGGCCCAAAATAGTGAGGAAAAAAAAATATACATATATATATATATATATATATATATATATTTTTATATATTTTCTACTTTTTTAATAGTAATTAAAACAATATATTTATTATTTATTTTATTTTAATTTAGCTGTATATTTTATGGCATTGCCATGTATAATCACCAAAAACAAAAACCCAAAACAAACCTTTACAATAAATTCTCCTGTTCCTGATGATTGCAGCAATACCACATATGTGTGTGTGATTTGTTCTTTGTGCCCATAGTAGGGCCAAAAAAGTATAGTATGTATGCCCCAAAATAGTGAGAAAAAAAAAAAAAAATATATATATATATATATATATATATATATATATATATATGTTTTTTTTTCACTTATTTTTAATAATAATTAGAACAATAAATATATATATATATTATTTATTTTTTTAATAATAATTAAAACAATATATATATTATTTATTTATTTTAATTTAGCTGTATATTTCATGGCATTGCCATGTATAATCACCCAAAAAAAAAAAAACCTTTACAATAAATTTTCCTGTTCCTGATGATCGCAGCAATACCACATATGTGTGTGTGTGTGTGATTTGTTCTTTGTGCCCATAGTAGGGCCAAAAAACAATAGTATGTATGGCCCAAAATAGTGGAAAAAAAAAAATATATATATATATATATATATATATATATATATAGTTTTTTTCTCATTTTTTTTAGAAATAATTAAAACTATATATATATATATATATATATATATATATATATATATATATATATATATATATTTTAATAATTAAAACAATATATAATTTATTTATCTATTTTAGTTTAGCTGTATATTTTATGGCATTGCCATGTATAATCACCAAAAAAAAAAAAAAAACCTTTACAATAAATTCTCCTGTACCCGATGATCACAGCAATACCACATATCTGTGTGTGATTTGTTCTTTGTGCCCATAGTAGGGCCAAAAATCAATAGTATGTATGGCCCAAAATAGTGAAAAAAAATATATATACATATATTTTTTTCACTTTTTTTAATAATAATTAAAACAATATATATATATAAATTATTTTTTTTAATAATTAATACAATATATATATTATTTATTTTAATTTAGCTGTATATGTTATGGCATTGCCATGTATAATCACCAAAAAAAAAAAAAAACCTTTACAATAAATTTTTCTGTTCCTGATATTCGCAGCAATACCACATATATATGTGTGTGATTTGTTCTTTGTGCCCATAGTAGGGCCATAAAACAATAGTATGTATGGCCCAAAATAGTGAAAAAAAAAAATTTTTTTTCCACTTTTTTAATAATAATTAAAACAAAATATATATATATAAATTATTTTTTTTTTAATAATTAATACAATATATATATTATTTATTTTAATTTAGCTGTATATTTTATGGCATTGCCATGTATAATCACCAAAAAAAAAAAAAAAAACCTTTACAATAAATTCTCCTGTTCCCGATGATCACAGCAATACCACATATCTGTGTGTGATTTGTTCTTTGTGCCCATAGTAGGGCCAAAAATCAATAGTATGTATGGCCCAAAATAGTGAAAAAAAATATATATACATATATTTTTTTTCACTTTTTTTAATAATAATTAAAACAATATATATATAAATTATTTTTTTTAATAATTAATACAATATATATATTATTTATTTTAATTTAGCTGTATATTTTATGGCATTGCCATGTATAATCACCAAAAAAAAAAAAAAAAAAACCTTTACAATAAATTTTTCTGTTCCTGATAATCGCAGAAATACCACATATGTGTGTGTGATTTGTTCTTTGTGCCCATAGGAGGGCCATAAAACAATAGTATGTATGGCCCAAAATAGTGAAAAAAAAATATATTTTTTTTCCACTTTTTTAATAATAATTAAAACAATATATATATTATGTATTTATTTTTTTTAATAATAATTAAAACAATATATATATTATTTATTTATTTTAATTTAGCTGTATATTTTATGGCATTGCCACGTATAATCACCAAAAACAAAAAAAAACTTTTACAATAAATTCTCCAATTCCTAATGATCGCAGCAATACCACCTATGTGTGTGTGAATTGTTCTTTGTGCCTCATATATGTGTTATGCGGTCAGGAAGGGGTTAATATGGTTCGATTTACTTACCTGTTCGATCGCCCTCACGTGGTATTTCACGGTTGTTTCACTGTGAACGTTGCGGCATTCCTGATGGTTCTGAATGGAATCGCGGTTGAAACGTTAACCTAAAAATGGAGACTAATAATAATAATAATAATAATAATATACAGTAATATAATAGTAAGAGGAAGAACATTGTAAAATAATAGGGTTATAGCAGAAATCTCTGGAGTCAGGGCTCAGAGATGTGTCTCAGCCGAGATCCTCTTCATCATCTGTCTGTTTGGTCCAGCTAGACTGGTTTTAACCGATGAGATTCAATACCAACCAATCACAGAGTGGATTCAAAACCAACCAACCACAGAAGAGATCAATTGCCAATCACAGCACTGGCCTCACACCAGCTGCCCTGATCCTTTGCCTGACAGTTAATGAATCATACAACACAGTACCCAAATGAAATTGAACTTATACAGTTTATATTAGACAAATAAAGCTTTAATATGGTATTTAATAAATAATGTGATTGATCATTTCACAATATAAGGGAACTATGAGTGCTGCTCTGATATCAGGCAGTGGGGGGGGGGGGGGGGGGGACAGACTTTAGGGATCCTTTGTGGGGTCCTTGGGCTGTAAAGTCAGTTATGGAGTTGGAGCTGAATGTTAGGCCGGTCAGTAAATATGTGAGTTGTATGTGTAGTACTGTGTATGGAGGGGCCCCGGGGTCACTTCTGTCCACAGGCAGGCTTGGGTTTCATATTGTGCCTTGACTGTGCCCTTCCATGTCTGAGAGGGGGGCTTAATGTCACTGGTTACCATAGCAACGCCCCCCCCCCCATGTATATCCACTAAATACCTAACTTCCTGTTTACAGATTATTGGTCACCATAGCAACAGTCCATGTATATCCACTACATACCTACCTCCCTGTTTACAGATTATTGGTCACCATAGCAACGGGTGTATGTGTGCTGCACTGTGTATACTGACATGTATGAACGGTGTACTGAGCTGTATGTGTGCTGCACTGTGTATACTGACATGTATGAACGGTGTACTGAGCTGTATGTGTGCTGCACTGTGTATACTGACATGTATGAACGGTGTACTGAGCTGTATGTGTGCTGCACTGTGTATACTGACATTTTTGGAGGGTGTACTGAGCTGTATGTGTGCTGCACTGTGTATACTGACATGTATGGAGAGTGTACTGAGCTGTATGTGTGCTGCACTGTGTATACTGACATTTTGGAGGGTGTACTGAGCTGTATGTGTGCTGCACTGTGTATACTGACATGTATGAGAGGTGTACTGAGCTGTATGTGTGCTGCACTGTGTATACTGACATGTATGAATGATGTACTGAGCTGCATGTGTGTTGCACTGTGTATACTGACATGTATGAGCGGTGTACTGAGCTGTATGTGTGCTGCACTGTGTATACTGACATGTATGAACGGTGTACTGAGCTGTATGTGTGCTGCACTGTGTATACTGACATTTTTGGAGGGTGTACTGAGCTGTATGTGTGCTGCACTGTGTATACTGACATGTATGAACGGTGTACTGAGCTGTATGTGTGCTGCACTGTGTATACTGACATGTATGAACGGTGTACTGAGCTGTATGTGTGCTGCACTGTGTATACTGACATGTATGAACGGTGTACTGAGCTGTATGTGTGCTGCACTGTGTATACTGACATTTTTGGAGGGTGTACTGAGCTGTATGTGTGCTGCACTGTGTATACTGACATGTATGAACGGTGTACTGAGCTGTATGTGTGCTGCACTGTGTATACTGACATGTATGAACGGTGTACTGAGCTGTATGTGTGCTGCACTGTGTATACTGACATGTATGAACGGTGTACTGAGCTGTATGTGTGCTGCACTGTGTATACTGACATTTTTGGAGGGTGTACTGAGCTGTATGTGTGCTGCACTGTGTATACTGACATGTATGGAGGGTGTACTGAGCTGTATGTGTGCTGCACTGTGTATACTGACATGTATGAACGGTGTACTGAGCTGTATGTGTGCTGCACTGTGTATACTGACATTTATGGAGGGTGTACTGAGCTGTATGTGTGCTGCACTGTGTATACTGACATGTATGGAGGGTGTACTGAGCTGTATATGTGCTGCACTGTGTATACTGACATGTATGAACGGTGTACTGAGCTGTATGTGTGCTGCACTGTGTATACTGACATGTATGAACGGTGTACTGAGCTGTATGTGTGCTGCACTGTGTATACTGACATTTATGGAGGGTGTACTGAGCTGTATGTGTGCTGCACTATGTATACTGACATGTATGAACGGTGTACTGAGCTGTATGTGTGCTGCACTGTGTATACTGACATGTATGGAGGGTGTACTGAGCTGTATGTGTGCTGCACTGTGTATACTGACATGTATGGAGGGTGTACTGAGCTGTATGTGTGCTGCACTGTGTATACTGACATGTATGGAGGGTGTACTGAGCTGTATGTGTGCTGCACTGTGTATACTGACATGTATGGAGGGTGTACTGAGCTGTATGTGTGCTGCACTGTGTATACTGACATGTATGGAGGGTGTACTGAGCTGTATGTGTGCTGCACTGTGTATACTGATATGTAAAGAAATAATGCATTCTGTATGCAGGCCAACCAATCAATGATGAGAATAGTTGCCATCTGTGGATTGGTTGTTTCAGCCCTTCTTCCCTCCCTTTGCTTATTGCATTAATCATAATGATGGTTGGAGGAAGCTTTATGCGGTTCCCACTGATTACCAGTTATCTTTAGTACAGCTGGGGAGAAAGAAATCTGAAAGCTGCCTTTGCTGATCTCCTTCATGTTCCTGGCTGTTCTCCCTTCAATGCTTTCAGTCACTGACTGAACAATTCTGCAGGTAATGGCTGTCAGGGAAAACTGTGAATGCTTTATCACTCTACTTGTTCAGAATTAGTGATTTGTAAAGTATTGAAGACAGTGGGTAAGCCTAATAGCCAGTTAGATAGCATTTTCAGAAGGAGCATGCAGCAAAGAGAGTCTAAATATTTTACATGACCGGTTTCCTTTATAAATGCTGTTTGTTGTTGAGGTTTTGCATAGCAGAGTTCATGTTTTTTCCCAGTCATGTGGAAATTTTAACAAATACTTTTATATCAATAAAACCCTTTTTTTTGATCGATGTTTTTCTATTCGTTTGACCTTCCTTTGCTCTCCTAAAGCCCTTGGGAGAATCTTTTTTGTTTTACCTTTAAAAATGTTTACCTATTTTTTTTCTTTTTAAATAAGTCAGACTGTAACAAAAATGCTTACAAATAAAGTTTCTATCATTGAAAAGAAATGCTTGCTGTATAAAGTGCACTGATCCCGTAATCTGACCGTTTCCACAAGCAAGCAGCCCCTGTTATAATAAATAAATATTAAATACACGGCTTCTGGCAGTCGCTGAGTTCAGTTTTCACTGTCTTGCAGAGGTGTGAGCGCTGCTGTTTTCTGACACTTTAGGTGCATTTGATTCCTGGTCTCCTGCTGTGCGCTGTGGTTTCTTCCACCCTCTGCTAGGACCCTACAGGACATGACATGGCAACCAATAGAAATTTAGTGTAGTGGTGAAGTTCAACTGGAAATGGGCTGCTGATTGCAATTGTAATCTTAGTGACAAGTCACATATAATGTGAGTGTGTATATATATATATATATATATATATAGAGAGAGAGAGAGAAAGTAAGCATGTATGTATATATATATATATATATATACATATAGAGAGAGAGAGAGAGAGAGAGAGAGAGCGAGAGAGAATGTATGTGTATATATACATATATATATATATATATAGTATATACACAGAGTGGGTATAGAAAAGACTCTTCCCTCCCCCCCTCCCTTTTAAAATCCCATTTTGTTGCTTTGCAGCCTGAAATGAAGACACAGTTTTTGTTTTATCCAGCTGTATTTACCTAATGCAAGTTATAACATCCAAGTGAAAGATAGAACACCAACATGCCAGGAAAAAAAAAGAAGAAAATTAAAAACAGAATCACCAAGTTGGAAAAGATCCCCCCCTCCCCCTCTTCTATGTCAGTATTTTGTTGGACCACCTTTTGCATTAATTCCAGCCTTTAGTCTGTTGGGATTTGTCTCTACTAACTTTGCACATCCAGACTTTTCAATATTTGCTCACTCTTTGCAGAACTGCTTAAGTTCAGTTAAATTTGATGGTGAGCCTTTGTGGACTGCAGTCTTCAAGTCATTCCACAGATTTTCAATGGGGTTTAAGTCTTGGCTCTGACTAGGCCATGCAAGGACATTCACCTTTTTCTCCTTCACCCGCTGTGTGTTCATGTTTGCTGTGTGCTTTGGGTCATTGTCATGTTGGAAGGTAAACCTTCTTCCCATTGACAACTTTCTGGCAGAGGGCAGCAGATGGACCTTCCCTCTGGCCCCTCCCCCTCCCCTGCCTCCAAACATATTGCAGTTTTATCTTCAAGTTTGGGGGGGGGGGGCATATGGTGAAACGGTTGTGGAATGGATTGGGCAGCTTCAGAGCTGCTCATATCACTTCCACATAAAAGCTGAGAGTTTCCTTTATAAATATACACACACTCCTGACAGCTGACCCCCGCCAGGAATGTGTGTGTGTAAAAAGAGGTTTGCTGTGTGTATTGTTACTGTAACCCGAACTCCTATTACACCATACTTATTGATCTGTATGATCAGAACCGTTACTGTTTTCTATGGCTCACAGCCGCACTCTCTACTTTTATACATTGCTGATTACATTTGAACATTTGTACAGGTTATACCATGGATCTTTCTAAACTTTAACCACTTACCTCCAAATCACGTACCTGTACGTCTCCACCCGCCTCTCTCTTTTTACATTATTGGTTACTCCATTGTAAGTACAGCCATGCTGGCACTAAGAAACTTCATATGCAGTACTTAGAGATAATTGTCCTCTATTGACATTGATTGTACTATTTTCATCTCATGTAGAACAAGTCCATTTATTCTTGGAGCTCCCGAAGAAGCATGTCTGCGCCAATCATGTTGAGCAGGACTTCAAGCTGGATCTCACCGTCCCTTTAAGTGGTCACCCCCCTGTACCAGTAGGTCTGGGTATCATACCTTTATATCTATCCTATCTTTTTGGGGGGTTCCCTTCTATATTGGGGTTGATGGTGGCAACAAGAAATGGTTTAGTTATACGGATATTCATTTTTAAACAATTTTTATATTAACAAAATATTAGAATTTTAATGATATTTGAGTTGTGTTGTGCCATTAAAGTCCATTTTTCTCTACTTCAAACTCACACTATTCAATTTAGGATGAGGTGCTGTTACATAGTTATGGGCACGGTACCATTGTGGTGACATGAAACATTGATCTGATATTTCCGTCTTGATTGTTTCATTTTCATGTATGACATCCTATTGGAATGTTTCCCGGGTGTAATCTGATGGAATTCAGAAGCAAAGCATTGAGAAAACAGACAAATTGCATTTACAATTTATATTATGCATGCATTTTATTGTTGTCACTTTGAAATGTTACACCTACAGTAAAATACAGCTGCCCACTAATATATTGCCTCCATGAAAAACAAATAATGTTCAACCTTTAGCCAATATTTCAGCCTACATCAGCACCATGCTACTACAGTGTAGTTTGGATGCAGAAATTCTCTTTAGTAGTTTTAAAAGCTGCTCTCAAGGCAACCAGCTAAATACACTTGTAAAATACAAAACTATGAATGGGTTTACCTACCACAGTATTTGCATTTCTGCCCAGCCAGTATGTGTATAGCAAACTGGAAGACAGCCACACGTGGCTATTTTTTCTCAAATGATGCCATTGTAGTCATTCATCACTCTCTGTTATAGTTGGGCAATATAGAGATATCTAAAAGAAATACAAACCAGAGCGCTATATGGAAAATGACCACAAGATGGTGCTGTAATGTCTCGATATGACAGTCCTCTGTGGTAAGATCTCACAAATAAATCATATGTTCAAATAATCCAAGATTAAATTAAACGTTTATTAGAATTCAAAGACGGCATCATAAGCCTTGTAGTGTAAAATAATTTAAAACTGTAAGCTTGTGTAAGCCTGTGTGATGCGGGAAGGAGCATAAGATGTTGCATACCAGCCCATGGAGGTGGAGGAAACCCCACCTATGAGGGTAACCTGGTAGCATGCCATCCAAGCCTTGTTTTGGTCCAGTGGGTGTGGCATCCTCCCAACTCTCCAGCGGTTCCTAATTGGTCGCTTCAAGCCCGCTGTGACGTCTCTAGCGCTTCGTAGGCCGGCCGCTGCTCCCCTTATCCATCCATCGGTGAGAACCCCCCCTGGAGCCCCCCTCAAGTTCACCTGGGCATATCATCGATTGAATCATACAACAATAAATATATATCTGGACACACGTATGTCAAGCAGGATATCTCTGCGCTTGTTGGAGGAGTCAGCTGGTTAACTGCTAAAAACAAACAAACTGCTGCTACTTCACCAAATATCGTATAACTTGGAAAAACATGAATGAAAAATAATAGTAGCGCAAAAAGTCACTTATGATGTAACTCACAAATTGCATAAAATACAACCAGAAATAGGGGGTGTTTTAAAACACTTCAATATAGGGTAAAAAGTCCTATAAAGTCCATAGACCGTCCAGGATAGAGTGATGTTGTTAATGGATCACCTTTTTCAACCACCACCAAGTGTCACACAGTAGAAATGGCAACTCACCAGATATAGTGGCTCAGGTGTTCTCACACAAGAGCACAAAAAGCAGGAATCACAGGTATTAATGATGGGTGTCAGAAACAGCCTTGATCAATCCTTGCTGTATACACTAGATCCGATATCCCTTCCACAAACTCCACTCAGTATAATGGCCACTACTCGGGATTCATGCTGGACATGTCACTGCTCTCTCCACCGCTTCTGCAGAATCACAACACACCGAACACCGGAGACCCACCGCCTCGCCAAGCAAACCCGGGTCCAGGGGACGAATGAAAACTAAACCGGCAGACCGGACCTCCACAGAAGGTTCCAGCGACAAACCTACTATCTAATAATAAGAACTAATTCTTCCCCCCAGCAGCCCAGGAACCCCCCAAATACCAGCACAGCAGCCTCAAGCCCGAGCTCTCTGTAACCCCAAAATGGCTGCCGGCCCAAACCAGGAAATAGTGAATCCTCCAAATCAGGAAGGCTTCGCACTGGCGACAGAAGGCCGGCCTCGCTCTGTACCCTGGGAGATGTAGTCTACATCTCCCAGGGTACAGCGCGAGGCCGGCCTTCTGTCGCCAGTGCGAAGCCTTCCTGAGTTGGAGGATTCACTATTTCCTGTGGTTCTCTGTATATGGTATACAGGGGTTGCTGTATGAAGTCAGAGCTTCGGTTCACTTTCTTGTCAGCAGACTCAGTAAGTAAACAGAAGAATTGATTCATTTCAATGAGTAGTTTGAAATGAACCGATTCACTTAGAAGAATCGAACTTCCCATCACTAATGAAATTAACATTGTATTTATTTTTAATTATTTGAACATATGATTTATTTGTGAGATCTTAAGACAGAGAACTGTCATAGCGATACATTAGAGCGCCATCTTGTGGTCATTTTTCTTATAGCGCTCTGAGTTGTGTGTTTCTTTTGGATTGTCATTCCACAACTTCATGTGGAATAGTCTGAGCAGCTGGGTTAGTGACCTTTCTTCGGCTACATACCCTCAATCACATCCTGGATGTTGGTAGTTTCAATATAGAGATATATAGAAAGTTACTATCAAGTATCAAATGTTCTCATTACTACCTCTGCCAGACAGCACAGCAGACTGTATAGCAGGCTTTTATTATGCATTGGTAAGGCTTTAACCACTTTTGGACCGGAAAGGATTTCCCCCTTAATGACCAGGCCATTTTCTGTGATTCAGCACTGTGTTACTTTAACTGACAATTGCGCAGTCGTGTACCTAAATAAAATTGTGTCCTTTTTTTTCCCACAAATAGAAATTTCTTTTGGTGGTATTTGATCACCTGTGTGATTTTTATTTTTTGCACTATAAACAAAAAAAGCGCGACAATTCTGAGAAAAAAAAACAACTATATTTTTCATTTTCTTTTATATAACATTTCCAAAAAAAAAATAAAAACCATCAATTTTTTTCATCATTTTATGCCAATTTGTATTCTGCTACATATTTTTGGGAAAAAAAATCCCTATAAGTGTGTTTTGATTGGTTTGCACAAAAGTTATCGCGTCTACAAACTAGGGGAAAGATTTATGTCATTTTTTTTTTCTACTAGTAATGGCGGTGGTCTGTGATTTTTAGCGGGACTGCGACATTGTGGCGGACAGGTCGGACCCCTAACTGACATTTTTGACACTTTTGGGGGGACCAGTGACATTACTACAGTAATCAGTGCTAAAAATATGCACTGTTACTGTAATAATGACACTGGCAGGAAAGGGGTTAACCCAGGGGGGATCAAAGGGTTAAGTGTGAGCCTAGGGGAGTGTTTTCTAACTGTATGGGGGAGGGACTTGTGAAATGAACTCAGAGACCTGTGATCCTATTATATAGAAGTATCACAGGCGCTCTGTGATCATTTCAGAGAGAAGAACGGTCAGCTGTGGTTACAACAGCTGACCGGTGTTCTCTCAGCGGGGAGCCATCACTGGTGCACAGCGGCAATCGCGGCCACTGTCCCTGTGGATCAGCATCCCTGCTGCCTAGTGGGGGTGGATGTGCGCCGGCGGCGGCACGCGCTCTCCCCCCAGCAGTTCTCCCGCAAACCGCTCTACAGGTACGGCGATTCACGCAGCCGAGCCAGCCTGCCGAGGTATATATGTGATGGACGGTCGGCAAGTGGTTAAGCAAGCTTTGGGTAGGGCAAACCTAAATCCTAATGAAAGTGTAATTTAAACAAGCTGCTACCAAGCTTCAGCAAACATCCCCCATTTTCCTACACAAAAAGAAGTGCTGAAGCTCCCCCAATTCTACTAGAAGCGTGTTTAATGTGACAGTCAGCACTCTGTGATGTTTGTATCACCTCTCTAAACTGGAGTGCTTTAAATGCATCAATAAAGCTGCTAGAAGTTGGGAAGAAGTTTGCAGCACATACTGATCTTACTCAAGCTAATGCCTGTGGGAACAAGGCTTAAGCCAAAGGTCCCCAAACTATGGCAAGGTGGTTTCCATAGACCAGCCCCTGCGAGTAGGCCCTACATGCAGAGCTTTCTCATTGCAAGCTACTGTATTCAGAAAGTCTGAGGGTGGAAGGCAGATCGTTCCAGCACCTGGAATTATATCAGACACCCTTAGGTGGCGTGAACTCCTTTCCAATGGTGCTTATAGGCCTGGTTGTGACCTCCCTACGAGGGACAGCACAGGGCATGAAGTCTGTAAGTTGAGTCTCACAGAACACCAATGCTGGATCACCTTTTCCTGATAACACAAGGACCCCATTCCTTCCACTGACATAATGGCATTCATAACTCCTATTGACCACCGATCTGGAAGTATGCATTTTTTTTTATATTATCTAGTGGAATGTCACCAGGATACACCTAG
Source organism: Pelophylax lessonae (assembly GCF_965119305.1). NCBI lineage: Eukaryota > Metazoa > Chordata > Amphibia > Anura > Ranidae > Pelophylax > Pelophylax lessonae. Next base: position 382,691,248 of record NC_138772.1, read on the forward strand.
AAGGTAAATTTGACTTTTTAGTGGATTGATCCCTTTTAGTATATGATAGATATGTCATGAATTAAATATTTGATCCTCAGTTACCAAAAAGAAAAATCGCTTTTCCTGAGTAGGTTGTATTCATCACAAGCATGTGACACATTGTCCTGAAACCTACAACTCCCCTTTCCCTATTTATATGTGTGAGCGATTCCCCATCATACTAGAGCAGAAACGTACTTTATATACAACCTTGAACAGTAAAACGGTAACGCCATCATTTAAGGAGGAACTGAACTTTGAAAGGTGTTCCAGAAACAGGCCAGGCAGAGGTGAAAGGAGCATTTACTAGTATTACCTGTGCTCTTCCTCCAGCTCTTCTTTTTCCATACTAGTTTTTTGTATAATGAGAATCCTGTGTTTAGGCTCTTATTACTGCTAAAGCTGACCTTGGAAGCTGCTACTAGCACAATTGTTTCTCCAAATTATGGGTCTAACAGTTATATACTAAAGAAAAAAGACTCGACCTGGTGCTGCGCTACCCTCAGAAATAATACTGTGCAAGATTAAAAACCTCAGTAATTGTTTGTGCATAATAAACTTAAAAAAGTTAAAGAAAAAACATTAAACCTTTCACTGCCAGGTCCATGCACCATATGGACCTCATCCCTCCTCCTGCTAGAAGTTAATTTTCACTTCACTGAGCATGAACTTCTAGCCAATAATGTTCAGCAGACAAGCTGCTAATTGGAGCTATTTACCTAAAATAAAACCCACCCCCTCCAACCGCCACCGCCGCCTCTCTACCTCTCACCTACCGCTTCCTCTCCTCCACTGCCTATAATGCCTGTACCTCCCCCAGCTCCCCTCTCCTACTGTCCTCTGCCTTCACCACCTACTGATCCTCCCCCGCATCAATTCTAACACACCATCGGAAAACTTCCAGATGTTTCGAGAAATGTTTGCGTTTGCGCCTTTTTACGAAATGATGAAAATCAAACAATCTAAAATTTACAAATATTTGTTATTTTTGGATGCAATAGAGGTTAAACTTTTATATTTAGTAGCAGTTTAGCAGGAATTTTGTAAAAATTGATGTGTTTGTATCTGCTACTGCTACTAATGATTTTAGTGTACTTTTAGAAAAAAATATTGTTTTGATAAACATTTGCGCAAATATTGCAGGGCCTTAAATATTAGTAACACCTTCTTTTTATTCTACCGGTCATGTGCTTTCAGAAAATGTATGGTTTGGGAGGGGGGTCTTTTAGGGTCTTCTACAAACTCTGAACGTTGTATGTGAGAAATGAAAACCTCCAGATTTTTAGAGAAATTTGGATATTTACATTTTTTCGATTTTCACCATTTTGCAAAAGGCACAATTTATAATATACAAATATTTGTTATTTTATTAACTATATATAGGTTAGGCTTTTTATTTGTTTAAAAAAATATATTTTTTTAAAAGAACAAAGTATCCATCAGAGCAATGTATAACAGAATAGGCACAATATCTCACATAATGCAAAGGTGATTCAAAGTAGCATGGTATTATAAAGTGGGATACAGAAATGCCAAGATATACTGACATCACTAAAACCCACGTTTAAGTTCTCACTTCCAAACTGAGAAGGTGACTAAAGACAATGTGCCAGAGTTTGCTCAGGCAGACATTTCAGTTTTTTTTGGGAAGGAGGAACAAGAACAGAGATACTAAAGGACGCCCAGGGTGCAGAAAGAAAACAGAGAAAAGAAAAAAAATGAAGTTGGGGGGGGGGTTGAAGGGAGCCAGGGTGATGGAACGCATGCGTGCATTGGCAAGAAGGGCAGGAGGATCTCAATCCTCAGAGCAGCTCTCCAGGAGTGACTTCCCCTCATCTGAGAATACAAACTTGTTCCAATATGTCCATGTTGTGATACATTGTTCTCTTCTGTCTAGGGCAGTAAGCCCTAGGTCACAGGTGTCAAACAAAAGGCCGTGGGCTGAATGCGGCCCCCCAGACAATTTCATGTGGCCCTCGCACCTCTCCTGCAGCAGCAGCGCCCGCCTTGTCTCTGCCTCCACCTTGTCTCAGGAGTCGGCAGCAGAGAGGACAGAACTCCTTTTAGGCTCTCACTAAGAAATGTGTTTCGCCAATAGATTTTCCATGTTTTCTCAATGTTATAAAGAGGCTGGGGGGGGGGGGGTTGCAACCCTGTGAGGAAGGAGCTGAGTTGGAGCTGAACGGCCGCACAAGGAAAGGAAAGCCCTCAATCACTGGGCATCTTTACTGTACTATATAACCAGCAGGCGCTACCTACAGCCCCCAAAAACCACACCCAATATTTGCCATGGCGTGCTGCGCGTGCCGCACTTTAGGGCCCAACTTATAATCTTGCACACAGGCGTTTATAAAACTCCCCTGGATGCATCATAAAGATGGGTGCTGTGCAGTGGCCATTTTTAACCACTTCAATACCGGGCACTTTCACCCCCTTCCTGCCCAGGCCAATTTTTCAGCTTTTAGCACTGTTGCATTTTGAATGACAATTGCGCGGTCATGCAACACTGTACCTAAACCAAATTTATGTCATTTTTTCCCGCAAATAGAGCTTACTTTTGGTGGTATTTGATCACCGCAAGGTTTTTTCTTTTTTGCTAAACAAATAAAAAAAGACCGAAAAGTTTGAAAAAAAGAAAAAGGTTTTTTTGTTTATGTTATACAATTTTGTAAATAGATACATTTTTTTGCTGCACTGATGAGGCCACACTGACAGGCACTGATGAGGAGGCACTAATGGCGTGGCACTAACATGCGGCACTGATAGGCAGCACTGATGGGCCCTGATATATGGCACTGATAGGTAGCACTGATATGTAGCATTGGTGGGCACTGATAGGCAGCACTGCTGGGCACGGATAGTCGGCACTGCTGGGCACTGATAGGCGGCATTGATGGGCACTGATAGGTGGCACTGATGGGCATTGATAGGCGGCACTGATGAGCACTGATATGCAGCACTGATGTGCACTGATTGGCACATATAGGCGGCACTGATGGGCACTGATAGGCAGCACTGATGTGCAATAATGGGCACTGGTGGGCGGCACTGATATATGGCAATGATGGGCACTGGTGGGCAGCACTGATGGGGAGGGCACTGGCGGGCAGCACTGATGGGGAGGGCACTGGCAGGCTCCCTGAGCCCTGATTGTCATCCCTGGTGGCCATGGTGGGTATCCCTAGGGTCATGGGTGGGCATCCCTGGGGTCATGGGTGGGCATCCCTGGAGGTTCTAGTGGCACCCCCCCTCCCAAAGGGTCTGCACTGGTAATCAATGCTCTGATTACCAGTGCAGACCCCCCCCCCCCCTGTCAGGAGAGCCGCAGATTGGCTCTCCTCTACTTGTGCCCGTCAGGCACGAACTAAGGAAAGCCGATCAGCGGCTCTTCCTGTGTAGTATGTGACCAGCTGTGATTGGACACGGACGTAGGCTCTTTACCGAGATCGGAGATACGGTGTGTCAGAGTGACACACCGCATCACCGATTGCCGCGCGCAAAGCGCATTATTCTGCTGCCGTCATATGACGTCCGGTCAGGATAATGCAACCACCTTGCCGTCGTCATTTGCCTATAGGGCAGGCGGGAAGTGGTTAAACCTGGAAGTGCCCAACAGCTTTTATGGAAAGAAGTGAAGAACTTCCAGCAGGCTATGCTGTAGTTGATATTTAACCAATTGCCAACTGGGCCATAGCCGAATGACGGCCACAGCGCGGTCACAGATTTTTAAAAGCTTTCCCGATACGACCTTGTCCAGACCGATCACGGACACTGCTGCGGGTGCCTGTACACAGATCTGGCTATGTCACATCGGGGCAGGCATGACAGGAGCTCCCTACAAGAAACCCAAAAATTGATTGCCGGGAACAAATCCCTCCCCTAGCAGCTGCTGTTCAGGAATTCTCAGGGGTGAGATTTGTGGAGGAGGTTTGGCCGGCCTTGGTGCTGCTAGTGCACATGTGAGGCTGCAGACTCTGAGAAGTTGGGAGGTAATTTACTTCCATGGCAGTTGAGGGCTGAATTATTAGGTGCAGTATAGAGGTACTAGTTGCAGTATAGAGGAGGTGGGTGCAGTATAGAGGTACTAGTTGCAGTATAGAGGAGATGGGTGCAGTATAGAGGTATTAGGTACAGTATGGAGGAGGTTGGTGCAGTATAGAAGTACTAGATGCAGTATAGAGGAGGTGGGTGCAGTAAAGAAATACTAGGTACAGTATGAGGAGGTGGGTGAAGTATAGAAGTACTAGGTGAAGTATGGAGGAGGTGGGTGCAGTACGGAGAAGGCAGAGATGTATAGTAACTAAGTAGAACTACTTCACTACTGTACTTAAGTACCGAAAGGCGGTATCTGTACTTTCCTGGAATAGAATTGTTTTCTCCTACTTCCACTTTTACTTCACTACATTTTTTCAATGATTTCAATACTTCTACTCCGATATTTTTTTTTTGTGCTGAATAGTTACTCATTACCATTATAAAAATTACCACTGCCAGAACAGTAGATGGCAGGTTTCATGAAGTTCAAAAAAATGTGTATAATGTCATGTGTAAATCAGCGCATACGAAAATTAATGCTACTGTATGTATAAATAAAATGGTCTACATATCTGCTGTTAAGAGAAAGAGAACCTCCCCCAACCAAGGAGAGTCACAAGCGTACATAGACCTTTTTTCTGGTAAGAGGCTGATTTTGCTTTTTTCACTGGAAGTTGAGAGCACAGGTTTTGCAGTTTTGTTTCACTGGAAGAGTCTATTTGGATATTATTTTGCACTTACCTTCATCCGCTGGGTAAGGGGGAAATCCACAAGGTGGTGGGAGTCTGCACCTATTATTTGGAATAGCACCTGTTTGATTCCTGCACCTTTGACAATATATTAATCTTGTTTTGTCACATATATATATGGTATTATGGCATTATGGCATTATATACTGTATATATATATATGGACTTTGTATTGACTTTGATTTAATACACTCTTCCTTTATTTCATTATTGGAATATATTATTGTATATCACATTGGTTTATATATGATTTTGCGCACCAATAAGCTGTGGAGAAAAAAAAAACATGCAGGGAAGAGAAGGAGGAATGCTTTAAAGGGGAAAGTGAGGGACATACTTTATTTGTTTTTGTTTACAAAAAGTTACAGCCAAAGGAATTGTGATTGTCCTTTAGGTTAATCATTTGAAATAATAAAAAACAATATGCTGTTCAAACTTTTGACTTCTTTCTTTAATAACTACATAACACAGTACTTGTACTTTTACTTTCAGTACTTGAGTAGCAATTTTTTTTAAAAACTACTGGTACTTTTACTTTCAGTACTTGAGTAGCAAAATGTAAAAAAAAACTACTTGCAATACTTAAGTACAAAAATTGTTGAATACTTTAGTACTTCTACTCAAGTCACTTTTTGATAGAGCACTTCCACTTCTACTCAAGTCACTTTTTGATCGAGCACTTGTACTTTTACTCAAGTATGGGTTTTGAGTACTTTATACAAGTGTGGGAGAAGGTAGGTACAGTATAGAAGTACTAGGTACAGTATGGAGGAGGTGGGTGCAGTATAAAGGTACTAGGTGAAGTATGGAGGAGGTGGGTGCAGTACGGAGAAGGTGGGTGCAGTATGGAGGGGGTGGATGCAGTACTGAGGTACTAGGTGCAGTAAAACCAATAAGTAAGGGGTAATAGTGCTCATTTACCTATAACAATCAATCAGTGAGCGTGACTATGTGCAGAAACCTCTAGCAACCAATCAGTAATCAGTAGTGATCTGCTGTAATCTCTAGCTACCAAGCAGTGCGCAATAATAATTTGCAGTAACCTCTAGCGACCTATAATTTAGCAGTAATGATCTGCACTAACCTCAAGCAACCAATCAATGAGCAGCAATGACATGCTGTAATCTTTGACAAATAATTGCAATCGCTGCCTAATTTGCTGCATAGATCTCAAGTCTAGTTGAAATTTTTTGTATGTCTCAGAGCAGGTGGAGAAGGAAATTGCACGGGGCTGGGGCCCAAGAAAATGTTTGCCCAGGGTCCAATCAATATTAACGACATCCCTGTAACCAGAGCTCTTTCTTACACCAGATGTGCCCATCAGAGCTCCCTCTTACATCAAATCTGCCCACCAGAGCTCCCCCTTACATCAGGTGTGTCCACAAGAGCTCCCTCTTAAATCAGATGTGTGCGCCAGAGCTCCCCCTTACATCAGAAGTGTCCACCAGAGCTCTTTCTTACATCAGATGTGCCCGCAACAACTCCTTCTTATATCAGGGGTACCCACCAGAGCTCCATCTTACATCAAGTGAACCCCCCTCTTACATCAGATGTGCCCACCAGAGTTCCCATCTTACATTAGATGTGTCCACCAGAGCTCCCCCTTACATTAGATGTGCCCACCAGAGCTCCCTCTTACATCAAATGTGCCCTCCAGAGCTCTCCCTTACATCATATGTGCCCACCAGAGCTGCTTCTTACATCAAGTGTGCCTACCAGTGCTCCCCCTTACATCATCGGTGCCTACCAGAGCTCCCTCTTACATCAGGTGTGTCAACCAGAGCTCTCTCTTACATCAGATGTGCCTACCAGAGCTTCCCCTTACATCAGATGTGCCAACCATACCTCCCCCTTACAACAGATGAGCTTGCCAGAGCTCCCCCTTGTAAGTGCCCACCAGAGCTCTTTGATACATCAGGGGTTTCCACCAGAGCTCCCCCTTATATTGGATGGGCCCACTAGACCTCCATTTTACTTCAGATGTGCCCACCAGAACTCCCCCTAACATCTGATGTGCCCATCAAAACTCCTCCTTTCATCAGGTGTGCCCACCAGAGGTCTTTCTTACATCAGGTGTGTCCACCAGAACTCTTTTTTACATCGGGTGTGCCTGCCAGAGCCACCCTTTACGTCAGAAATGCCCACCAGAGTACTTTCTTACATAAGATGTGCCCACCAGAACTCCTTCTTACATCAGGTGTGCCCACTAGAGCTCACTCTTACATCACATGTGCCCACCAGTGCTCCCCTTACATGAGATGTGCCCACCTGAGCTCCCTCTTACATCAGATGTGCCCAGCAGAACTGCGTCTTGCATCAGGTGTGCCCACCAGAGCTCCCCCTTTCATCATACGTTCCCACCTCAGCTCCCTCTTACTTCAGATGTACCCACCAGAGATCTTCCTTACATCAGGTGTGCCCACTAGAGCTCCTCCTTACATTAAAAATCCCCACCAGAGCACCTTCTAACACCAGAGCTTCCCCTTACATCAGAAATGTGCACCAGAACTCCCCCTTAAATCAGATGTGCCCACCGGTGCTCTTTCTTATATCAGGTGAGCCTAAACGTGCTATTTGTTTACAAACATGTTTCACTGATTACAACCATGCCCTCGCTTTTTACAAACGTGGGGAGGGGGGGATTCACTGTTGACAAACATTTTCTCTTTGTTTACAAACATGTAGGCAGGGCCAGTTACTGTTTACAACCTTGTGCTCACTGTTTACAAACATGTTATCATTGTTTACAAACATGTGGGTGGGGCTATTCACTGTTTACAAACATGTGTTCTTTGTTTACAAACATGTGGGTGGGGCCAGTCACTGTTTACAACCATGAAATCGCTATTTACAAGAATTGTTTACAAACATGGGCAGGGCCCAGTCACTGTTTACAAACATGTGCTCATTGTTTACAAACTGGTGGGCGGGCCAGTCACTGTTTACAACCATGTTCTCACTGTTTACAAACATGTGGGTGGGGCTAGTTACTCTTAACCCCCGTGTGCCCACTGTTTACAAACTTGCTCATTGTTTACAAACATGCTCATTGTTTACAAACATGAGGGGAGGGAGTCACTGTTTAATGTCTCCTCCCCCTTCTGCCTCTATCCCTCCACCCCCTCCCTTATTATCTAATAGGAGTTTCTGTCATATTTTAGGCTCTCACTAAGAAATGCGTTCCGCCAATAGATTTTCCACGTTTTTTCCACGTGTAAAAAAAAAAAAGCTGGTTGTCAGCCCTGTGAGGAAGGAGCTGAGTTGGAGCTGAACGGCCGCACAAAGAAACCCCTCAATCTCTGGGCATCTTTACTGTATTATGTAACCAGCAGGCGCTACCTACAGCCCCCAGAAACGACATCCAACATTTGCCGTGGCGTGCTGCGCGTGCCACACTTTAGGGCCCAACTTATAATATTGCACACAGGCCCACTGCTTTCATAAAACTCCCCTGGATGCATCATAATGATGGCTGCCGCACAGTGGCCATTTTTAAACCTGGAAGTGCCCAACAGCTTTTATGGAAAGAAGTGAGGAACTTCCAGCAGGCTATGCTGTAGTTGATATTTAACCAATTGCCGACTGGGCCATAGCCGAATGACGGCCACAGCGCGGTCACAGATTTTAAAAAAGCTTTCCCGATACAACCTTGTCCAGACCGATCACGGACACTGCTGCGAGTGCCTGTACACAGATCTGGCTATGTCATATCGGGCAGGCATGACAGGGGGTCCCTACAAGAAACAGAAAAATTGATTGCTGGGGACAGATCCCTCCCCCTGCAGCTGCTGTTCAGGCATTCTCATTGGTGAGATTTGTGGAGGAGGTGTAGCCGGCCTTGGTGCTTCTAGTGCACGTGAGGCTGCAGACTCTGAGAAGTTGGGAGGTAAGTTACTTCCATGGCAGTTGAGTGCTGAATTATTAGGTGCAGTATAGAGGTACTAGGTGCAGTATGGGGGTAGGTGCAGTATGGAGGAGGTGGGGGAGGTATAGAAGTACTAGATGCAGTATGGAGGTGGGTGAAGTATAGAGGTACTAGATGCACAATGGAGGAGGTTGGTGAAGTATAGAGGTACTAGGTGCAGTACGGAGGAGGTGGATGCAGTATAGAGGTACTAGGTGCAGTATGGAGGTGGATGCAGTATAGAGGTACTAGGTGCAGTATGGAGGATGTGGATCAGTATGGAGGAGGTGGGTGCAGTATAGAGGTACTAGGTGAAGGATGGAGGAGGTGGGTGCAGTATAGAAGTACTAGGTACAGTATGGAGGAGGTTGGTGCAGTATAGAAGTACTAGGTGCAGTATAGAGGAGGTGGGTGCAGTATAGAAGTACTAGGTGCAGAATGAAGGAGGTGGGTGCAGTATAGAAGTACTAGGTACAGAATGAAGTAGGTGGGTGCAGTATAGAAGTACTAGGTACAGTATGGAGGAGGTGGGTGCAGTATAGAAGTACTAGGTACAGTATGGAGGAGGTGGCTGCAGTACTGAGAAGGTGGGTGCAGTATGGAGGGGGTGGATGCAGTACTGAGGTACTAGGTGCAGTAAAACCAATAAGTAAGGGGTAATAGTGCTTATTAACCTATAACAACCAATCAGTGAGCGTGACTAATGTGCAGAAACCTCTAGCAACCAATCAGTAATCAGTAGTGATCTGCTGTAATCTCTAGCTACCAATCAGTGCACAATTATAATTTGCAGTAACCTCTAGCGACCTATAATTTAGCAGTAATGATCTGCATTAATCTCAATCAACCAATCATATGAGCAGTAAGGATGTGCTGTAACCTCTAGCAACCAGTGTGCGGTAATGATATGCTGTAATCTTTGACAACTAATTGCAATCGCTGCCTGATCTGCTGTATAGATTTTAAAATTTTTTGCATGTCTCAGAGCAGGTGGAGAACGAAATTGCATGGGGCTGGGGCCCAAGAAAATGTTTGTCTAGGGTCCAATCAATATTAACGACGTCCCTGTAACCAGAGCTCTTTCTTACACCAGATGTGCCCACCAGAGCTCCCCCTTACATCAGGTATGTCCACAAGAACTGCCACTTACATCAGATGTGCCCACAAGAGCTCCCCCTTACATCAAAAATGCCCACCGAGCTCCTTCTTGCATCAGGTGGGCCCACCAGAGCTAATTTGAAGATCAAGTGAGACCACCAAAGCTCCCTCTTACATCAGATGTGCCCACGAGAGCTGCCTCTTACATCAGGTGTACCCACCAGAGCTACTCTTTACATCAGAAATGCCCATCAGAGTACTTTCTTACATAATATGTGCCCACCAGAACTCCATCTTACATCAGGTGTGTCCACTCCCACTTACATTGGATGTGCCAACCACACCTCCCCTTTACAACAGATGAGCATGCCAGAACTCCCCCTTACATCAAAAATGCCCACCAGAGCTCTTTGTTACATCGGGGGTTTCCACCAGAGCTCCCCCCTATATCGAATGCGCCCACTAGACTTCTGTCTTACATCAGATGTGCCCACCAGAGCTCCCCCTAACATCTGATATGCCCATCAAAACTCCTCCTTACATCAGGTGTGCCCACCAGAGCTCCCCCCTTACGTTAGATGTGCCCACCAGAGCTCCCTCTTACATGAAATGTGCCCACCAGAGCTCCCCCTTACATCAAAAATGCCCACCCGAGCTCCTTCTTGCATCAGGTGGGCCCACCAGAGCTAATTTGAAGATCAAGTGAGACCACCAAAGCTCCCTCTTACATCAGATGTGCCCACCAGAGCTGCCTCTTACATCAGATTTACCCACGAGAGCTACTCTTTACATCAGAAATGCCCATCAGAGTACTTTCTTACATAATATGTGCCCACCAGAACTCCATCTTACATCAGGTGTGTCCACTCCCACTTACATTGGATGTGCCAACCACACCTCCCCCTTACAACAGATGAGCTTGCCAGAGCTCCCCCTTACATCAAAAATGCCCACCAGAGCTCTTTGTTACATCAGGGGTTTCCACCAGAGCTCCCCCCTATATCGAATGGGCCCACTAGACTTCTGTCTTACATCAGATGTGCCCACCAGAGCTCCCCCTAACATCTGATGTGCCCATCAAAACTCATCCTTACATCAGGTGTGCCCACCAGAGGTCTTTCTTGCATCAGGTGTACCCACCAGAACTCCTTCTTACATCAGGTGTGCCTGCCAGAGCCACCCTTTACATCAGAAATGCCCACCAGAATACTTTCTTACATCAGATGTGCCCGCTAGAGCTCCCTCTTACATCAGATGTGCCCAATAAAGCTCCCCCTTATATCAGATGTACCCACCAGAGCTCCCCCTTACATCAGTTGTACCCACCAGAGCTCCTCCTTACATCATGCGTGCCTACCAGGCCTCCCTCTTACATCATATGTGCCCCCCAGAGCTCCCTCTTACATCAGGTGTGCCCAACAGAGCTCCTTCTTACATTAAGTGTGCCCACTTGTGCCTGTGCCCACCTGTGCCCCCCCCTTACATCACGTGTGCCCACCAGGGCTCCCCCTTACATCTGGTGTGGCCACCAGAGCTCCCTCTTACATCAGATTTGCCCACCAGAGCTCCCCCTTACATCCGGTTTGTCCACCAGAGCTCCTTCTTACATCAAGTGAACCCACTAGAGCTCCCTCTTACATCAGATGTTCCCACCAGAGCTCCCCCCTTACGTTAGATGTGCCCACCAGAGCTCCCTCTTACATGAAATGTGCCCACCAGAGCTCCCCCTTACATCATATGTGTTCACCAGAGCTGCCCTTTACATCCGGTTTGTCCACCAGAGCTCCTTCTTACATCAAGTGAACCCACTAGAGCTCCCTCTTACATCAGATGTTCCCACCAGAGCTCCCCCTTACGTTAGATGTGCCCACCAGATCTCCCTTTTACATCAGATGTGCCCGCCAAAGCTCCCCCTTTCATCAGAATTGCCCACCCGAGCTCTTTCCTACATCAGGTGTTCCCAGCAGAGCTTCTTATTACATCAGGTGTGCCCACCAGAGCTTCCTCTTACACCAGATGTGCCCACCAGAGCTCTGCCTTACATCAGATTTGCCATACAGAGCTACTCCTTACATCAGACATGCCCGCCAGAGCTCCCCCTTACATCAGAAATGCCCACAAGAGTTCTTTCTTACATCAGAAGTGCCAACCAGAGCTCCTTCATACATCAGATATGCTCAACAGTGCTCCCCCTTACATCAGATGTACCCACCAGAGCTCCTTCATACATCAGATGTGCCCACCAGAGCTTCATCTTACACCAGATGTGCCCAACAAAGCTCCCCCTTACATCAGATGTACCCACCAGAGCTCCTTCTTACATCAGAAATGCCCACCAGAGCTCTTTCTTACCTCAGATGTGCCCAACAGAGCTCCCCCTTACATCAGATGAACCCACCAGAACTCTCTCTTACATCAGATGTGCCCACCAGAACTCCCCTTTACAACAGATGTGCCCACCAGAGCTCCCCCTTACATTTAAACAGCCCACCAGAGCTCTTTCTTACATCAGGTGGATACACCAGAGCTCCCCCTTATATTGGATGTGTCCACTAGACCTCCCTGTTACATCAGATGTGCCCACCAGAGCTCCCTCTTACATCAAAAATGCCCACCAGAGCTCTATCTTACATCAGTTGTACCCACCAGATCTCATTCTTACATCAGGTGTTTCCATCAGAGCTCTTCCTTACATCAGTTGTACACACCAGATCTCATTCTTACATCAGGTGTGCCTGCATGAGCTTACCCTTACATCAAAAAATGCCCACCGGAGTACTTTCTTACATAAGATGTGCCCACCAGAACTCCATCTTACATCAAATGTGCCCACCAGAGCTTCCGCTTACATCAGATGTGTCCACCAGATTTCTTTCTTACATCAGATGTGCCCACCAGAGCTCCCTCTTACAACCGATGTGCCCAACAGAGCTTCCCCTTTCATAAGATGTACCCACCAGAGTTCCCCCTTTATCAGATGTGCCCACCAGAGCTCCTACTTTCATCAGGTGTACCCACCAGAGCTCCCTCTTACACCAGATGTGCCCGCCAGAGCTCCGTCTTACATCAGAAATGCCCACTAGAGCTCTTTATACATCAGGTGTGCCCACCAGAGCTCCCTCTTACATCAGATGTGCCCACCAGTGCTCGCCCTTACATCAAGTGTGCCCATCAGAGCTCCCGCTCACATCAAATGTGCCCGCCAGAGCTCCCCCTTACATCAGAAATGCCCACAAGTGTTCTTTCTTATATCAGAAGTGCCAACCAGAGCTCCTTCTGACATCAGGCGTGCCCACCAGAGCTCAGCTCCTCCTTACATCAGGCGTGCCCAACAGAGCTCCCGGTTACATCAGATGTACCCACCAGAGCTCCTTCTTACATCAGATGTGCCCAACAGAGCTCCGTCTTGCATCAGGTGTGCCCACCAGAGCTCTTTCTTACATCAGGTGTGCTCACCAGAGATCCCCTTACATCAGGTGTGCCCATCAACGTTCCCTCTTACATCAGATGTGCCCAGCAGAACTGCGTTTTACATCAGGTGTGCCCACCAGAGCTCCCCCTTACATCAGACGTTCCCACCTCAGCTCCCTCTTACTTCAGATTTACCCACCCGAAATCCTCCTTACATCAGGTGTGCCCACCAGAGCTCCTCCTTACATTAGAAATCCCCACCAGAGCACCTTCTAGCATCAATTGTGCCCACCAGAGCTCCCTCTTACATCAGGTGTGCCCACCAGAGCTCCCTGTTACATCAGAAATGCCCAGCAGAGCCCCCTCTTACATCAGAAATGCCCACCGGAGCTCTTTCTTACATCAGATGTGCCCACCCGAGCTCCCCCTTACATCAGGTGTGCCCACCAGAGCTCCCCCTTACATCAGATATGTAATCCAGCGCTCCCGTTACATCAGATGTGACCCCCTCTTACATCAGATGTGCCCACCACAGCTCCCCCTTACATCAGAAATGCCCACCTATGCACTTTCTTACATTAGGTGTGCCCATCAGAGCTCCCTCTTACATCACATGTGCGCACCAGAGCTCCCCCTTACATCAGGTGAGCCCAAACATGTGCTATTTGTTTACAAACATGTTGACGGGGCCTTTCACTGTTTACAACCATGCGCTCACTTTTTACAAATGTGGGAGGGCTCACTGTTCACAAACATTTTCTCTTTGTTTACAAATGTGGGCGGGGCCAGTTACTGTTTACAGCCTTGTGCTTACTGTTTGCAAACATGTGCTCATTGTTTACAAACATGTGGTTGGGGCTAGTCACTGTTTACAAGCATGTGTTCTTTGTTTACAAACATGTGGGTGAGCCAGTCACTGTTTACAACCATGTACTCAGTATTTACAAGCATGGTCTCATTGTTTACAAACGTGGGCGGGGCCAGTCACTGTTTACAAACATGTGCACATTGTTTAAAAACGTGGGTGGGGCCAGTCACTGTTTACAAGCATGTGCTTATTGTTTACAAACAGGTGGGTGTCGCCAGTCACTGTTTAGAACCATGTGCTCACTGTTTACAACCATGTGGGCGGGGCTAGTTACTCTTTACAACCATGTGCCCACTGTTTACAAACGTGCTCATTGTTTACAAACATGTGGGGTGGGATTCACTGTTTAATGTCTCCTCCCCTTCTGCCTCTATTCCTCCACCCCCTCCCTTATTATCTAATAGGAGTTTCTGTCAAATTTTAGGCTCTCACTAAGAACTCCGTTCTGCCCATGTTTTTTCAGTGTAAAAAAAAAGCTGTGGGGGGTTGGCAACCCTGTGAGGAAGGAGCTGAGTTGGAGCTGAACGGCCGCACAAGGAAACCCCTCAATCACTGGGCATCTTTACTGTACAATGTAACCAGCAGGCGCTTTCTACACCCCCAAAAATCACACCCAACATTTGCCGTGGCGTGCTGTGCATGCCGCACTTTAGGGCCCAACTTTGGCTTAGCCTCTGAGGCTCTGAGGAAGAGGCTAAGCCTCAAAACGCGTTAGCCTTCACAAATTCAGGGGACGACTCACCCTCGGATCCCTATGCTGAGGACTGCGTTCCTTATGTGATATGCTTTTATCAAGAACTCGTTTGTGAGTATTTCTAATCTTTTCTTTTAAATAAACCTTCCAAAGGATAATGCACAAGGCCGGTGTGCCCCTGTGTTTGCTTGTTGTTTACAGTGTCCACAAGAACTGCCACTTACGTCAGATGTGCCCCCAAGAGCTCCCCCTTACATCAAAAATGCCCACCCGAGCTCCTTTTTCCATCAGGTGTGCCCACCAGAGTTAATTCGAAGATCAAGTGAGACCACCAGAGCTCCCTCTTACATCAGATGTGCCCACCAGAGCTGCCTCTTACATCCGGTGTACCCACCAGAGCTATTCTTTACATCAGAAATGCCCACCAGAGCCCTTTCTTACATCAGGTGTGCCCACCAGAGCTCCTTCTTACATCAGGTGTGCCTGCATGAGCTTACCCTTACATCAGAAATGCCCACCAGAGTACTTTCTTACATCAGATGTGCCCACCAGAACTCCATCTTAAACCAGAGCTTCCGCTTACATCAGATGTGCCCACCAGAGTTCTTTCTTACATCAGATGTGCCTACCAGAGTTCCTTCTTACATAAGATATGCCCAAAAGAGCTCCCCCCTTCATAAGATGTACCCACCAGAGTTCCTCTTTAGCTCTTTCTTACATCAGGTGTTTCCACCAGAGCCCCCCCCCCCTTATATTGGATGTGTCTACTAGACCTCCCTTTTACATCAGATGTGCCCACTAGAGCTCCCTCTTACTTCAGAAATGCCCGCCAGAGCCCTATCTTACATCAGGTGTGCCCACCAGAGCTCCCCCTTATATCGGATGTGCCCACTAGAGCTCCTTCATCAGATGTGCCCACCAGAGCTTCCCCTTATATCAGATGTGCCCACCAAAGCTCCTCCATACATCAGAAATGCCCACCAGAGCTCTTTCTTACATCCGGTGTGCCCATCAGAGCTCCTCCTTACATCAGTTATACCCACCAGAGCTCCCTTTTACATCAGATATGCCCACCAGAGCTTCTTCTTACATCAGGTGAACCCACTAGGGCTCCCTCTTACATCAGATGTGCCCATCAGAACTGCTTCTTACATCAGGTGTGCCACCAGTACTCCCTCTTACATCAGATGTGCCCGCCAGAGCACCCCCTTTCATCAGAAATGCCCACAAGAGTTCTTTCTTACATCAGAAGTGCCAACCATAGCTCCTTCTTACATCAGGCATGCCCACCAGAGCTCCTCCTTACATCAGATGTACCCACCAGAGCTCCCCCTTACATAAGGTGTGCCCGCCAGAGCTCCTTCTTATATCAGGTGTCCCTGCCAGAGCTCCTTCTTATATCAGGTGTGCCCACCAGAGCTCCTTCATACATCAAGTGAACCCACTAGAGCTCCCTCTTAGATCACACATGCTCACCAGAGCTCCCCTTACATCAGAAATGCCCACCAGAGCTCTTTCTTACATCAGGTGTGTCCATCAGAGCTTCTTCTTACATCAGTTGTGCCCACAAGAGCTCCCGTTTAAATCAGATGTGCCCGCCAGAGCTCCTTCTTATATCAGATATGCCCACCAGAGCTCCTTCTTACATCAAGTGAACCCACTAGAGCTCCCTCTTACATCAAATGTTCCCATCAGAGCTCCCTCTTACATCAGGTGTGTCCACCAGAACCCCCCCTTTACATCAGGTGTGCCCACCAGCGTGCCCTTTTACATGAG
This sequence comes from Pelophylax lessonae, assembly GCF_965119305.1. Taxonomy (NCBI): domain Eukaryota; kingdom Metazoa; phylum Chordata; class Amphibia; order Anura; family Ranidae; genus Pelophylax; species Pelophylax lessonae. The sequence continues at coordinate 382,707,804 of NC_138772.1, forward strand.
GTATTTCCACCAAAGCTCTCTCTTACATCAGATGTGCCAACCTGACCTCCCCCTTACATCAGATGTGCCAACCAAAGCTCCCCCTTATATCAAGAATGCCCACCAGAGCTCCTTATTACATCAAATGTGCCTATCAGTGTTCCCCCTTACATCAGATGTGCCCACCAAAGCTCCTCCTTACGTCAGAATTTCCCACTAGAGCTCCTTCTTACATCAGGTGTGCCCACCAGAGCTCCTTCTTACATCAGGTGTGCCCACCAGAGCTCCTCCTTACAACAGGCGTGGTCACCAGAGCTCCCTCTTACATCAGATGTGCCTGCCCGAGCTTCCCCATACATCAGAAATGCCCACAAGAGCTCCTTCTTACATCAAGCGTGCCCACCAGAGCTCCTTCCTACATTAGGTGTGCCCACCAGAGCTTCCTCTTACATCAGATGTGCCCAACAGAGCTCCCCCTTACATCAGATGTACCTACCAGAGCTCCGCCTTACATCAGATGTGCCCACAAGAGCTCCTCCTTACATCAGGCGTTCCCACCAGAGCTCCCTCTTACATCAAAGTTGGCACAAGAGGTCCCCCTTTCTTAAGAAATGCCCACCAGAGCTCTTTCTTACATCAGGTGTTCCCATCAGAGCTCCCTCTTACATCCAGTGATCCCACTAGAGCTCCCTCTTACATCACATGTGCCCACCAGAGCTCCCCGCTTACATTAGATATGCCCGCCAGAGCTCCCTCTTACATCAAATGTGCCCACTAGAGCTCCCCCTTACATCAGAGGTGCCCACCAGAGCTCCCTCCTACATCAGATGTGCCTACTAGGGATGATCGAACCGATGGTCGACCCGAACATTGGGTGTTCGAAATTTGGCCGAATTCCGAACTTCTTGCGGTAAAAGTTCGGAATTCGGTCACCAGAACTGCCCAAGATGCAATGGGTCAGGAAGTGGGCTTTAAAAGCCCGTGGTTGGCCCAGAAACATCAGTAAAAGCCAATGAAGGGGGCAGGAGTCTGCTAGGAATGTGATTGGAGTGATGGGGTCCAGAGGCCAATCAAGAGTGAATAAGCCCCCCAGTATATAATATAGCCCCCCCTAACCTCGAGCACTGTAATACAGAGGCTTTTGAAGAGAGTGGAAGCATGTATGTTTCTCCTGCTGTATGGAGCTGTTCTTTTAGTGTGAGGAAAGGGATATGCAGTGTAGTTAGGGTACTATATACCACTATAGTTAGATTCAATAATCTAGTTTCTGTAGGGATACTTTTAAGTTTCAGGGTGACCGGAGTTTAGGGTGACCTAACTCTGCCATGCCTGGGTGACCGAACTCTGCCAGGTCAGGGTGACCCTAGTGTAGTTTAGCTGACTCTGCCACACCAGGGTGACCGAACTCTTCCATGTCAGGGTGACCGTAGTGTAGTTTAGCTGACTGCCTGCCAATGCCATACCAGGGTGACCGAACTCTTCCATGTCAGGGTGACCGTAGTGTAGTTTAGCTGACTCTGCCTGCTAACTGCCATACCAGGGTGACCGAACTCTTCCATGTCAGGGTGACCGTAGTGTAGTTTAGCTGACTCTGCCTGCCATACCAGGGTGACCGAACTCTTCCATGTCAGGGTGACCGTAGTGTAGTTTAGCTAACTCTGCCTGCCATACCAGGGTGACCGAACTCTGCCATGTCAGGGTGACCCCACTATGCAGATTTTGGGTTAGGGGTATACATATATACATATATATATATATGTTTATATAGATGTATATACACACACACACGTATATATATATATATTGTGACAGGAAGTCAGGTAAATCTATGGGTGTTGTCACAGACGGGAGATACATCTCTGCCTTGTTTAGACAATTCACCAATTACTATAGGGTGTCGGCTGCAGAGGTAGCCAGAAAGGTGTAAGGATGTTGAAAAGGCTTCAGCTATTCAGCATGAGGCAATTAAAGCCTCTATAAGTTATCCAGAGGATGACTGCTGATTGCTGCCTCCTGAGGCTGTGTGAGCTGAGGAGAGCAGTCAGATGAAAGACTTCTGAAGGTGAGGTGATGGACTTTTTCTGTGTGAAAAGAAAAATGGACTATTGATTGTCTGCTGTATGACCAGCAGTGTCTGCCCAGCAGTAGGTTGGGACAGACTCCCTAGGTAGGTTTCTGTGTGTGAAGGTAGACGCCCACAGTGGCCAGGATTTATTTTGTGTTTTGAATTATGCTGTTTTTGATGCTTGCACTTGTTTGAAGAAAATTGCAAGAGTAAACCATAGACTGTTGTTTTCAACTACTCCTCGGCTATCTCTCTGTGTAACAAACCCCCCCAAGGGGTCACCCTCTCCCTGCTACCGAGCTAACCCCTCACATATAGTGGAGTGCTGCGGGCAGCTAAAGTAAACCCAAAATGGAGGAGATGCTGAAACAAATGATTATGGCAAATGCAAATCAACAGCAGGCAAATGCGTGTTTTCAGCGGAGCCTTGCAGCTCAACAACAGGCTCACCAAGAGAGCATTGTAGCTCACCAAGAGAGCATGGCAGCTCACCAAGAGAGCATGGCGGCTCAACAACAGGCTCACCGAGAGAGCATTGCAGGCTTGGAACAGAGACACCAGCAGCAAATGGAGGCCATCGTGAAACAGCTCCAGAGACAGCAGACCGTGGCTGGGAGTCAGGCCAGTAACATACCGACTTTTCGGGTAAACCACTTATTGCCAAAGATGACTGCAGATGAGGACCCTGAGATGTTTCTGACCACGTTTGAAAGAACAGCGTAGAAAGAGAGTTGGCCTAAAGAACAGTGGGCTGGACTAGTGGCCTCCCTATTATCTGGAGAAGCCCAAAAGGCATATTTTGATTTGGAGCTTGCAGATGCAAAAAACTATGATCGATTAAAAGAGGAAATATTGGCACGTTTTGGGGTAACCTTGGATGTCCGTGCTCAGCGGGTCCACAATTAGAGTTATCAGCTGAGGAAGGCCCCTTGGTCGCAGATGTATGACCTCATCCATTTGTCTAAGAAATGGCTGCAGCCAGAAATTCTGTCCGGACCAAAAATTTTGGAGCGAGTAGTCATGGACAAATTTCTTAGGTCTCTTCCTAACACCCTGCAGAAATGGATGAGCCATGGTGGACCGGAAACCGCAGACAAATTAGTAGACCTGGTCGAAAGGTACCTAACAACAGAGAATTTGACCTCTTTTCCCAGAGATGCACAGACTTTTCACCCCAAGACCAGACCCTCCCCACCTATAAGTAAGACTGCACCAAGGGATGGGGGTGGAAAGAGGGACCAAAGAGCAACTAGAGGTATTATCGGGACTACTACTAATGTTTGGCGAGAGCGGCCTGGAAGACCCATCCCACAGGAGAGGACCAGAAGGTTGATTTGTCACCGTTGCCGGGAAGAGGGACATGTAGCAGCGGTTTGCCCAGCGGTCCCCTTTTGCAACCACATGCACTGCAGTAAAGGGGAATGAGAAACCTTTATATAGAATGTGTTTAGATGGTAAAGATGTTGTGGTATTGTTGGATTCAGGTAGCTTGGTCACCTTAGTGAGAAGTGATCTAGTGGTGAAAAAAAACGTACATCCTAGGAAAATGGCTGTAGCTTGTGTACATGGGGACACTCGAGAATATCCGGTGACTACGGTTTCCTTTGAAACCTCCCTCGGTAACTTGTGTCACCAAGTGGGCTTAGTTCCCAAACTGCCACATGACGCCATTGTGGGAAGGGATTTCCCAAAGTTCTGGGAACTCTGGGATTGCCCAGATTCCCCAGTAGGTGGTTCGTCTGAGCCTGAAACATCTACTCCAGAATCCTCTAACTGTGAGGATTCTCCTGAATTTCCGTGCTCAGTCTTAGCCGGGGAAACACCAGTCCCTAGGGAGGAGCCTGCTACCTCAGAAGAGGAACAGCGGCCGTTAGGGTTGGATGACCTTGAGATGCACCGAGAAAATTTTATCACTGAGCAATTGAGGGACCCACATTGCTAAGAGCCCGGGAGAATGTAGTGAAGATAGATGGGGAGTTAGTTAACCCTGACGAGAGGATTGCCCTCCCTTACTTCATTATTGAAAGGGACCTCTTATATCGAGTGTCACAGAGGATAGAGGACACCCTTGAGCAACTGGTAGTGCCTAAACCGTACCGCAAGATGGTTTTGGAACTGGCCCATGGGCACATTCTTGGGGGACATTTGGGAGCATAAAAAACCCGGGAGAGAATCACCCAGAGGTTTTAGTGGCCTGGGATCACTAAGGAAGTGGAATTGTACTGCTCTTCCTGTCCAGTGTGTCAGATTAATGCACCCACGCCACATTTCCGCAGTCCGTTGGTACCCCTGCCCATTATCGAGGTCCCTTTTGGGAGGATCGCCATGGACTTGGTTGGCCCCTTACTGAAGTCCACTAGAGGGCACCAGCACATCTTGGTAATAATGGACTATGCCACCCGTTACCCAGAAGCGATTCCTCTCCGAAATACCTCTGCTAAAACCATTGCCAAGGAGTTATTTCAAGTTTTCAGCCATGTGGGTCTTCCTAAGGAAGTCCTAACTGACCAGGGCACCCCGTTTATGTCTAGCGTGACCAGAGAACTTTGTAAACTCCTGAAAGTGACCCAATTACGTAAATCAGTATATCACCCTCAAACAGACGGGTTAGTGAAGAGGTTTAATAAAACTTTATAACAAATGTTGAGGAAGGTGGTGGATAAAGACGGAAAGAATTGGGATTATCTGCTACCTTATCTGATGTTTGCCATAAGAGAGGTTCCCCAATCATCCACAGGGTTCTCTCCGTTTGAGCTGCTGTATGGGAGGCACCCCCAGGGCCTACTGGACATTGCCAGGGAAACATGGGAGAGTGAGAGTTCCCCTCATCGAAGTGTGATTGAGCATGTGGCACAAATGCAAGATAGAATTGCCCAAGTAATGCCGATTGTGAAGGTACATTTAGCCCAAGCCCAGTTGGCTCAACAAAGGATTTACAATCGTGGGGCCCAGGTATGTTCTTTTGCACCTGGTGATAGGGTGTTGGTGTTGGTCCCCACGGTCGAAAGTAAATTCCTAGCCAAATGGCAGGGTCCCTATGAAGTGTTGGAGAGAATAGGGGTGGTGAATTATAAAATTAGCCAACCGGGAAGACGAAAACCTGAGCAGCTCTATCACGTGAACTTGTTAAAACCGTGGAAGGATAGAGAGTCCTTGGTCGCGGAGACTACCCGATTTTCTGCTCCATTTAACCTGGCTGTCCCTGAAGTTGGGATAGCAGAGACTCTGTCCAAAACTCAGAAACAGGAGGTTAAAGAATTTGTGCTCCGTAATAGGGAGAAGTTTTCAGACCTGCCAGGTTGGGTCTCTGGATTTAAACATGACATTATCACCACGCCAGGGGATAAGGTCAAGTTAAAGCCTTATAGAATTCCAGAAGCCGGCGAGAGGCAATTCGCCAGAAAGTAAAAAAAATGCTTGAGTTGGGGGTGATAGAAGAGTCAAATAGTGATTGGTCCAGTCCCATTGTCTTAGTGCCCAAACCAGATGGAAGTTGGCGGTTTTGTAATGATTTTCGCCGCCTGAATAAAATCACTAAGTTTGACACCTATCCTATGCCCCGCATAGATGAACTAATTGATCGCCTAGGCACTGCCCGGTACATGACAACGCTAGACCTTACCAAGGTTTATTGGCAAATTCCTCTCTCGGGGTCCGCCAGGGAAAAAACAGCATTTGTAACTCCAAACGGATCTTTCCAATATCGGATGATGCCTTTTGGGTTACAGAATGCTCCTGCCACATTCCAACGAACCATGGATAAGACCCTTCGGCCTCATCGAGCCTATGCTGCTGCATACCTCGATGACGTGGTCATCCACAGTGAGGATTGGGACTCACACTTACCAAAAGTTCAGGCTGTTTTGGATTCCATCTGGAAAGTGGGGTTTACAGCCAATCCAAAAAAATGTACCATTGGGCTAGAAGAGGCGAAGTATCTGGGGAATACCATTGGAAGACGTCTAGTCAAGCCCCAAATAAACAAAGTTGAGGCTATTCAGGATTGGCCACGTCCCACCAACAAGAAACAGGTTCGTGCATTTTTGGGGATCGCAGGTTATTATTGCCGTTTTATTCCCCATTTTGCCTCACAGGCTGCCCCCCTGACCAATTTGACCAAAGGGAAGGAGTCTGTCATGATCAAATGGACTCCCGAAGCAGAAACAGCTTTTCAGGCTTTAAAACAGGCCTTTTGTAGTCAGCCAGTTTTAAATTCGCCTGATTTTTCACGAGACTTTGTGGTCCAGACAGATGCATCAAATGTGGGTTTAGGAGCTGTACTGTCCCAGATTATCAAGGGGGAAGGACACCCTGTTATGTACCTCAGCCGAAAGTTGAAGGCCCATGAGGAGAATTATGCCACCATTGAGAAAGAGTGTTTGGTGGTAAAATGGGCTTTGGATTCTCTCCGATATAACCTCTTGGGTAGACAGTTTGAACTGGTGACAGATCATGCCCCATTGAAGTGGATGGCACAGAACAAGGAGACCAATAGGAGAATAAATAGGTGGTTCCTGGCCCTTCAGGAATTTAGTTTTGTGGTAACGCATCGCCCCGGTGTTCAAATGGGGAATGCAGATGGTTTGTCCCGAGCACATGCGTGCCTGGCAACCTGTGTCCCAACCCTAGGGTTGAAACAAGAGGGGGGGGTATGTGACAGGAAGTCAGGTAAATATATGGGTGTTGTCACAGACGGGAGATACATCTCTGCCTTGTTTAGACAATTCACCAATTACTATAGGGTGTCTGCTGCAGAGGTAGCCAGAAAGGTGTAAGGATGTTGAAAACGCTTCAGCTATTCAGCATGAGGCAATTAAGGCCACTATAAGTTATCCAGAGGATGACTGCTGATTGCTGCCTCCTGAGGCTGTGTGAGCTGAGGAGAGTCAGATGAAAGACTTCTGAAGGTGAGGTGATGGACTTTTTCTGTGTGAAAAGAAAAATGGACTATTTATTGTCTGCTGTATGACCAGCAGTGTCTGCCCAGCAGTAGGTTGGGACAGACTCCCTAGGTAGGTCCCTGTGTGTGAAGGTAGACGCCCACAGTGGCCAGGATTTATTTTGGGTTTTGAATTATGCTGTTTTTGATGCTTGCACTTGTTTGAAGAAAATTGCAAGAATAAACCATAGACTGTTGTTTTCAACTACTCCTCGGATATCTCTCTGTGTAACGAACCCCCCCAAGGTTCACCCTCTCCCCGCTACCGAGCTAACCCCTCACAATATATACATATATATATATATATATATATACACATTGTTAGATATTTATTCCAAATTCATAATTCGACACTTATTGGAATTATATTATATTCACAGCAAGCTTGCAAAATATATTTGATTTTATGATTAATCATAATATTAATATGTGTGAATGACCTTGATCCGGTGATTAACAATAAAGTTCTTCATCTGAGCTGAGGCAGTAAATGTCAGATAATTCTGGGGTATGTAGCTAGTTGGAAGATGACATATAAGGTATCTGGTATAGAATGTCATGGAAGTCAAGAATAGGAGCCATGTAATACTAGGAATATACATATATTAGCTTAAATAATGTTAGTTAGGATTAGTGTTATCCCAGTCATAATTAATAGTATTTGTATGTATTTACTTAACCACTTGCCGACTGCCTAACGCCGATCTACGTCGGCAGTCAGCCCCTCACAGGCAAAGTGACGTAGGGCTACGTCACTAGCTTGTGAGGGTCTAGGGAGCGAGCGCGCGCCCCCGGAGGCGCGCTCCCGCGTGGTCACGGACCCCCCCGCGCGTGTGACCGGCGGACATCGGGTCACTCTGCGATCGGCGGGGGAGAGGGAGAAAGTCAGGCGGCTTGTGTAAACAAGCTGCCTGTCATTCTGTAATGTTCTGGTACCTTTGGGTACCCTAATTACTCTTTCATAAGTGTATGCGCCCCACCATTCTCTTTTGGTAAGGTGCGCATACACCTTTAAGACTGATGCTGTCATCACTGAGCGCCGGACTGGATGGCTATTTAGATCGCCGGCTCTCACTCACATGTGTTCGTTCAAACTGCTTTGTGCCTTGATGCTAACCTGTCTTGAAGCTCTCATGCTTGCAAGCATACCTCGCTGTCGGAACCACGCTGCGCTGATCCCTGTATCCCGCTACCGGATCATCTGCTCTTGCCGAACCTCTCCTCTGCTACATTGCTATTAGTGATAAGTACCCCACAGGGGAAACCTCTATAACCTTCATACTAAAGCTTACACTATCTAGCTCTGCATACTAAGGACTATTACTACATCTGCATTATCTAAGATTGCTAGCTCTTGAGCCTACTACCACCTGTTCTTGCACTGGGTTGATCTCTCTTGTATGTCCACCTGCTACTCTGTCATCTGCTACCATACATGATTGCTAAACCTATCTGCATCCCATCTGCTACTATCTTACTTTCAAGAACATTTCCTTTCAAGTGTCTGTCATCTACCATCTCTACCCAACCTGTCTCTTCAGCCTATCATCACTGTGTTACTATATACATAAGTCACTCTAGGAAACATCTTATTGAGTGTGTGTATTTACTTGCTGAATTGAGATCATCCACACATGATGAGTCATTGGGAGTTGGGATTGGTGTCTCAGCATTTCTCTACATGACTACTGAAGTGGAATATTTCTGCAGCTGAAAATCCACATCATACATAAAACGCAGGAGCGTTACACATTCTCCCCTGTGTATGAAGGATGATCATACGGTTCTACTATGTAGAACCGTTGATCACTCTTCATACATCTGAAGCCACAGCCAATCACAGTAGAAAGCACGCCCCTAGGGACACACATAGCCCCTCCCTTTCAAAAAAAAGTTAACCCCTTCACTGACAGTGTATTTTTACAGTAACAGTGCATATGTATAGCACTGATTACTGTAGAAATGTCACTGGTAACCCCAAAAGTGTCAAAAATGTCAGTCAAGGGTCCGATCTGTCCGCCGCAATGTCGCAGTACCGCAAAAAAATCACAGATCGCCGCCATTACGCGTTAAAAAAAACAACAAAAATTACAAAAATCTTTCCCTTTGTTAGTAAACGCGATAACTTTTGCGCAAACCAATCAAAATACGCTTTTTGCGATTTTTTTTACCAAACATAGGTAGCATAAAACAAATTGGCCAAAAATGTTAAAAAATTTTGATCTTTACATTTTTTTGGGGGGAATTTCATATAAAAAAATGTGAAAAATGTTGCTATTTTTGCAAAATTTACGCTCTTTTTTTGTTTATAGCATGTGATCAAAAAATTTGGCACAGGTGATCAAATACCACCAAAAGAAAGCTCTGTTTGTGGGAAAAAAAGGACGCCAAATTCGTTTAGATACAGCATCGCACGACCGCGCAATTGTCCGTTAAAGTCACGCAGTGCCGAATCGCAAAATACCCCCTGGTCAGGAAGGGGGTAAAATCTTCCGGGGCTTAAGTGGTTAATGTTATACAAGTTATATAAGTTGGTTACATGTGTTACTTTTGTGTAAGATAAATGATGGTTATATGGTTTAACATGACATCAGTCACATAAGAGACGTTACAAGAATAGAGTGTTACATGTGGGCTTGTCAATCAAAGTCCATATATGACTTTATGAGTTTAGTACCTCCTCTTGTATAGAATAACTGAAGTTAGCAGAAATTATGTATGCCATACAAGGTTTGGAGTATTGAAAGTTCATGACGTCTACATGTAAGGTAAATTGCCAGGAGATTGGGATCTTACCTGTGGACTCACAGGCACACAGACACACAGACTAGGGAAGATCACACACATTACTTCTTCTCCACAAAAACCTATACATAGACCTTTTGACAACTTAAGCAGACGTTAGTTCTCTGAAACCTAGAGACGTCTTTTCCTGCCATTCCTGTACTTGAGATTTACACTGAAGAAGGACATAGAGGAACACACATGTCTATACAGCCATGATTTCAAGCTGGACACATTTTTCAGAAGTATTGTTTTTATTCCTTATATTTTTACCTACACTGAACTGAAGCGTTATACCTTTTACATTGTATTGTTGATGCTGAGTGTGTTTGAATAAAATCACACTTTGTTTTTAAGTCAGTCTGGCTATCAATGCTATTCAAAACGAAACGCCTAAAGATATTAGAATATTAGATATATTCTACATTTTACATTTGGCGAATGCCAGCCATAGCCGTAATCCCCAATCCTTGCCAAAGGGGGGAGACTAACACAATTTCATGATTGATCAAGTCTGGGGGAATCAACAATCAAAGAACCTAGAAAGAAAAGAGGCGTTTGATTCATCAGATGTGGACAAGACGTCCAGTGATTGAGCCGACTGAAGACGAGAAAATCTTCTGATCACGGTGAGTAAAAAATATGGAATTTATTGACGATTTAGCTAGAGAAAGCAAGCTAGAGTTTAAAGATGTGTCTTTTTATCCAAATGACAGTCACTTATGGGAATATATGTACAATGAATGTTTACTGGCCAATAGACAGATTGACAAATCCAGGTTTACTGTGCACAAATTACGAAAAAAGATAAATAATGTGTTACAGTTAGTAAGAATATTTAATAAGTTGATTATTACTATACCTGCCAAAAATGTTTGTACATTAAATCAGACAGACACTAACAATGTACAGAACACAGGAATACATGAAAATGTGTCCCAAGATTCCCTTAACTGTCCAAACTGTGAGATTTTTTTTAATTGCATAGAGGATCTTGAAAAACAAATAGAATCTAAAACAAATCTTTTGTTAGAGTTACAAAATGACAGTAGACAAATTGCTGTAATAACAACAGATGACAAAAAGACTGAATGCAAGTCAAAGGCTCAACCTTCTTATATTCCTGAAAGTTCGGAAATGGAGAATGTTGATGCTGATGACGAAATAGAGATTAAACATAAAAAATTATTATGTAGAACTGCAAAACTAAAGTTGCAAATACATGACCAACTAATGAAAGTTTTAAATGACATCCCACCATATAATTTTAGTGCGGATGCATTTCATAACGCAGATGTATTTGAGTCATACACTGACAGATACAATCTGAAAGACGAACAGCGCAATCATATATTTTATCTCTGGTTGCCTGCACATTATGTTCGACGGTTAACAAAGTCACCTGTTACTGATGACCAAGGTCAGGAGAGACATAGTGATGCAATGGACAGATTGCAACAATTGCTGTTATGCACAACTGGGGAAGAAGTACCGTCCATAGAAATGTTAGAATTATTGCAAACTACTGTAGACGAAGACCCGTTTGAATTTGAAATTAAATTTTGCAAAGCATATAAAAGGATTTTGGGTGTAGACGATGACACTGGATTGATACATTTATTTGTGAAAAAGTTTAAATATCTTGACCCAACTTCATTAGCCATAGTACAGGAACGACAAAATTTGAACGATATAGTAAGCTTCATCGATAAAGTTAGGAGACAATTCAAACAGAGCAATCTCACATATGAGGTAGCTATGATTCAATGTGATGAAAATAGTCAGACAGCAGACATGTCAGACACTGCAGATCTCAGCAAGAATGACGAAGACAGGTGTAGGCAAGTGAGACAAGGTGGTAAACTTGGCCATATGAAAAAACATTGTTGTAAACTTAAGAGAGACTCACAAATAAACATTCAAGACATGGAGAATAAAAAAGCGTTATTTTTACAACCTTCTTTATTATGTCAAGATACATTTTTGACTGAATTGCCTTATGCCACCGAAGTCAAACAGATCAGTAATGTAACTGTTCACAGCAGTTCAGACAACATGGCAAAAGGACCTGTCGCTGACAGAGATGGTTTATTGCCATTGCCAAAATTAGAATCACATCAAGCTTCAATTTCTCTACCATTAGAATACGTTGCTCCAATTATATTGGATGAGAATGGTAGACCACATATACAAGGTTTGCTGAATGGTAAAAAAATTAATCTTCTCATTGATAGTGGAGCTGAGATTAGTCTAACCAGAGAAAACATACCTGTGAAACCAAATTCCCCTATATGTCATATTGTGGGTTTTAATAATACAAGTAATTCCACTGCTAGACAAATATCTAATGTAACATTTGAAATACCTGGACTAGTAAAAACTAACATTGACATTTGGTTTTGTCACGGTGCAGAGAATATACTTGGCAGTGATGTAATCAATAAACAAAAGTGGGTGATTGATTTGGCTAATAAAAGTATTTGGAAAGATCCATCTAGGCCCAAATCAGTGCTAATTGATCCCTCTGTATACAGTAATGTTGGTTCCATTACTGATATGTCCACAGAACAAAAATGGCCTAACACTGATGGTAATTGTGCTTTAACGGAAATGGTACAACGTTTTCCATGTTTGTGGTCAAAGTTCAAAAATGACACAGGAACTTTGAAAAATACTGAACTGAATATTGAAGGAAAAGATCCAGAACCTCATAATCAGTATGAGTTACCACTAGAATCAGTTGGTCTACTTTCTGCCATTATTCAAGAGTTTGAACAACTAGGAATTTTAAAGAAAGCACAATCAGTGGTAAATAATTATATTTGGCCTATCAAAAAAGCTGATAATTCATATTCTTTATCAGTTGATTTAACCACTTGCCGACCGCTCACATGGAGCGTACTGTGGCAAAGTGGCCCGTTCCCGTCCAGCAACGTAGACCTACGTCGCTGGACTCCTCCCCCTGTAGGCGGCGCTCCCGCTGTTTTCATTCACAGCGGGAGTCGGGCCAGGGGAGGAGCAGCGGCGATCGCCGCTGCTCTGCCCCGATCGTCGGGGAATCGAGTGAGGAAATCCGCCCGCCTGTGTAAACAGAGCGGGCGGATCTCCATAGTGACAGGGACTGACAGATCGGAGTGTTCAGCATAGCTGAACATCCGATCTGTCCTTCTGTCACTCAGTCACCTCCCCCCCCCCCACACGTCAGTAAGCACCAGGCATACATTAACCCCTCCCTCTCCAATAAAATTAGCCCCTTCCCTGCCAGTGTCATTTTTACAGTAACAGTGCATATTTATAGCACTGATTACTATAGAAATGTCACTGGTACCCCCAAAAGTGTCAAAAATGTCAGTCAAGGGTCCGATCTGTCCGCCGCAATGTCACAGTCCCGCAAAAAAAATCGCAGATCACCGCCATTACGCGTTAAAAAAAAAACACCAAAAATGACAGAAATCTTTCCCTTTGTTAGTAAACGCAATAACTTTTGCGCAAACCAATCAAAATACGCTTATTGCGATTTTTTTTACCAAACATAGGTAGCAGAAAACAAATTGGCCAAAAATTTAAAAAAAAATTGATTTTTACATTTTTTTGGGGGGAATTTCATATAAAAAAATGTTAAAAATATTGTTATTTTTTCAAAATAAACGCTCTTTTTTTGTTTATAGCGCAAAAAGTAAAAATCGCACAGGTAATCAAATACCACCAAAAGAAAGCTCTGTTTGTGGGAAAAAAAGGACGTAAATTTCGTTTGGGTACGGCGTCGCACGACCGCGCAATTGTCACAGCGCCGAATCGCAAAAAGTGGCCTGGACGGAAGACAGCAAAATCCTCCGGTGGTCAAGTGGTTAAGGACACTGACAAACATATCACAAATAACACGGTCATTCCTGATAAATCTAACATAAAGCTAAATTTGGATACCAAAGCTAAAGTGTTTTCTGTATTAGAAATCTCTAACAGTCATTTTTCAATCCCTTTAACTAAAAGTTGTCAATACAAACTTGCGTTCACATTCAACAAAGAGAGTTATACGTTCACTCGATTAATACCTGGCCTAGGTATTGGTGATGGTGTAGTTCATGAAACTATAGCAAAAATACTGTTAAACTTTTCAATGCCAGAATGTATTTATCAGCATGTGGATACGATTCTGCTGAGTACCCAGAATATCGATGAACATATTGCTCTTTTGTCTGAGTTGTTTACGTTGTTACAACTTGCAGGTCTAAAATTAAACACGGCAAAAGTCCAGCTTATGAAAAGTCAGGTGAAATACCTTCACATGCAAATTAGTCAAGGAAAGAGACAGTTGTTGCAAGTACAATTAGAGATATTACTTCTATCCCAACTCCAATAACTCAAAAGGCATTGCATCAGTTTTTGAATAAAATAAATCGTTGTAGAGAATTCGTAAACAGTTTCGCAGAGAAAGTCATTCCACTATATAATCTTTTGAGGAATAAAGGTAATATATTTGACCAATGGGGTCCAAATGAGAAAAATGCCTTTGAAGTGTTGAAAAAAGATTTGCAGAAAGCTCCAATGTTAAGTACAATAGAAGTTTGTTCTGAAGCACCTTTTGTTTTGAAAACTCATGTATCTGAGAATGCAATCTCAGTAACGTTGTCTCAACTAAAAGAAGGTAAGGAGAAAATAATTGCCTATTTCTCCAGAAATTTATCATTTTTGGAAAAAACTCTTGAGTCAGATGTAAAGCAACCGCTAAGTGTTTACTATGCAATTAAAGCAACAGAGAGCATAGTGAAATCAAACAAGATCATATTAGAGACATCTGACTGCTCACTAAAAGATATTTTTGAGAAAGATGGTTTTAGAGAATGTCGAGAAAAATATCCTCAATGGTTTAGAACATTGTCATCTAAACACATTCAGATAGATGTAACAAGACATTTTCAGGGAAGCACACCAGCACATGTTTATACAGCTGTATCTGAGAAGTCTGTACCTGCAGAACAGTCTACCACTAGAAAAAGTGCTTCAACACAGAAAACAGTTACCATATTTCTAATTTTATAGAGATGAGAACAAAGGCATAGTCCATTGTCATCTCTGGGGTGATACAAAACCTTTCTTTGTTTGTGAAAACAAGATTTTGTGTCATGACCAAAAGGAGATGTTGCGTTCTGTCACACCTAAACTTCACAGTACATTTGTATTATAGTTTAGGACATCTTAGACAGGATAAGGACAGTACATTTCATACAGAAGTTTTCCTTGAAGAAAAATTTAAAGTAGTATTATTTCACATATAGTTTTACAAATTCATGAAACTTTTGTCCCATAATGTTTTAACATTTGTTGAGAGAGAAAAAAAAAAGGATACAAGAATAATGTAAATTGTTTATGCCAAAGCAATGATACTGCATTTCTTTTACAGAAATGGAATTTAAAACCAAGTAAATAGGGAGGATAATAAGCTCCTAAGAAGCGCAAAGATAATATCAAGAAATTCAAAGTTGAAGGAAAGATCTTCTCGGGAAGAAGATTGGACGAACGATTTAAACTTCACATTTATGACTGTTTTATCTTATTCAACAAGGTTTTCTAACCTAACAGAACTTAAAGAAGAACATATTTAATATACATTGCATGAAGAAAGGATGCATCAGAAGAAACTTTATCTACTATAGATAAAAATAAGGACTGAAACATTATTATTTTTTTCACATATACATTTTTGATTATCCAATTATTTTGAAACTAATGTTCATATTAAGTTAAGATTATCATTATTTTTTTATTTTTTTTCCTTATTCATATATTGAATATTTTAAAGTTAAACTTCACTATTATGCTAGTTAATAGACCATCTTTTGTTAATAAGTTAAGAAAATATATCACTCTTAAAAAAGAAGAAAATTTGAAAATTATGACAAGTATATTTCCAAAGAGCTAAAATATTATTTAAGCACAAATATGGAAAAATATTATTACATAATTTAGTTATTATTATTACCATTATTATTCATTATTGATATCAGTTATCATTATGTTATACATATTTAAAAATCTATATAATTATTTTAGAAATGTGAATAGATAGATCCAAGAGGAGGTAAAGTAAGGAGAAAAGAGTTTAGAAGGATAGTTATTTCTGGCTGGTTCAGTTCTGAAGAATATTGTGTTCAATCATTTGATACAAGGTTGTGTAAATGAGATACGAATGTTTTGTGTGGATTTATTTATTATTTTAGTATGATTAATCATAATTCAGGGGGAATTGTTAGATATTTATTCCAAATTCATAATTCGGCACTTATTGGAATTATATTATATTCACAGCAAGCTTGCAAAATATATTTGATTTTATGATTAATCATAATATTAATATGTGTGAATGACCTTGATTCTGTGATTAACAATAAAGTTCTTCATCTGAGCTGAGTTAGTAAATGTCAGATAATTCTGGGGTATGTAGCTAGTTGGAAGATGACATATAAGGTATCTGGTATAGAATGTCATGGAAGTCAAGAATAGGAGACATGTAATACTAGGAATATACATATATTAGTTTAAATAATGTTAGTTAGGATTAGTGTTATCCCAGTCATAATTAATAGTATTTGTATGTATTTACTTAATGTTATACAAGTTATATAAGTTGGTTATATGTGTTACTTTTGTGTAAGATAAATGATGGTTATATGGTTTAACATGACATCAGTCACATAAGAGACGTTACAAGAATAGAGTGTTACATGTGGGCTTGTCAATCAAAGTCCATATATGACTTTATGAGTTTAGTACCTCCTCTTGTATAGAATAACTGAAGTTAGCAGAAATTATGTATGCCATACAAGGTTTGGAGTATTGAAAGTTCATGACGTCTACATGTAAGATAAATTGCCAGGAGATTGGGATCTTACGTGTGGACTCACAGGCACACAGACACACAGACTAGGGAAGATCACACACATTACTTCTTCTCCACAAAAACCTATACATAGACCTTTTGACAACTTAAGCAGGTGTTAGTTCTCTGAAACCTAGAGACGTCATTTCCTACAATACCTGTACTTGAGATTTACACTGAAGAAGGACATAGAGGAACACACATGTCTATACAGCCATGATTTCAAGCTGGACACATTTTTCAGAAGTATTGTTTTTATTCCTTATATTTTTACCTACACTGAACTGAACTGTTATACCTTTTATATTGTATTGTTGATGCCGAGTGTGTTTGAATAAAATCACACTTTGTTTTTAAGTCTGGCTATCAATGCTATTCAAAACGAAACGCCTAAAGATATTAGAATATTAGATATATTCTACATTTTACACATATATATATATATATATATATACACACACATATATATATATATATATATATATATATATATATATATATATACATACCCCTATACAGAAGTTCAGATGTCATGCCTGCCTCCAAACGCCTTCAAAAAACTGGAATCCGAACCGAACTTTCGGGAAATTCGGGTGTTCTGGTCAAACCGAACTTTTCAAAAGTTCGATCATCCCTACTCATCATCCATGCACACCTTGTTTTATAACGGATATTGATGTTATGAAGCAAGACAAATTTTATACAACGTGGTAACATAATTTAATGTTAAAAAAGATGTATGGCTTTTTTTTTCCCCTAATCATACTTACCTAGGTGGATGCAGCATCGGTCCAATGCTGCCTCTCCTCCCGGGCACTTCTGCACTGAGAACCGAGTGATCAAACACCGCCGATCGCTTGGTTCTAAAAGCTGTCGTCAGCTCTTCACTCTGACCCCTCCTTGCTCGTTGGAGTGCTGGGCTGTGGAGGGGCGGGGAGTGGCCGGCTCAGGCTCTCAGCGACTCACTGAGAGGCTGAACCGGGTGTCAGTCCAGGCACCTGGCGGATCCCGACTTCAATTGCCTTGATGACTCGGTGCCTGGGCTGGGTGTTGTGACATCAACTGGAAAACGGGTCACAAGAGTGCAAAATGTATTGAACTCCTGTGATCTATGGGAGATGTACAGCCAAATGAGCTTTGGCTGGCCTGTAGGTTCTGCTAGGAGTTGGCCATGGCCTGTGGGCCAACACCATGGCCAGCTCCCAGCAGGACCTACAGGCCAGCAGGACCCCCACGGGCCATGGTCAGCAGGATCAACAGGCCATGGCAGCAGGACCCAGCAGGACCCACAGTGTTGAGGGCTATTTTGAGGTTATTGGGAGGGCACTCGGGCAGGGTAAATGGGGTGTATGGGGGTTAGATAGATGGGATGTGGGGGTCAGCTGGGGGTGTCAGGGTCTCAACTCAGCAATGGCAGCTGCCAGCTCAGCAGGTCCCTGCATGGCCTCCTCCAGTCCTGAGGGGTTGATGCTCCTGTCCTGGGGTCAAGTAAAGTTGCCAGTGCACAGCCCCCCAGTCTGAGCCAATCATGTCACATGCGCCCTGCCTTTATAGCACACTGTAATGGACCGTTTCAGCAGACAAGGGGTTAAAATCCGTTTAGGCGATATGCCCCTTTCTGAGAGACAGGCACAGCTACTGCAGAACACCAAACTCCCGAACTGGATACAAAATAGCACTCCAACCTGGAACCTCACGAATAGCTGCTAGCAGACGAACAGGAAAAGCATACATCAGCTTACACTCCTAGCAATCAGTCTCCAACAGCATACAGTGAATCCCCCCAAGAACGAGATAAAGCTCCGAGTTGGGGGTAAAACAGGAACAACAACATTTATTGGAAGAACACAGCACACTTTTATACAGAAATTGGAACATCCTTCCCCCAACAACCGTTTTCCCATTGGTCAATTTCACAGTACCTGCAGTTCCCTATAAGGTCCTCTCCAGCCATGCAAATGAGGGCTTTAAAATGAGTCAGCAGTGATTGGTCAGATAACTTGACCAGAAGGACTGCCATGCAAATGAGGACTTGAAAATGAGTCAGCAGGGATTGGTCAGATACAGAACAATGGTTCCCTAACGAGCCCTCAATACACATTACTCTGAGTGTCAATACATCCCTTAGCAGACAACAGGTGAGGTCATTAGCACACCTGACAATAGGTGAATGGAGAGCCACCTCAGACAGTCTGTCTCCTCAGAAATTCCTGTAATGACCATATTAGGAGTTGACTTCCTGTTCAGAGACCTCATGGCAAATGGGAACAAAAATCTTCATATTACAAGGGAGACATTATTCCTGAATATGACTGTCCCATTTGTAGTAGTCCAAACCATATTTTCAGTGTTCACCACCCTCCTGGTCACCCTGCATCCATAACAGATGCAGGGTGACTTAAACATAAGAAAGCCACACAAGGCTGGACATAGTGCCTCCCAACCTCTTTAAAGGAATTTGGGGTCCACAACCCCCATGCCCAAAGTGACTCCTGTCACATTTCTCCCCTTTTCCAAACAGACTAACAGGGTATCTGACCTTCTGCCGGTCAGTGCCCTTGTTAGTCCAGCAGCCCACCCACAAAACAGAAACAGCAGTACAGCCCACCCAAAATAACTGGTTACTACACCTGGGTAGAAGAGAAATTTGTCCATGTCCAGGTGCCTCACCTTGGCTGTGTGGGGGACTGGTAGACTGCCTTGGTGGGTTGCTGAGTGGGCAGAGACCAGTGGTACTCTGCCCTGGTGCCAGCGCTACCACAGAAGTAGCCTGGTTGGAGACGGGTTGTTGGAGGGGGAGACTGACTTTCTCCCCTTTAGATACACCACCATGCTGCTGTGGGGGAAGACCGACTGTCTTCCCTTTGGCTAAACAGCCCTGTTGCTGTGGGTCAGGACCGACTGTCCCTACCCCCTGTGCCGTGAGTGCAGAGACCACGGTTCCATCTGCACCGGTGGGGGGCTTACAGTCTCCCCCTGGTACATTAAGCTGCCGCTGGGGAGAGGGGGTAACAAGCACCTCTCCCGATAGAACACTCTGCCCATTAATGATCCGCTGCTGGGGAGAGGTGGTAACAATCTCCTCTCCCATACATACTTCCAGTCTTTGTGGAGGGAGACCGACTGTCTCTCCTCCCAATACAGAGTTCTGCTTCTGGGGAAAGGAGACTGGGCTCTCTATTCCCTGCTGGATACTCTGCCGCTGGGGATTGGAGACTGGGCTCCCAATTCCCGGCACATCACACTGCCGCTGGGCAGGGAGGACACTGCTCTCCTCTCCCTGGACTTCCCACTGCCTTCCTGGCATATCACTCTGCTGCTGTGGGGCAGGCACAAATACCTCTGCCCCCTGTAACTCAGCCAGCCGCTGGGGAGGGAGGACGCTGCTCTCCTCTCCCTGTACTTCACACTGCCTTCCTGGCATATCACTTTGCTGCTGGGGGGCAGGAACAACTACCTCTGCCCCCTGTAACTCAGCCTGCCGCTGGGGAGGAAGGACGCTGCTCTCCTCTCCCTGCACTTTACACTGCCACTGGGGAATGGAGACTGGGCTCCCAATTCCCTGCAGGACCGGTGGAGAGACCTCGGTCCCATCTCTACCGGCCACCTGGGATTCTTCCCAGTAAAACTTTACCATCTCGTCCCCTCTGAATGGGTCTGGCTCTGGGTCTGTCCTGCTGCTCTCCTGCTGAGCCTTCTCATAGTATTGGAACAGCTGCTGGTAGCCCTGTTCTAGCTCCATCTCCCGGGTCACCAGGTGGACCAGGTCTTGCTCAATTTTGTGAGTGTCGTCCCAGTCATACCTGCTCTCCCTCCACTCCAAGAGATCACTGAACTGGGCTTGTGTAGGGCTCCCAAATTTCAGCTCTAAAAAAGACTCCCATAACAAGCCAGGACCATCAAACTCCTCTCCCTCTGGCTTGTCATGCTCGGCTGTCCAGGGCAGGTACTGTGCAACATACCACCACAGCGCCTGGTAGGCATCCTCCAGCCACATCTCCTGCCATACCCGGAGCTCCAATTCTTTAACCCATTCCTCCCGGGGCTGCTCCCCCAGGAAGGGCATCCTCAGGGCTACTCGCTTCTGCAACCGCTGGTCTTCCTTGGGGAGTCTCTCACCCTGCTGGTACTCCACAATGCCCAGTGCCTGGTACCAGATGCCTTTACGGACTGCATCTTGGTCATCCATGGCACCCTCATCGAACTCCACTGCTGGTTCCATGCTGGTGCTGTCAGGGTCGCTGTACTGGGACATGCGTTGCCCTCAATTGTAAAATCCAGAGCAATGGTGTCTCCTGTAGCTGTCCTTCTGGCTGTAGGAACGATCCCGCCGCTTGCCACCAATTGTTACGGTCCGTTTCAGCAGACAAGGGGTTAAAATCCGTTTAGGCGATATGCCCCTTTCTGAGAGACAGGCACAGCTACTGCAGAACACCAAACTCCCGAACTGGATACAAAATAGCACTCCAACCTGGAACCTCACGAATAGCTGCTAGCAGACGAACAGGAAAAGCATACATCAGCTTACACTCCTAGCAATCAGTCTCCAACAGCATACATTGAATCCCCCCAAGAACGAGACAAAGCTCAGAGTTGAGGGTAAAACAGGAACAACAACATTTATTGGAAGAACACAGCACACTTTTATACAGAAATTGGAACATCCTTCCCCCAACAACCGTTTTCCCATTGGTCAATTTCACAGTACCTGCAGTTCCCAATAAGGTCCTCTCCAGCCATGCAAATGAGGGCTTGAAAATGAGTCAGCAGTGATTGGTCAGATAACTTGACCAGAAGGACTGCCATGCAAATGAGGACTTGAAAATGAGTTAACAGGGATTGGTCAGATACAGAACAATGGTTCCCTAACGAGCCCTCAATACACATTACTCTGAGTGTCAATACATCCCTGTAATGTTCTGGTGCCTCTGGTACCCTTATTCCACTTTCCACTTCAGTGTATGCATCCCACCATTCTCTTCTGGTAGGTGCGCATACACCTTTAAGACCGATGCTGTCATCACTGAGCGCCGCAGAGCGGCTATTTCAACCGCCGGCGTTCTCACTCACATGTTCGTTCAACCTGCCTTGAAGCTCATATACTTACAAGCGTACCTCGCTGTCGGAACCTCGCTGCTGATCCCTGTATCCCGCTACCGGATCACTCGCTCATACCGAACCTCTCTACTACTGCTTGCTATTAGTGATAAGTACCCCGCAGGGGAATCCTCCATAACCTTCCTACTAAGCTTACACTATCTAGCTCTGCATATTAAGGACTGTAACTATCATCTGCACTGTTGTTTTAGATTGCTAGCTCTTGAGCTTACTAACATCTATCCTTGCACTGGGTTAGTCTCTCCTGTATGTCATCTGCTGTCCTACCACCTACTACCATACATGATTGCTAACCTATCTGCATCCTACCTGTTACCATCTATACTCTCATGAACATTTCTCTCAAGTGCTGTTCACCTATTTGTCACTGTTCATACCTGTCTCTTCAACTCATCACCACTATACTGCTATATACATCTATCACTCCAGGAACATCTTATTGAGTGTGTATATTTGTATGCTGAATCAGACAGACCACAGTGATGAGTCTTGGGAGTTGGAATTGGTATTTCAACGTATCTCTACATGACTACTGAGTGGAGTTTTTCTGCAGCTGCAAATCAATCTTGTTTCAGAAAACGCAGGAGCGTTACAGATTGAACGAACCTAAAATGGATTCAGCAGATTTACCCACTCAAGTGACACAATTAAAACAACAAGTGACTGCGTTAATACACGCTCTTACTGAATTAAAAGAAGACAATCAGGCCCTGAAGCAGCAGGTAACCCGTCTATCACAACTTGCCGCTGCTCAGCCCCCTGAACCCAAAATAAATCCTCCTCTAGTGTTTACAGGTGATCGCAAAAAATTTAGTGAATTCAAAAACGCCTGTCAGTTACTTTTCTTGCTAAAACCTCGTACCTACCTTACTGATCATATCAAAGTCTGTACTATTATTTCATACCTAACGGGTGATCCACGGGCCTGGGCAGACTCTCTTTTTGAGAAAAATGATCAGCTTCTCAACTCCTATGCTTTATTCCTAGCGGAACTCGCTAGTCTATATGATGACCCCAATAGGCAGAGTACTGCCGATATTCAATTGAGGTCCTTGAAACAAAGTAGGAGACCTGTAGAAGACTTTGTAGCAGAGTTCAAAAGATGGACCCTTGATTCAGGGTGGAATGATACATCTCTGAGAACTCAATTTAGACTCGGCCTATCAGAAGCCGTTAAAGACGAGCTCGCCCGAGCGGATTTACCAGACACCCTGGATGCTTTGATACAACTCAGTATCAACATAGACAGGAGGCTGCGAGAAAGAAAGGCTGAAAAAATGGGAATGCCACTGTCCAGTCCTTCTCGGATTTCGGCCGTTGACCCTACTCCTATGGAGGTAGGAACCATACGCCCACCTTTATCAACTGCTGAAAGAGCCAGGAGACGATCCAGTAATCTTTGCTTGTACTGCGCATCCCCGGATCACATGATAAGTGTCTGTCCCCTTGTCCGCAAAAAAGAGGGTGAGTGTTCACATGTCCTCCTAGGGGGATTGACAACTTCATTTACTAACCCTTATCTTTTTGTTCGTTTGACATTGCAGTGGGACCAGACTAGGATTACCACTAAGGCCATGGTCGACACAGGATCTTGCGGAAATTATATCGATATACGTTTTGCTACTTTAAATAAAGTACCTATTATTTCAAAACTCTGTGAGTCTTATTAATGGTATTCCATTATCTTCTGGCCCAATCACTAATCAGTCACAAGCACTCCTAGTCACCACTAACGAGTCTCATACGGAGACCACTACCTTCGACCTATTGTCTTCGCCCCACTTTCCCATTGTTTTGGGACTTCCCTGGTTACACACACATCAACCAACCATAGATTGGAAGAAACGGACCCTAACCTTCCTCTCTTACTATTGCGAGAGTACGTGTAACCTCCCGTCTTATGGAAAGATCCTGTCTGTGGTGTCAGATGAGATTGCACCACTATGCTATCAGGATCTGTCCGAAGTTTTTCTTGAGAAAAATGCTCAAATACTGCCTCCCCATAGGGATTATGATTGCACTATTGATCTACTCCCTAATTCTAAATTGCCTTTTGGTCATGTTTATCCTCTTTCGCAAGATGAACTTTCCCATCTCAAGCAATACTTGGATGAGAATTTGACAAAAGGTTTTATTAGACCTTCCACTTCTTCCACAGCTGCAGGACTTTTTTTTGTCCGCAATAAAGACTCAAGTCTCAGGCCTATTATCGACTATAGGCAATTGAACGCCATTACAGTAAAAGATCGTTATCCTTTGCCGCTTATCCCTGAACTCATTGAACAAGTGCGTGGAGCTACCTACTTTTCAAAATTGGACCTGAAAGGGGCATACAATCTAATCCGAATCCGTGATGGAGATGAGTGGAAGACAGCATTCAGAACCAGATACGGATTGTTCGAATATCTTGTAATGCCATTTGGGCTATGTAACGCTCCCGCAGCCTTCCAACGATTCATAAACGATATCCTTAGAGACTTACTTGATGTCTGTGTTGTGGTATATCTGGACGATATACTTATTTATTCACGATCCTTGTCTGAACATATAAAACATGTAAGACTTGTGTTATCCAGATTACTCACACACAATCTATACGTGAAACTAAAAAAATGCTTATTTCATAAAGAAGAATTATTATTACTAGGATACATCATATCCAAAACAGGAATCAAGATGGATATGAGTAAGATATCCTGTATTCAGGATTGGCCTATACCAACCACCCGCAAAGCACTACAGCGATTCCTTGGATTTTCAAACTTCTATAGGAAGTTCATCAAGAACTTCTCTGCCATTGTGAGACCTCTCACACAACTCACAAGTATTAAGAAATCATTTAAATGGTCAGATGAAGCAAATGAAGCTTTTCGCTTGTTAAAAACAAGCTTTACCTCTGCTCCCATACTACGCCATCCAGACTCATCCCTCCAATACATTCTGGAAGTAGATGCGTCAAATATGGCAGTAGGAGCAGTACTCTCCCAACGACCAACGAATACTTCTCCACTCCATCCAGTCGCCTTCTTCTCTAAATCTCTAAGCAGCCCAGAGGTGAATTACCCAGTGGGTGAAAAGGAACTGCTTGCTATAAAACTGGCTCTGGAGAATTTGCGACATCTACTTGAAGGCACCCGATTACCAATACTCATATATACAGATCATAAAAATCTTCAATATCTTCAGACTAAAAAAACCCTCTCCCACCGGCAGGTACGATGGTCACTCTTCTTCCTAAGATTTAACTTCCTAGTGACCTACACACCTGCAGACAAGAATAAAAAAGCAGATGCGCTATCACGATTAACTGAAGATAATTGCTCCGAAATTCCTTCCGTTCCTATAATACCCTACAAGCATATTATTGGGGTTGTCCGTTCCTTGAAGGAAGAGATTCTACACAGTATAGGTTTGGATTCACCTTCACCACAACTAACTGCTGATGCAGAAGGCTTCCTCTACTACAACGACAAACTCTACATACCCCCTACTATGCGCACCAAGATATTGGAATTGTCACATGATGTGCCTATGGCAGGACATATGGGTATGACAAAGACCCTTAATTTGCTTACCAGACAGTTTTGGTGGCCTGATATGAAGACATCTATACAAAAATTTGTCTCTTCATGCAACGTCTGTGCCAGGTCCAAAATTGACACTACAAAACCATCCGGTCTACTATGCAGTCTACCAATACCCCAGACTCCATGGGAAGTTGTGTCCTTGGACTTTATAGTAGAACTACCACCTTCCAAAGGATTTAATACCATTTTAGTGTCAGTGGACCATCTGACAAAGATGGCACATTTCGTTGCTACCTTCGTCCAAACAAACAGCGGAACTACTGATGAAACATGTCTTTAAGTTACATGGTATTCCAAAAACTCTTTTGTCTGACCGTGGATCACAATTCATCTCCAAGTTTTGGCAAGAACTATGCCACATACTACGAATTGAGTGAAAGCTCACTTCTCCCTACCATCCTCAGACCAACGGACAGACTGAAAGAGTCAACCAGTGCATCGAGCAATATTTACGTTGCTATACATCATACCTACAGGATGATTGGGTGGATCTCCTCCCTCTGGCAGAATTTGCCTACAACAACGCAACCCACAGTACGACCAAACAGAGTCCGTTCTACTTGAACTATGGGTTTCATCCCACTATTCTTCCACCACGCATCCTTCCATCAAGTAACCCAGTAGCCTCAGACTATCTTACCCAAATAAAAGACTCTCTGGGTTTACTTAATACTACCATCTCACATGCTCATAGTCAACAAAAAAAGTACTATGACCTTCGTAGAAGACCTTCTCCTCAGTATGCTATTGGGGACCTCGTTTGGCTATCAACAAAAAACTTAAGATTAAAGATCCCTAGCAAAAAGCTTGGGCCTCTATTCTTGGGACCCTTCCCAATCAGGAAACTTATTGGAAAAGCTGCAGTACAGCTCACATTACCAACAGACCTCAAGATACATCCCATCTTCCATGTGTCGCTACTGAAGCCCCATGTTCCTGACCAAGGAATAAGGCCTACCATCCCACCTCCACCTCCTGTACAAGTTGAAGGCGGAGAAGAATATGAGATAAAGGAGATTCTGGATTCTCGTATCCACAGAAGAAGACTCCAATATCTAGTACGATGGAAGAACTATGGGCCCCAAGACGACACCTGGCTGGATACCTCTGATATACATGCCCCTAGGCTGATTCGCAATTTTCACGCGAAATACCCGGAAAAACCAGTTCTAGAGGCCTTCCGGAGCCGGCCTTAAGGGGGGGGGGTACTGTAATGTTCTGGTGCCTCTGGTACCCTTATTCCACTTTCCACTTCAGTGTATGCGTCCCACCATTCTCTTCTGGTAGGTGCGCATACACCTTTAAGACCGATGCTGTCATCACTGAGCGCCGCAGAGCGGCTATTTCAACCGCCGGCGTTCTCACTCACATGTTCGTTCAACCTGCCTTGAAGCTCATATGCTTACAAGCTTACCTCGCTGTCGGAACCTCTCTGCTGATCCCTGTATCCCGCTACCGGATCACTCGCTCATACCGAACCTCTCTACTACTGCTTGCTATTAGTGATAAGTACCCCGCAGGGGAATCCTCCATAACCTTCCTACTAAGCTTACACTATCTAGCTCTGCATATTAAGGACTGTAACTATCATCTGCACTGTTGTTTTAGATTGCTAGCTCTTGAGCCTACTAACATCTATCCTTGCACTGGGTTAGTCTCTCCTGTATGTCATCTGCTGTCCTACCACCTACTACCATACATGATTGCTAACCTATCTGCATCCTACCTGTTACCATCTATACTCTCATGAACA
Source organism: Pelophylax lessonae (assembly GCF_965119305.1). Lineage (NCBI taxonomy): Eukaryota > Metazoa > Chordata > Amphibia > Anura > Ranidae > Pelophylax > Pelophylax lessonae. The sequence goes on from NC_138772.1 coordinate 382,734,906, forward strand.
TTTCTCTCAAGTGCTGTTCACCTATTTGTCACTGTTCATACCTGTCTCTTCAACTCATCACCACTATACTGCTATATACATCTATCACTCCAGGAACATCTTATTGAGTGTGTATATTTGTATGCTGAATCAGACAGATCACAGTGATGAGTCTTGGGAGTTGGAATTGGTATTTCAACGTATCTCTACATGACTACTGAGTGGAGTTTTTCTGCAGCTGCAAATCCATCTTGTTTCAGAAAACGCAGGAGCGTTACAATCCCTTAGCAGACAACAGGTGAGGTCATTAGCACACCTGACAATAGGTGAATGGAGAGCCACCTCAGACAGTCCATCTCCTCGGAAATTCCTGTAATGACCATATTAGGAGTTGACTTCCTGTTCAGAGACCTCATGGCAAATGGGAACAAAAATCTTCATATTACAAGGGAGACATTATTCTTGAATATGACTGTCCCATTTGTAGTAGTCCAAACCATATTTTCAGTGTTCACCACCCTCCTGGTCACCCTGCATCCATAACAGATGCAGGGTGACTTAAACATAAGAAAGCCACACAAGGCTGGACATAGTGCCTCCAAACCTCTTTAAAGGAATTTGGGGTCCACAACCCCCATGCCCAAAGTGACTCCTGTCACACACACACTGCCTCTGCCTGCCTCCAAGATCCAGGAGTTGTAGTTTCCTGGCTGGCTGCACTGCTCTCAAGTCTCCACGCACCGAGAGCTTGAGCACGGCCATGGACTGCAACTCCCAGAATGCATCAGCGCCATCAGCTAGTTAGGGCCATCCCCTGCAGCCGTGCCACTTGCCTGACTTCCACAGAAACCACTAGAAGAAAAAAAAATCGTCAGTGGCCGCGGCATCGGCCATTTTGAATAAAAGTTAGGGTGGCCTGGAGGGAAATTGCGACCCTGCCCCCCGGCCCAGCCCGCCCCTGTTATCGATATACAGCCTTTACCATTTTCAATGTTTTGCAATAGCTCTCAAATGGCGTAAAAGAAAAAGGATGATTGATCCTTTTAAATGTATCCCCAAGGTCTGGTTGTATTGGAACATATTTGAATGTAGCTGCAGTTTGGTTTTATAATACTGTAAAGAATGCAATTTATCTCCTGTTAAGAAGTCTCCTATGCGCAACAAGCCTTTATTTTCCCACTATTGAAAAGGTGTGGGGAAAGTCCTGCAGTAAACTCTGGGTTATTAAGCAGAAGAGAAAAAGGACATATGAGGTGAGCAAAGTTTCTTTCTCGTACTTTGTCTATCCCATGTGGATTATGAATAGGACAAAGTAGGACAAAAAATAGGAGGATGCAATTTACTAGGAATCCACATCAAGGCCGCTATAGCCCATACAGAGCAAGATAACGCTTCCATATCAACTTGATTTCACTTTAATGTACCAAAATAGCTCTGATGTGTATGAATTGCAGTTTGTGCTCCTCAGCCTACTCATAGCTGGTATAGCAATTCTCTGCTATGTAGGCTTTGAAATTCTACACATACAGTATATGGGTATTTTTTCTTTATAACAGGCCTTTGGCTAACCTCTCCTTAAATGCTAGGAAAAATCCTTAAATAAAAATAATTTTGCTATTAGTAAAAGTTTCTAGGCCTGGGTTCTCAACTGGAGTTCCATGGAACCCTAGGGTTCTGTGAGAAGGCCTCAGGGGTTCTGCCAGGATCTACCCCTCAATTGCAGGTAGCTAATGGGCAGCTCACATCCCCACTTAGTCGACACTCTCCTATCATTTTCTCAAATTCAGAGTGGTGCAGGGAGGCAACAAATATCTCCCCTTTTCCTTGCCAGCCCCTCCTCTCCTTCTGTCCATCCCAGGTGCTTGTATGTGACATCCCATGGGATGGACCAAAGAGGAGGGCGTGTGAGGCACAGCATGCCAGAACAGGACTCTATCACAGCAGCTTTCCTGCACTGCTCTGCATTAAAGAGGAAACTGCTCCACTACTGTAATGGGCCCTAAATCGCCCCCCATGTAATGTGCTCTGCTGCCCCTCATGTAATGTGCCCTGCTGCCTTCCTATGTAATGTGCCCTGCTGCATCCCACTTGTAATATGTCCTTCCACCCCCATAATGTACCCTACTGCCTCCCCCTGTAATGTGCCCTGCTGCACCCCCCATGTAATATGCCCTGCTGCCCCAATGTAATATGCTCTTCTGCTCCCATGTACTGTGTCCTCCTGACCCCCTGTGCTCTGCCCTGCTGAACTCCTGTACATTGCACTGCTGACCCATGTGCTCTGTCCTGCTAAACTACTGTGCTTTACCCTGCTGATCTCCTAAGCTCTGTTCTGCTGACCCCCCTGTATATGTGCTTGCACAGTTTATTGCACTAGCACCTTTATATTATTTGATTTTCTTAGTATAATTAGCATTTTTCACATATTTACTGCTCTTATTATTGCACATTACATTAATTTGATATTTGTTTTAATGTGGTAAGGTAATAAAACATTATAAATAGGTGTATATGGAGTAGTGCTGTTCCTTTTCTCACATCTGCTTGCTAATCACACCAAAGTAAGATCTTAAAATTATTTCAAGGGTTCCCCGTGAACCCTTCACCCAGCTGCTGAATGGAAAAAAATATGAAGAGATTCCTCTATCCACAAAGCAGTTTTTTTGTCAGGTAAATCAGCTTCTGCATTTGAATTTTGACTGTGTTTTAGCTATTTTCTTGGAGTTCGGCTTTAAACATCTTTAATTTGGAGACTCTACAACATACTACAAATTGGAAGGCACAACAAAAATCTAATTCTTGAGATTGGAAAAAATAATAAACAATGCAGCAAATTTGCACACAGTGCTTCTGACCCAACCCTCCTAATCCTTGATCTTTTCAGTTTCAGATTTTAGAGCTAACATACAGCCCACATAAACAATCTGACATTGGACTTAATAAAATGCATAAACAAGCTTTGAGATTTTCAGATAAAGCAACAAATGAGGACATGAAATAATGGGCTTGATTTATTTACACGTGTCTGCTTGTGGTAACAAGGATGGTCATTTCAGTTCACAAACACGTCTTTTCCCAGGAAACCCCAGCCGTTTCTAAGCAGAAACTAAGTATGTTTATGTTTTGTATTTCTATTACTGAATGGGAAATACAAATGTGTAGCTACTATAAAGATTTGGTCTTTAAAGGCTAACTCCAAAGTTTGGACATTACTTGTAATTCTCAATAGAACATGGGCGCAGTCATCACTACACTTATAGCTCATTGACACTTCCTCCAGCTCTCTATTTGAAGTCCACACCTCAGTACAAAAGAGAAAGAGCCTGGCATTGCACCCGTGATCCACTAATTGCAGATGCAATGCTTTGCAAAAAAAGTAGTAAATGCACATTTTTTAATTGTAAAAAGGTAGACTTAGGTCCCTTTCCCACAGGTGCCTCCGTTGCATGGAGCAGAACTGTGATTGTATGCTGAGGATCGGGGGGAGATCGCAGGGAGTAGGGGAGAAGACTGACCTCTCCATCCTGGCCTATAGAGGGCGTACCCCTGAGCGGAGTGTGCTTGCTGTGTGCTGTGTGGATTGCTAGCAGAGGAATCGCACATCTCTCTACAGACACAACAAAGTGCAGCGATCCCCATTGCCTTCCGTGTGTAGTAATGACTAAGGATTGCCCACCACAGCCTACTGGATCTGTTTTTTCAGAGAGATCCCTCTTAGTGGATAACTAAACCTGCGTTTTCTATGTTCTGTCTTTAATTGTGGTATGTTCATATTCCTGCTATTCCACCCAATGCTGAACTTCTGATCCCTGCGTTTTCTATGTTCTGTCTTTAATTGTGGTATGTTTATTTGTTTACCCATCTGTAGACTGGTCCTTGCAATGTTTTCTTACCTTTAATTTATAACCTTTATAGCCTTTAACCTTTAGAGGTATCTCTTAATGTCTGTTCCTAAATCTTTATGAAGTGAAAATCCTGCTTTGTCTATCCAGCCTTAATTTATTAATTCTTGATTTGTTAATTGGATAGCCTCCACCCCAGGTCTAACAGTATATAAGTACAGCATTTCTTGGCGAAGGCACGTTTGCAAGGGGGGGGGGGGGCACGTTTGTTTTTTGGGGGCTCATTCTCAAAGTGGGGCGATTTCTATAAGTGGACGCACTTCTGATTTTGCACTTCAGCAAATGCACAAAGTGAAAGAACAGAGGAAAGGCTGAGATATATACCACATAGACTGCAGGTGGCCTAATTTATCCTATCAGCTCTTGCTTCTTGTAACATGCACTCTCTACCACTACTTTTTACAGCCGTGTCCTCTATCCTTAAACTCTCTCTCCTTCACTCCTCTTCTCCACCCCACAGCTTACATATATCACCCTCACTACTGTCCTCTCCTTATTACTGCACATAACATCTCCTGCTATTTCCAAATCCACAGGCACACAAAACCTCAAGGACACTGGGGCATGTTCCTTCATATAAATCACACTCTCATATTACCACCCTCACCTTTCTGCTTCTCCTAACCTCTGGAGACATATCCCCTAACCCTGGGCCTCCATCATTTACCTGTACTCAACACACCCACTACCCTGCGCCCTCTGGCTGCAGCCGCAATCAGCACAATATAGTTTCCATCTTTCTTCTTACCAAGACTAGACTCCCTTTCTCTTGCACCCGTTGGAACGCCCGCTCTGTCTGTAATAAACTCACCTCTCTCTATTACCTTTTTATCTCTAACTCATTTAATCTACTTGCCATCACCGAAACCTGGCTTCATGAATCTGACACTACGTCTCCTGCTGCCTTATCCCAAGGTGGTCTTCTATGGACTCACTCCCCCAGACCCAATGGACGCAAGGGAGGGGGTGTTGGGATCCTTCTAGCCCCACATAGCACCTTTCAAGTACTTCACCCACCTCCCTCTCTGTCACTCTCCTCATTTGAGGTACATTGCATTCGTCTTTTCTCCCCTGTTTCGCTAAGGATAGTTGTGATCTATCGCCCACCTGGACCTGTATCGACCTTTCTTGACGACTTCTCTGCCTAGCTACCCTACTTTCTCTCTTCCGAAATCCCCACAATCATTCTCGGCGGCTTCAACACCCCTGCCACTTCCAAACTTCTCAGTCTAACCTCCTCCTTTGACCTGAAGCAATGGATACATGCTTCAACTCACTCTGAAGGAAGTATCCTTGACCTTGTTTTCTCCCACCTATGCACTCCACACAACCTTTCAAACAATCCTTTCCCTCTCTCTGATCACTACCTTATTAGTTTCACTCTCTCCCTCTCCTCCACCTCCTCTCCCTCCAGCTACCTTAACAGTTACCCGCAGAAACCTACGCCATATCAACCCTTCTTTTCTCTACTCTGCTACCGACCACCTCTATGACAAATTGCACCCCTGTCCTGCACCAACCTAGCCACTTCTGTTCTACAACGCTTCACTCTTAGCCTCGCTGCACACACTGGCCCCCCTTACTACACACCGAATCAGACCCCGACCCCTTCAACCTTGGCAAACCTTGGCAAACAGATAACACTAGAAGTCTGAAAAAGCATAGCCATGCTCTTGAGCGCCTATGGCGTAAGACTAAGTCTCAGAAAGATTTCAACCAATATAATTCTGCCCTCCAAAAATACAATTCCAATCTCCACACTGTCAAGCAGACCTATTTTATCACTCTCATTAACAACTTGTCATCTCGCCCCCGGCAACTCTTCGCTACCTTTAATTCTCTACTCCGTCCTCCACTGCCTCCACCCACTGATTCACTCACTGCCCAGGAGATTGCCAACCACTTCAAACAAAAGTTTGATACAATCCGTAAGGAGATCATTGCTGTTCAGATACCTTCCATGCTTTACCCTTCATGGCCACAGGTGCGATCACTACTTCCCTCATTCAACCCCACCACTATAGACGAGGTTGCTAAACTACTTGCTAATGTCCACTTAACCACCTGCTCCCTGGATCCTGTTGCCTCGCAAATGCTACGTTCACCCTCTGGCCCTATTCTACGCTCTCTAACCCACATCTTCAATCTCTCCCTCTCTTTTGGCATCTTTCCCAACTCTGTAAAACATGCACTAGTCAGCCCCATACTTAAAAAGCCCTCACTGGACCCAATCAATCTTAACAACCTACGCCCGATTTTCTTGCTCCACTTTTTGTCCAAACTCCTTGAACGTCTGGTCTACAACCCACTGTGCGACTTGCCGAGAATAGCCTCCTTGATCCCCTTCAGTCCGAATTTCGGCCTCAACACTCCACTGAAACTGCTCTCCTAAAACTGACAAACGATCTACTAACAGCCAAAACCAATGGACACTATTCTGTACTCCTCCTCCTGGACCTTTCTGCTGCCCTTGATATGGTTGAACATCCCCTCATCCTCAAAACACTCCATGCCTTTGGTCTCCGTGACTGTACTCTTCACTGGTTATCTTCCTACATATCCAACCGCACCTTTAGTGTTACTTACAATTCTACTTCCTCCTCTCCTCTTCCCTTCTCTGTTGGGGTCCCCCAAGGCTCTGTTCTTGGACCCCTGCTATTTTCAATCTACCCCTCCTCTCTTGGTCAGCTGATAGCCTCCCATGGCTTCCAATACCATCTCTACGCTGACTATACCCAAATCTATTTATCCACCCCTCAGCTCTCTCCCTCAGTCTCTGCACGTATCACTAATTTACTATCTGATATATCGGTCTGGATTTCACACCACTTCCTCAAACTCAATCCATCCAAAACCAAGCTAATAATTTTTCCTCCACCACGTGCCCATTCCCCTGATCTCTCTGTCAATATTGATGGAATTACTATCAGCCCATCATAACCTCCGCAACATCTCCAAAATACGCCCCTTTCTAACCAAAGATACAACAAAGCTCTTAGTTCACTCCCTGGTCATCTCGCGCCTCGACTACTGCAATTCCCTTCTCATTGGCTTACCTCTACACAGGCTATCCCCCCTTCAATCCATCATGAATGCTGCTGCCAGACTTATCCATCTTACCAATCGCTCAGTATCCGCCGCTCCTCTCTGTCAAGCCCTCCACTGGCTTCCGCTCACCCAACAAATCAAATTCAAAATACTAACAACATCTTACAAAGCCATCCACAGCTTAGCCCCCAACTACATCACTAGCCTAGTCTCAAAATACCAACCTCATCGCTCTCTTCGTTCCTCTCAAACCTGCTGCTCTCTAGCTCCCTTGTCACCTCCTCCCATGCTCGCCTCCAGGACTTTACCAGAGCCTCTCCAATCCTATGGAACTCCTTACCCTTATCTTTCCGATTATCTCCTACTCTATTAGCTTTTAGGCGATCTCTAAAAACCCTCCTCTTCAGAGAAGCCTATCCTACCGACACCTAACAACTCTACCTCCATTTTCTCCATCTGCCCACCCCCCTTGGTTACTGCCTTTTGTTTCACTTGACCCTCCCTTCTAGATTGTAAGCTCTAGCGAGCAGGGCCCTCTGATTCCTCCTGTATTGAATTGTACTGTAACTGTATTGTCTTTCCCCACATTGTAAAGTGCTGTGCAAACTGTTGGCGCTATATAAATCCTGTATAATAATAATAATACTAATGGGACTCTCCATGAGCTGGTCGTGCACTGCCTGTGTTCCCAAGGTCTGGCACCAGTGGATATCGGGCTTTAGGACAAGGATTGCTAAGGGGATTGGTGTGGACTCTCCAGGAGGTTTATTATATGCGCTTGACTGACCCTTGTAATGGGGGTCATTCAAATATTGTAAGAGGCTTGAACACCTGGGTGATTGCTGGTGGTGGCCCCTGGATTTATATCTGTACTGGAATTGGGATAACACCGATCTCCTATTTCATCTCTGTTTGTGGAATATATACAAATTGTTCACTATATATAAGCGCAGGACTCATTGTTTTTTCTATTGTATCCGCTTTTCAGGACTTGTGCTAGCTGCTTTTGTGTTGTTTATCTATTTGGATTGGTGCAGCATATAACCCTCATTACTTGTAGCTCATTGACACTTCCTTCAGCTCTCTATTTGAAGTCCACACCTCAGTACAAAAGAGAAAGAGCCTAAGAATTGCACTCGTGATCCACTAATTGCAGATGCAATGCTTTGCCAAAAATTAGTAAATGCACATTTTTTTAAATTGTAAAAAGGTAGACTTAGGCCCCTTTCCCACAGGCGCCTTCTTTGCATGGACTTCCCTTACTCAGTGTGGGTTCACTCTGCTGAACCTCACTGAGCAGGCAGATGACTGGTCCGTCTCCGCTCTGCGCAGACTGGAGACGGACACAGTCCAGTTCTTCTCTATGTGGAAATCGGGTAAAAATGGACCGCCTGTCCATTTTCACCCAATCATAGCCGATCCACCAGACGCATGCAAAATAGGACCACCATCCGTCTGGATTTGGCAGACAGGATCGGATAGTGGCAGATGTCACCAGACATGTCACCACTGACATCCGATGCTCCATTGGAGTGAATAGAGCGTCTGATCACGTGATCAGACAGCCTATGTGAAAGGGGCCTTTTGATGTGGATGGAGGAATCACTCCCGCTGACATGATGTATCCTGTCAATGGGGAGCCATCCCTGCTGGCAGAATACAAGGATCAGTGTTGCTGGCTATAACTGGTGGCATTGATTGTTTGGGAAAAACTGGACAGGCTAGTTACACACAAGTTGATCGATGGATGCCTGGCCCCTAAGCCACCATACTACACTGTAGACTGCCACTATATTATACGTCTGGGCAGGACAATTAGTGTTCTGTGAGGTTGTACTTGTATGTCTTCCAACTTTTTGGTGCTCGTGCACTGCTTCATGGCCGCACAGCAGCACAATCTTGTGATGACTGTGTCTCTTGGATCCCCGATTAGTACAGGGCTGCTGTGATTGGCCCTTGTACCACGCGATGGCCGTATCCAATAACAGCCATCACAAAATGTAAACAAAAACCACATGTCTGTTGATTGGCTCTCTTTCTCCTCGCACAGAGAGTACATGTGAGGAAAAGTAAAGCCGATCTGTGCCTGCCAGTGCCGGTTTGTGAGTTTACATTGGTTTAAGTGATTTTACAGTGTGCATTTACACACAGATCACACATAGTGCTGCCATTTTTCATCAGTGCACCAATCATTATCTGTCATAGTGTCCCAGTGCACATCAACATCTGTCACAGTGTTCCATCAACATTGATCACAGTGTACCAGTGCACCATCAACATCTGTCACAGTGTCCTAGTGCACAAACATCTGTCAGTGTCCAAGTGCATCATCAACATATGTTGGTGTCCCTAGTGCAACATCAACATCTGTCATATGTCACCAGTGCACCATCAACATTTGTCAGTGTCACCAGTGCACCATCAACATCTGTCTCAGCGCCCTCCTTAAAATCATCATACTTGCAGCAAGCTGTACAAAATTCGACCACTCACCAATTTCTTTTCGAATACCTTTTCTGAAATGTATACTCCTGACAAAAATATTTTGCGTTGATGAGTCTTCACTATCAACCTGGCAGGCTGGGCATCAACAGTATATCCCCAGCTAACGGTCCAGAGATGGGGTGAAGTTATATAAACTTTGTGAGAGAGTCACTGGGTACACAAATAACTTTCGTTTTTGTTTTGTTTTTTATAGAAAAGGACAGCCAGCTGGAACCCCTTGAATGCCAAAACTGTATTGAGAGCAGTGGAAAAATTGTGTGGGACCTTGTAAAACCACTACTCCAAAAGGGCTACCACCTCTACATGGACAATTTTTACACAAGTCTCCCACTTTTCCGCCATCTTTATCTCCAGCAAACTGTGGCTTGTGGGACAGTTCAGTCCAAAAACCTGTGGCAAAAAAAATGACCTTTTGAAAAGACTCATTATTACCTATAAGACTCACTTAGAAAATACCCTGGGGTGTTTGTCTTCCAAAATGTGATCATTTTGTGGGTGTTTCCAATTTGATCCAGGGCCTCCAAAATGGTTAGTCAGAAAAGTACTCCTCGGAAGTTGGCCCAAGTGCTCCTTGGATGTTGGCCCCTTATACAGTATGTGGCTAGGCCGTTAAAAAGTCTCACACATGTGTTATTGCCATACGTAGGAGGATTAGCAGAATGTGTATTGAGGTGTAATTCTAAGTAGGAAAAAAAAAAACAACTTGGAAAAAACCCACCTTGCCCCTTACTATATACATTGGACAATTTTTTTTTTAAAAAAAGAGGTCATTTGGGGGTATTTGTACTGTCTGGGAATTTTAGGGCTTCAAGGAATGAGAGGCAGTTAATACATTAGGACTAATCAATGTACTGTACAAATATACAGTATATACCATAGTCTGTGGACTCTATAACTTTCATAGACTAAATAATAAACACTGATTTGGAATATTTTTTTTTACCAAAGAAATGTAACAGAATATATTTTAGCCTAAATTTATTTAAAAGGATTATTTATTTGCAAAATTTGATAACAAAAACTAAGAAAAATGTGTTCTTTTTTTAAAGTTTTCAGTCTTTTTTGTTTATTTAGCAAAAAATAAAAACCCAGTGGTGAAGAAATCTCTGTCTGTCTCAAAAACAATTTCATTTGGATACAGTGTTGAATGCCTGAGTAATTGTCATTCAAAATGTGACAGCGCTGAAAACTGAAAAATGGCCTGGGCAGAAAGGGAGTAAAAGAGATGTTATATACAATATGACAGGTATCGTGTAGCTTTGGTAATGGTCAGTGCGCACAGCCTTGGGACTTAGAACCAAGTAGACATAGCATGCTTTAAAACAAAACTAAAGTCTATAATACTTACTTCTGCTGGCAATCTTCTACAAGGCTTCTTCCAGGTGCTGGTCTTAGGACTTCTTGATTGACCAGTCATTCATGTGCATGTGCAGGAGTTCAGTCCTCCCCACACACACAGCTCAGTGTAAATTCTACAGAAGACTGCGAGCAGCCAGGTAGGTTTTTTTTATTTTGACGGGCGACAACAATTATATAGCCTGCACATCAGGATTTTGTCAGACGAAAAGTCGGAGTCGGCTGTCGAAAGCACCATACTAACAATCCGAAAATCGACAGATCGGTCTTCGGACGAATTTTCCCTACAGATTTTCTTATTGTGTGTACGGGCCTTTAGAGAGCTGGGGTGGAGACTACTGGGAGAAAGATTCCCCTAGTGAAGAGCTGTGCAGGGCAGCATGCTAGGCCATGTCTTGACTATTGGAGAACAAACAGGCAGAGATCCCAGCATAGCCAAAAAACAGACCACCTTGAAAATTGTTTGCTTCAATGTCTAGCATGGGCAGTTTGAAATAGGAAAGCAGGGAAGACTGGCAAGATCATCAAGTATTTCACACAAAGGAAGCAATACAAAGAGAACAGGATACTTTTTAACACAAGTACATGGTACAGCATACACATTTCAGAAATATGGAATGTTGAGGTAACAAACACTTTATACAGTGGGTACGGTAAGTATTCAGACCCCCTTAAATTTTTCACTCTTTGTTATATTGCAGCCATTTGCTAAAATCATTTAAGTTCATTCTTCTTCCTCATGAATGTACACATAGCACCCCATACTGACAGAAAAACACAGAATTGTTGACATTGTTGCAGATTTATTAAAAAAGAAAAACTGAAATATCACATGGTCCTAAGTATTCAGACCCTTTGCTGTGACACTCATATATTTAACTCAGGTGCTTTCCATTTCTTCTGATCATCCTTGAGATGGTTCTACACCTTCATTTGAGTCCAGCTGTGTTTGATTATACTGATTGGACTTGATTAGGAAAGCCACACACCTGTCTATATAAGACCTTCCAGATCACAATGCATGTCAGAGCAAATGAGAATCATGAGGTCAAAGGAACTGCCTGAAGAGCTCAGAGACAGAATTGTGGCAAGGCACAGATCTGGCCAAGGTTACAAAAAGATTTCTGCTGCACTTAAGGTTCCTAAGAGCACAGTGGCCTCCATAATCCTCAAATGGAAGATGTTTGGGACGACCAGAACCCTTCCTAGAGCTGGCCGTCCGGCCAAACTGAGCTATCGGGGGAGAAGAGCCTTGGTGAGAGAGGTAAAGAAGAACCCAAAGATCACTGTGGCTGAGCTCCAGAGATGCAGTCAGGAGATGGGAGAAAGTTGTAGAAAGTCAACCATCACTGCAGCCCTCCACCAGTCGGGGCTTTATGGCAGAGTGGCCCGACGGAAGCCTCTCCTCAGTGTAAGACACATGAAAGCCCGCATGGAGTTTGCTAAAAAACACCTGAAGGACTCCAAGATGGTGAGAAATAAGATTCTCTGGTCTGATGAGACCAAAATAGAACTTTTTGGCCTTAATTCTAAGCGGTATGTGTGGAGAAAACCAGGCACTGCTCATCACCTGTCCAATACAGTCCCAACAGTGAAGCATGGTGGTGGCAGCATCATGCCGTGGGGGTGTTTTTCAGCTGCAGGGACAGGACGACTGGTTGCAATGGAGGGAAAGATGAATGCGGCCAAGTACAGGGATATCCTGGACAAAAACCTTCTCCAGAGTGCTCTGGACCTCAGACTGGGCCGAAGGTTTACCTTCCAACAAGACAATGACCCTAAGCACACAGCTAAAATAACGAAGGAGTGGCTTCACAACAACTCCGTGACTGTTCTTGAATGGCCCAGCCAGAGCCCTGACTTAAACCCAATTGAGCATCTCTGGAGAGACCTAAAAATGGCTGTCCACCAACGTTTACCATCCAACCTGACAGAACTGGAGAGGATCTGCAATGAGGAATGGCAGAGGATCCCCAAATCCAGGTGTGAAAGACTTGTTGCATCTTTCCCAAAAAGACTCCTGGCTGTATTAGATCAAAAGGGGGCTTCTACTAAATACTGAGCAAAGGGTCTGAATACTTAGGACCATGTGATATTTCAGTTTTTCTTTTTTAATAAATCTGCAACAATGTCAACAATTCTGTGTTTTTCTGTCAGTATGGGGTGCTATGTGTACATTCATGAGGAAGAAGAATGAACTTAAATGATTTTAGCAAATGGCTGCAATATAACAAAGAGTGAAAAATTTAAGGGGGTCTGAATACTTTCCGTACCCACTGTATGTACTTGTTATGAAAAAAAAATTGAGATGCATATTAAAGAGGAAGTAAACCCTCCTCTGCAACTTGTACCTATAGGTAAGCCTATGACAAGGCTTACCTATAGGTACTGTAAATATCTCCTAAACATGTACCATTTAGGAGATATTTACTTTGCTAGTGACATCACTGGTGCATGCGCTCTGAAGGAACGGCCGCTCGTGCTGTTCCTTCAGAGCCCCATGCCGTGACCGTCGGCTCCAGTCAATCAGATGGCCGGATGCCGCAAACCCGGAAGTGACGTCACTGCGGCTCCAGTCAATCAGATGGCCGGATGCCGCAAACCCGGAAGAAGGGGCGACCAAACATGTCACCCGTGAAACAGGTGAGCGGTCGGCACTGCGAGGCTTCGTTCTAAGGTAAGTATTTCATAATGAGCTAGTATGCGATGCATTTACTAGCTCATTATGTGTTTGTCTTTCAGGTGTTCGTTTTAAAAAACAAAAGAATTCTGAGGCTTACAACCTCTTTAATAGGCTATATAGTATAGCAGTGGTTTCTTTTTAAATTTTCCACTTACAACAAAAAAAAATATCCGCAAATTGTTGGTCTATAGCAGACCTTTGAAGACTTCTTTGCTATTTTTGTTTTCTAATTTGACCAGAAATATCTAATGTGCAAAACTTTGGTCATACATGTGCTTGATTTTAATGGAGCTACTTAAGAAATGGAGCTTCAACTTGACTGTAACCATTTGTGCTAGGACCTCTAATCTAAAGTATTATGCAGATATTTTCTCCTCTAATCTCCATCTTAAATGCGAGTTAGTCAAACAATACTAATTATTTTTATAACTAGCATATTTAGTTTTTAAAACTGTACCTACACATCAATTTTATCCAACTGTATCAACCAAATTATTTTGTTTTGTGTCCAAACAAATGTGCAACTAAACGGTGCTAGGCCCCTGTGCTTCCAGGCTCCATTAAAGTCTAATGGCCTGCTATGGCTATAGTTGTATCCAAGCAGGGTTGCTGTTAGAAATCAGGGGGCCCTGTACAACCTACCTGGCAGGCCCCCCACCCCCAAATATATCAAGACAATATTTTCACTAAAATGCACTAATATTATTATTTTATTTAAGGTATTTATATAGCGCTATCAATTTACCTAGCGCTTTACATATACATTGCACATTCACATCAGTCCCTGCCCTCAAGGAGCTTACAATCTAAGGTCCCTAACTCACATACATACACAGTAGGGCCACAGTAGGAAACCGGAGTACACGGAGGAAACCCACGCAGGCACAGGGAGAACATGCAAACTCCAGGCAGGTAGTGTAGTGGTAGGGATTTGAACCAGCAACCCTTTTGCTGCTAGGTGAAAGTGCTAACCACCACACCACTGTGACACAAATAATATAACAGAGAACCTGTGTGAATTAGACCTTTTAAATTGTTTTTTACATTTATAATTTATAATACATTTTTTTTTCAAATGTTAAATGGTTTACAATTATTTTATTTTACAATTTTTGAAAAATATTTATTACAATGGTTAATTCTTTTTTTTTTTTTTTTTAGAATTTGTTATTTTTTTACAGGTCAGGGCTCTGTGAGCGGGGCGGCACAGTGAAAGGCGGGCACACGGGGAGGGGGAATCAGAAGCAGGCAGAAGAGGGAGGGGGATTGGTGTCAGAGAAGCAATTACAGGAACGATGCCCTGTGTCTGTGTCCCTCCCCGCAACAGCTGAAAGCTGGCGGGAGGGGGAGAAACTGGCTTCAGCAGCTGCAGAGAGCTGCAAAAGGCTTCCTTCTGTAATTGCCCCCCTGCCCGACCGCACCAATTCCCCATGCTGTTGGCGCCCTCCTGTGTGCCCGGGCCTCCTATAGGAGGACTGGTGGTCCCCCCTTATCAGCGGCCCTGTATCCAAGTATAAATATGGCCACACGTCTAGGGGTGCACTCTTCAGCTGTATGCATGTAACATTGACTGAATAAACATACTAATAGTTTTACATAACTAAAGCAAAAAAAAAACTGAGAGATTCCAGCATCCACATCGATTGCTCGCCAGCTGTGCTATCGTATTCTGACAGCGAAGGTTCCCTCTCGTTTCCCATCAGAATACACCCATCAGCACTGCAGCCATTGACTGCATGCAGTGGTCGAATCCTGGCAGGATCGTTGACAGAGGACGATCTAATGACTGGCTTCTGTTGAACACAGAGTGCACACCTACTGAAATGTAGCTGTTTCCTGCTGAACTGGCCGAATTTTGATACGTGTACACTCTACACGCTTGAGTCAGCACCCACTTCAGAATTGTTTGCTACAGTCAGTTTTTGTTTTCTACACAGATGGTAGTACTTTAAAGAACGTGAGGCATAACTTGCACCATTAGTGGTTTTACAAGTTTACAGAAAGATTGTCATCCCACAGCCCTCTCATAAACAACAGCGGAATCCTAGTTGTGGTGTTGTCTTCAGTTGATATAGGACCTAAAGTGGTATTAAACCACAGCATTTAAAAAAAAATCCACTGTGAGGCAATAGCATAAAGTGCTAATATGCATTGCATACTAGCAGATTATGAAATACTTACCTTTACCTTAGAACAAAGCCTTCCAGTGGCGTGCTGTCACCAATGACAGGGCTTCCATCCTTACCCAGTCTTCCTTTAGGGTTCGTGGGCTTCGGCAGCTTGAATGGCTGAGCTGCGATGATGTCACTCCCTCAAATGCGCATGGGAATGATGGCCACGCCACAGCACTATGAAGGAATGGCATGGGTATGTCATTCTTTCAGAGCGCATGCGCTGGTGACATCACTGGCTGCCAAAAGAGCCAATATCTCCTAAATGGTGCACGTTTAGGAGATATTAATTTTACCTGCAGGTACGCTTTGTTATAGGCCTACCTGCAGGTAAAATTACAGCAGACTTTGTTTTCTTTAAGTAAATAAGTGAATTGATTTTTAAAATGAGATCTCATGTCAGGAGACTGACCAGAGGAGAGCTGCCCATAGGCCTAGCACAGTTGCCAATTTCCAAAATGGGCACGCCCTCTTGTACAGAAATGCACCACACGTATTGTGAATGCACGTCAGCCATGGTGCACAAGTGTGTGTGCTGACGCACGCAATGCTCGGCAGATCCTGGCACCCTATGGCTTTTAAAAGAGTGACTGTGGCTAATGGACATTGCTGACTGGTCTTCAGCTTTCTGCTTCCTGTCCCCTTGCTTTGCTTATGCTTCTGATTACCCGTTACTGACCTGGATTGCTCTTGGATTCCTCTCGTCTCTCCCTTGGATTGCCCATGGATCTGCCCTTCTCTCCTGTCCTGTGTATGACCCCAGCTTGCCTGACCACGTCTCTGATCTCCTGACTACTGACCACTGGCCTATTGACCTCTGCAACCATCCCTGACTGCGCCTTCTGCTTTACCCTGTTTGCTGTGATCCACCTTGGTGCCTACCTGCTGTACCTACCTGCAGTCCTCACCAGCTCCAGTTTGCAGTACTTACTTGCTGTATCCAGCCTGCTGGACCTACCACTGCAACTTGCTTTCTGCTGTGTGTAGTCTGCACAACCATTAGCTCTCCTGGGCCTTACTGCTCATCTCATCTTCACACCTACATCTCTCAACTGTGGCACAGCTGGCAATTCCTGCTTCTCTGGGCTTCTTGGCTTCAGGACCAGGTACGTGACATCTATCAACTCTAGCACACCCTGGTGAGAGGGTGGTAGCGTAAATAACATAAAACTATGCACTTCAAGTTCCGGCACCTCAAACATTCGCAAGGTACTCGCAGCTCTAGAATTTGAAAAGACCAACCTCACTGAGGATACTGCCATTGTCACTTTAAACACTGAAAAAACATTAGATAATGTCAGTTTTCAATGGTTAGAGTTGGTCCTGTCCATATTCGGCTTCACGGGCCCCTTTCTACACCTTATAAGCGCCATGTACTCCGCGCCTACGGCTAATGTGGTCGCGGCTGGACACATTTCAAGACCCAAAAGAATTCACAAAGGGACATGTCAGGGATCCCCGCTGTCCCCTCTTCTCTTCAACTTGGCAATAGAACCCCTTTTTCGTCACTTGCTTCTTCATCCGAACCTACATGGGATTCAAATGGGGAACCAGGAGCTTTGCACTGCGCTCTTTGCAGATGATATTCTGATATTTACATCTGACCCGCGGAATGACATACTACACATTCAGGAGATATTTTCACATTTTCATAAATACTCTGGTCTAAGAATTAATTTCACAAAAAGCGAGATCCTCCCTTTGTTCAGGGCACGTACCCCGGCCTGGGCCGAGGGATAAGTATTATCGGTGGCCAAAACATTTAGAACCTACTTGGGGGTGAAGACTCCTGTCTTGAACAAGATGATAGCAGAACTAGAGAACTGGCAAAAGCTACCCTTGTTGTTTTTGGAAGATGTCATCTGTTCAAAATGGAGAGCTTCCCTAGACTCCTGTACCCTTTACAAACCACCCCCCTTCTACTGAAACATTTAGATCTTCAAAAACTTAATAAAGCTCTAAACACTTTCATATGGCAGGGCCGTCGTCCACGGATTAAGTTTCATAAACTTTACCTTCTTAAATATGAGGGAGATACAGGGCTCCTTCATACTACGTACGACTTTACAATCTTTCTTGTCTCTTGCGAGGAGGTTTAGACTGGATTTCCCAGAACTCTAGATATACTAAATTTGACCTGGAATCCCAGATATCTGGTCCTAATAGCCTAACTGCCTTGCTGCACTGCGGAGTCAGAGCCTTGCCTCCCTCATTAAAACACAATCTTTTCATACGAGATCACCATCCTCTGTTCCCGCAGGCGCAGCAATACACAGCCTATACATCCTGGACCTCACAAGGACTAACCAAATTCACTCAGCTATTTGATATTACAACAGGTAAACCCCTTACTGCGGCACAAATATCTCAGACATACAAACTACCCACTCATCATCTTTTGTACTTCCAACAAGCTATAAGCTTTGCTTGTAAGGTATGCCCACCTAGAGATTTACGCTTTAAGCATTCTATTATAGACTCTCTAGTCTACTTAGACCACCAAATCTCCCACCTTTAAAAACCCCTGAACTCAGTGTTCATGAGGACAACATCAACCAAGATAGCAACGGCCTTGAATATGGGTTTGCAGTCTCCTGAAGCTCACCGTGCTATTTTGAGTGGATACAATACCACTTGCGCTTTCGTGACTAACGAGTTCTGGCGAGAACAACAGTTCAAACTTCTGCACCGAGCGCATATCCCACATCTAAAATGGTCCCAATCTCTTAAATACTTCAACTAAGCATCCTCAAGTTTTGGACATGCTCTATTATTTCTCGTTTCTGGGACCAGGTGGAGACTCTGGTCGCTCAGGTTACAGGCTTCCAACCTCACAAGGACATCTATTCTTTACTCTTCGGAAACCTAGATATTAATTTCTCTTCCTTACAAAAAGCACAAAGGCAAGTCATACAAAAAAACAAACCTTGGCTCGTAACATGCTATATGACAGCTAGGAGAGCCATTCTCAAGAATTGGACAGCAGCTTCTCCCCCCTCTATCAAAGATGTAAAACTCAATCTACAGTCACTGATGAGGAAGGAGAAGTTGGATTTAACCCTTAACCACCCTCGGCTGTCAACTGGCTTTTATCGCAAACGGGACTCCTTTAATGCAAAAGCGCTCATGAGCTCCGAAGTAAAGAACAGGAGGGCCTCCCCCTTAATTAAAACTGCAAACCTAACATAATCGCATTTGGCACTTCAACAGGGATGATCCATGGCCAATATCACTATCTCCATTCTGCCAATTTTGCATTCTAACGATTCAAGTTAACTGAATTTTTACCTATACATGACGTTGCTACGGACTCATCTAGAAAAATTGTGTTTTCCCCCCCAGCATACAAGTTGTTTGTCTGATTGGACCTCATGACTTACATTAGCCGAGAAGTGTAGATATTTACTGGATGTTATGTCTTAACTGTTACCTATGTTAATTTCTCCCCCCCCCATACCCCTTCCACAACCTCTATCTCTTTCTCTTAACCTCTCCCCCCCCTTTTCCCCCCCCCCCCCCAACCTTTTCACTCCGTCCTTACTTGGATAATTGAGGGTTTTGCTATGTACTTCTCCATCCCTATTTCTGAAGATTTGTTTCTAAGTTTTGTAATTCAGATGAAAGGTTATAACATGTTTATAAATTAAGCAAAAACTCCAATAAAATGTTAAACCCCCCCATAAAACTATGCATCATCCCTGCGTGCAAGGTATGTTTTATAACATACGCTGCGGCTGCGGCTGCTGGTGTCCGTGCCCATAGTCCTACCCATGACCTCGGCCCCAGCTGTAATATTAAGGCACGGTCATCTGTCCCTAGTAATCAGCATTATGAAGGAGCCAATTGACACTCCGAAAGGTGTCCTGCCCCTTTGACGTCCCCTTCTGGCACCTGCATTCCATGCTGGCCCCGGTTGCCTTCCACTGTCACATCCGGGTACTGCGTTCCACACTGGTCCAGGCAGCGCAGTCGTCCTTCCTGGTCCTCTCTTCTATGGCCCCCTCTGCTGGTCGGTTGGGATCCATGTTTTTAAGCTGTATACTGGATCACCCCTGGGACCACTTGCCGCTGGACTCCCTGTCACATCCAATTGATGAGCCTTGCTATATTTTAATGATAGTAAGTGTATTTTTATCCTTTGGCAAATAAAGTCTTTTGTTTTCTGAACTTAGAGGCGCCTTCTGTTTGTTTCCTTTTTACCAGAGTTTGCTTCCCTCTTAGAGTGCTGACCAAGTGCTGTTTGAGACACCTGTTTGCCTGATCTCTGTCCATCCCATTGTGGACATCTTCTCTATCATCCAGAGCGCCCTTCATCTCCCTATCCATACAAATGTATTGATGCTTTCCTTGACATGATAGTACTTGATCTCATTGTGGCTAGGGACAGACTAAATGTATTTAAGACTTCCATATCCAATATAAAAAAAGGCACATCCAGGGTAGAGAACAAACTCAATTTACTCACTTTACTCATTTAGAAACAGCAATAATGGATACCTCTGACCAAGATGAAAATCTGTCTACATATGAATTAATTAAAGAGAAAGTAAAGTCTTGGGGGGAAATAAATCTTTTTGTTTACCTGCAAAGCAAATGCATAATGTGCTACTATGCATCGCATACTAGCACATTATGTGACACGTACCTGCAAATGAAGCCAGAATCGTCCCCGCTGGAGGCCACATCTATCTTCACCCATCTTCCTCTCAGGTCTGCGTACTCCGGCTCTGTGACTGGCCGGAGCTGCGTAACGTCATGCGCGTGGGAGACGCCGGTCACAGCACAGGGCTCTGAAGAAGCGACACAGGCACCCGTTTCTTCAGAGCCCATGCGCCGATGATGTCATCGGCTTCATGCAATGTAAATATCACCTAAACAGTGAAAGTTTAGGAGATATTTACAGTACCTAAAGGTAAGCCTTATTATAGGCTTACCTATAGGTACAAACCGTACCCAGGGGTTTACAACCTCTTTAAAGCTCCTATTTGAAAAGTCCAGAATTAGTGCACATGCCCTATATATTCTAGAATTTGCACTGAGGTATAAGGGCTTCACATTACCCGTTCTTACTGAAGTTCTCTGGGACCTTCACATGCTTCCTTTAAGAAGAATCTTCCCTAATCTTACCTCATGGCCTGAGCTCTCACTTCAGTAGGAAGATCTTTCTCCCCAGTGTTCCTAGCTAGCATCTAGGATACTTAATAAAGACATACCAAACACAGAGATACAAGGGACATGAAACATAAAAATCAACAATTACACAACCTAGTGAACTAGTTATGCAAGTGAAATCTAACTAATATAACAAATAACCACATACAAATATTGGATACCAAGAGGGTAGGATGGCAATGCAGGGTTGCATGTATTGGACAGGTCAAGAGTTGGGCCAGGACTGGATAAAGATAACACAGGTACACAGTATTTCAGGCACTGAGATAAATATCAGGCAGGTTAAATGGTTTAGCAGCGTCAAGCTGTGACTAAATACTAATGTCTTGCTGTCTGTTAACTACAGCCAGCTCCTTTTGGCTATTTAAACAGCTTTGCTCATTTTCTCCGTGCCCTCGCGTGGTCAACATCTCCAGTGTGTTCTTGCTGTGTTCTTGTGTATGACTTGGCCTGGCTGACTTCTCTTCTAAAGCCTGCTCCAGATTTTTGGCTCCTGGCAACGCTGACTTTTGGTTCCCTGATTCTGGATCGTCTGATTACCTGCTCGGGCTTCCACACCCTGGCTTCTGTTTTGGACTATGTTCCTGAATTGTTGTTATTTTTGCAATTACATTAAAGGTCTAATTTGAACTGCATTTTCTGTCTCTGCCATGTTTATGGTTCCTGACCAGGCCTGGACTGCCATAGCAAATGGACTTTAAGTGAGACCCCAGCAGGTAGTGCCCCGCGTCTCCATCCCTGTATCAAGAAAAAAAAATGAGGTTGAAGGATTATAAGAGGTGCATGAACGTCAGCCAGCCCCCAGTCTGATGTACTCACCCTCCAGTCTGTCACCAACCAGGTAGACCTGTCTCATGATACAAAGAACAGGAGTTTAGTTGACACACATTTGCAAACGCATGTGTAAGCTGCTTTATCTGCAGTCCTAACACTTTCTAATTTACTGTCTCCACACTGGGAGCACATGGCTGCTAATGGATGGATGGGGAACAGCTTGGTGCCTCATATAAAGTCCCACCGTGCGATTTTCGTACCTTTTTGGTGGATGCAGTCTGATTTGACCTTATTTTTTCCGTAAACAGGGATGGAGACCAATAGCATGACCTGCTTGCCCCATATATTAAATCCCTTTTTGTCTTTATACTGCATCCACCAAGGGGATGGAGGTGTAATGCTTCTCAGCTGGTCCTTTCCAGTTTATACCATCGCTACAACTTAGTTATTTGAGTTTTTAGACAACAGACCAGTCATGGATGGGGGTGGGTTGGGGGAGGTTGGGCTGTCTCCCTCCCACCTGTTCCCCCATCCATCCATTTGCAGCCATGTGCTCCCAGTGTGGAGACACTAAATTAGAAAGTGTTAGGACTGCAGATAAAACAGGGTGCCGTGTAGTGGCTCTGCAGCTTACACATGCGTAAATGTAAATGTAAACGTAAATGTGTGTCAACTAAACCCCTGTTCTTTGTATCATGAGACAGGTCTACTTGGTTGGTGACAGACTGGAGGGTGAGTACATCAGACTGGGGGCTGGCTGACTTTCTTGCACCTCTTATAATCCTTCAACCTCATTTTTTTTTTACCAGCAGGTGTATATAAGCTTTTAGAAATTGACTGAAACATCAAACTAAAGTCCTTGTGATCTGGGAAAGACTTCATATTATAATCAGCTATAGAGGTTGGGGTTGTGTTTAAGGCATTTTAGGAATTTGTTATTACTTTAATGACCTTAGTCTTGGCACAGGTGCACTTTAGGTTACTGTTAAAATCGGAGATATCTGGTCACCAATTAAACCCCTTTGTCATTCACTAATGTATGTTCTTCTAGATTGTAAGCTCTAACGAGCAGGGCCCTCTAGTTCCTCCTGTTTTGAACTGTATTGTAACTGTATTGTCTTTCCTCACATTGTAAAGCACTGCGCAAACTGTTGACGCTATATAAATCATGTATAGCATTAAAAAAAATATCATTGAATTATTTTTGTGTGATAAGGTATGACTTCATTGGGGTGCTTTGTTTAGAAATAACATTTAACATTTTCCTTTTTCTTTAGAACTAACTCCAGCCACACTTATACATTATATTGTCAAAAGTATTGGGACACCTGTCTGTACATGCACATGAACTTTAATGGCATCCCAGTCTTAGTCCGTAGGGTTCAATATTGAGTTGGCCCACCCTTTGCAGCTGTAACAACTTCAAATCTTCTGGGAAGACTGTCCGCAAGGTTTAGGAGTGTGTCTATGGGAATGTCTGACTATTCTTCCAGAAGCACATTTGTGAGGTCAAGTACTGATTTTTGGCGAGAAGTCCTGGCTTGCAGTCTCCACTCTAATTCACCCCAAAGCTGTTCTATTGGGTTGAGGTCAGAACTTTGTGCAGGCCAGTCAAGTTCCTTCACCCTTGCTCATCCATGTATTATGTCTATGGACCTTGCTTTGTGCACTGGCGCGCAGTCATGTTGCAACAGGAAGGGGCCATCCCCAAACTGTTGCTTCACAGTTGGGAGCAAGAAATTGTCCAAAATGTCTTGGTATGCTGATGCTTTAATAATTCCTGTCACTGGAATCAAGAGGTCAAGCCTGACCCCTGAAAAACAACCCCGCACCATAATCCCCCCTCCACCAAATGATTTGGACCAGTTACAAAGGAAGGTCCAAAAAGACATGGATAAGCGAGTTTGAGGTGGAGGAACTTGAGTGGCCTGCACAAAGTCCTGACCCCAACCCGATAGAACACTTTTGGACGAATTAGAGAGGAGACTTTGTGCCAGGCATTCTCGTCCAACATTATTGCCTGACCTCACAAATGCGCTTCTGAAACAATGGTCAAACATTCCCATAGACACACACCTAAACCTTGTAGACAGCCTTCCCAGAAGAGATGAAGCTGTCATAGCTGCAAAGGGTGGGCCAACTCAATACTGAACCCTACGGACTACGACTGGGATGCCATTAAAGTACATGTGCTTGTAAAGGCAGGCGTCACATACTTTTGACAATATAGTGTACATACAAAATGTACATATACATAAAATTGAAAAAACTGAGTTAAATCATTAGTTTTCTTTTAACTTAATGTCCTAGCCACTTATTCTTTCTACAGTCCAGATCACTTTTAAACAAACCATTTAAACTCTTCTGACAGCCTCAATTTTTTTTTTCCACTAAAGGTTCTTTTAGATTAGTTGCATAACTCTTTAAAAGTTGCAGACACACACACACACACACACACACACACACACACACAGTGACTGAAACAAGAGAACCAGTAGACACAATGGGAAATATTGCATAATGTTTGAATTATTTTCATTTTGGTGAGCATATTTTATGAGTGTACTATGAAAAAAATCAAAGATTTCATATACTGTATAATGCAGAACTAGTATTAAAGAGGAAGTAAACCCTCTTCTGTAACTTTTACCTATAGGTAAGCCTATATTAAGGCTTACCTATAGGTACTGTAAATATCTCCTAAACATGCACCGTTTAGGAGATATTTACCTTACATGCAGCCAGTGACGTCACTGGCGCATGCGCTCTGAAGGAATGGCTGCTCGTGCCATTCCTTCAGAGTCCTGTGCCGTGACCGTCGGCTCCCGCCCGCGTGCGCGGGAGTGACGTCACCGCGGCTCCGGCCAATCAGATGGCCAGATGCCGCGATCCCGGAAGACGGGCGACTGAACATGTCGCCCATCATACAGGTGAGTGAGCAGCACGGCGGGGGCTCGTTGTAAGGTAAGTATTTCATAATGAGCTAGTATGCGATGCATACTAGCTCATTATGTGTTTGTCTTTCAGGTTGTAAAAAAAAAAAAAAGTTAAACGAGTTTACAACCTCTTTAACACAGCAGTTTCTGTTTATGTGAATCCCCCCATAAATAGTTTTATTACCTGTTGATCCTGTCAGTTGATTTCTTTACTTTCCACTTCTTGAAATGGATCTGTAACGCTCCTGCGTTTTTATATGGTGTGGATTTTCAGCTGCAGAAATAGTTCCACGTCAGTAGTCATGTAAGAGATATGCTGAGATACCATTCCCAACCTCAATGACTCATCATGTGTGGAAGGTCTTATTTCAGCCAGTAAATACACACAATTAGCAAGCTGGTTCTCAGAGTGACTTTATGCATGTGGTAACACAATGATGAAGGCTGAGGGACAGGTTGAGTGGAGGTGGTAGGTGATAGACACTTGAAGGTGAGACAGTAGCAGATGGATGCAGGAAGGTTTAGCAATGTTGTATGATAGCAGATGATAGAATAGCAGGTGGACATACAAAAGAGATCAACCCAGTGCAGAAAAGTAGCAGTAGTCTCAAGAGCTAGCAATCTAGTTTATGCAGATGTGATAAACAGTCTCTACTATGCAGAGCTAGATAGTGTAAGCTTAGTATAAGTTTATAGAGAATTCCCCTGCGGGGTACTTAGCACTATTAGCGATACAGCCGAAGGGTGGTTCAGGAGAGGCGGATGATCCAGTAGCGGGATACAGGGATCAGCGCAGCGAGGTTCCGTCAGCGAAGTAAGCTTGCAAGCATGGAAGCTTCAAGCAAGGTTAGCATCCAGATAAGGGTGTTTGAACGAACACATGTGAGTGAGAACCGACGCCTTAAATAGCCATCTAGTCCGGCGCTGAGTGATGACAGCTCCAGTCTTAAAGGTGTATGCGAACCTTTCCAAAAGTAAATGGTAGGGCGCATACACTTGTGGAAAGTGTAATTTAGGGTACCAAAGGTACCGGAACATTACAGGATCACAGTGTTCAGCAAAATTAATTAGTAATAGTTATATCTCCCCTTTGTTTTGTATGCTGTGTGACACATAAACTTGGCCTGGGAGTCAGTTCTTATCTGCCCCATATCTAAATTCCCAAACCCTTCAGATAAGTGCCCAAGTATGGGGCTAGAAGAGTGGCTAACTAAGTTTGTATGATTGCCTTTAGTAGGACTGTCCTACTATGGACTGCTCTTTTACTCCAGCATTATCCATAATACTTTCCATATACCTGGTGGAGATAGTGCAGGAACATAAGACAGAAGCAAAATCAGAACACAGGCTGGAGTTGGTACACAGTCAGGCAGCAGGGCACAGAAGCACAAGACAGGAGCAGAGTCAGAGTACAAGCCGAGGTCACAATAGGCAGATGGGAATCCAGAGATTGGTCAAGGAGAAGCAGGGTGAAGCATGGGTAGGCAGGTATAGCAGGTTAAGGTACAGGTAAACGGGAACTAGCTGAAGGCCACTTAGCAATCTGTTCATGTTATAGTTAGCTTAAATAGGCCGTTTGGCACCAGTTCATGCACGTGTGGGTACACTCACTCACAAGCGCATATGCAATTTCTTCTTGTGCACACGCTAAAACGTTTGCGCCATTGCCCATTCTGTATTTAGCCTTCGCTAATAATTATGAGCATGAACATGTAATGCCCTTCTGGTTCCAACTGAGCTTCTCAATACTGCACATACCCTCAAACGTTGTCCCCAATAATCTGAGTTATTACAGTAAAGGTTCATCTAAAGCACTTTCCCCACCAATTATAAACTAAATGTAGATTGTGCCAACAATGATAAGGATGTGTAGGAACACAGTCCTAGGTTTATTCCTGTAGAAATACAGTCTTTTACCAAATAGAATCCACTGGATTAATCTATACTTTTCCAAAGCATATAGTGGGACCTTTGTATGTAGCAGTAAAATCCCTAGATCATCAGAGCGTCACACTAGAGCAGACATGGTACCAGTTATTATCAATAGAGGGTGCTGTGGGTGCAATTTTTGAGCTACCCTTCTGTATTATCCCATGGTCAGAAGCAATTGGGAAATTTCCATTTTGACAGGAAAGCATTTGCTGTACTTTGCTATGTTTTTTTCACACATACGGTAAACATCAATAATATTTTCTTTTCTCACCAGATTCCTTTAAAAAAAAAAAAAACTAAAGCAAAAAATAAACAGTTTATATGTATGATGAGAAAATACATATTGATCCTGTGAGACAAGGATTTAGCTGATTGATATTTATTGACTGTTAATGTAAAATTGTGGTTTTCATGTGTACTGTGAAATATGCCTGACTGAATATGAAATATGAATATGATTAATGTTAATGGCTGTAAAGTAGTTTAATGTCCGAAGAGAGCCTTGGTGCACTTGTGGGATGGTGAAGCATTAAACCGTCATTTATATGCCATAGGGGCATAAGAAAAGGCAATTTAAGTCAGTATATGGCCTTAGAAAACCTTGGTCAACTTGATGTGCAGCCGGAGAAACAAAGCTCTTAAAAATAACTAAACCAAAATATAATATGATAATATTCAATGAAAAAAAAATACTCATATGCACTATAAAACCAAATGCTCTATTAATGAACCTTCTATATACCCTGACTCAATAGGCCCTTTGAAATGTCATGCCATCTTCAATGGCTGCTTGTAAAAAAAGATGTTTATTAGAAAACCTCCTTTGGGTCCTATTTATAACAAAAATGTCTTAACACATAGCAACCAGACTCAAACTTGCAACTGGGAATAATATTGGGAGGATAAAAGTTTGACTTGCTCTTGATGCTGTGCTCTATAGAGACGAGCAAACTGTTTAACAACAAACGATGATGTTTCCCTATCGTGCTGATGCACTATGTGGACATTAATTTTTTTATGTATTTTTAAGAAATGAGAGGGCCTTTCTAGTCCTTGGATGATATTCTTCCAAAGCATCTAAAAGAAAGTAAAAATGCCTTCTTGTATTTCATAATGTAAAAGATAGGATCTTTGGTTGCTTTGCAGTGTTGTTGCTGCCGAACCCTATCAAAAACTGTTGAAGAAAAAAAAAATCCTTTTTTTTTTGTTTTTCTTTGTTTCTGGCCTGTTTTCAAAGTCAAAAATGCAGATGGTGCTGATACTGCTAACTGATCTAAATTGTTTAATTGACCACATTGTCCATAGCAAAAACTCTTTTGCTTATATGGCCAGTTAAAAACAAGTGTATCAGTTTTAACTTGTAAGCATAATCTTAGCTATTATTTATAAAACATTTAACAGTTATTTTAAAGCCCTTGAAGCGATCCTTAATTCCACTTCGGAAGAGCTGAATACAGATCATAAAAGGGAGTGCTGGCAACAGTTTGAATTAACATTTAGAAAGCTTCAGCAAGAATTCAGTAGATTAGCAGCTTGTTTACAACCAGAATTATTAATACGGATACTGTAAGCAGAAAAATAAAATAAAAAATGCCATTAGAAAATATGGAAAAAAAGACCTGGAATCTAGGGTTTACACTCTGATGCCCATTAAAATGTCTGAAAGTAATCACATTTGTAATGAAATGAAATTCATCATCATGACATAACCTATTTTTATTCATTTTTAATGACAAGTGTAATTTCATCTTTATTTGTGATACTTTATGGTATTAACTTAGTTATATGTACAATGGAATAATGGACAATGCATAAATCTGATCATAACAATAATTCCAAAACAAACCTATCACTCACCATTAGGGTTGAGCGAACCCGGACTGTATTGTTCTGGATCGTACCGGACTATTGGGTATTCGGTAACTGGACACGGGCCCGAACATTTCACTGTATGTTCGGGTACTGTCCGTTGTTCGGTAATGTTTTTTGATGTCTTGACACGGTTTCAACAGGTGCAAGGCAGCCAATCTGGAAGCGTTTAACTAGTGTGCCCTTAGAAGCCATCACAGCCATGCCTACTAATGGCATGGCTGTGATTGGCCAGTGCAGCATGTGACCCAGAGTCTATATAAGCTGGAGTCACATAGCGCCGCACGTCACTTTGCTCAAACTATACTAGGGAGAGGTTCCTTATACTTTTGCTGAGGAAGAGATATGGAGATTATTGTAGAGTCAGGCTGGAGATTGCTTTGAGGGAAAGCATAGGAAGAATCTTCTTTAATCAGACAGCAATCTACATTGATTTGATTGTGTGGGGGTGCAGTGCACGATCTTTTTGCCCAGAGGGAGAGATAGGAGATTATTGTAGGGGCAGGCTGGAGATTGCTTTGAGGGAAAGAATAGGAAGAATCTTCTTTAATCAGACAGCGATCTACATTGATTGTATTGTGTGGGGGTGCAGTGCACGATCTTTATGCCCTGACCTGAGCCCAGTGAGGAGGAGAAAGGAGAAATTTTTTTTTTTTATCAGTCTGTTAGGTGGGTGGCGTGCGGTGCTGCACTTTTAGCAAGCTCAGTTGCATATGTGTCTGCCTAATCTGCATTTAAAAATGAAAAAAACTTTTTTCCTTCATATTTTACTTTGACATACAGTGTTTAGACAGACACTGCTTTTCTAACCTGCTCTTCAAAAAGCACCAATGTAAGGGGAAAATAATTATTTTTCAGTATTTAGGGAAAAAAAAAATATTTTTCAGTTTTTCATTCAAATGTTTTTTTTTATTCAATAGTGGAATAGAACAACAACAGTATCCAACCTGTTAGGTGTGCGCTGTGTAGCGGCCATTTCACGCAAGCTGAGTGCATATGTGTCTGCTTAATCTGCATTTAAAAAAGAAAAATACTTTTTTCCTTCATATTTTACTGTGACTTACAGCGTTTAGACGCTGCATTTCAAATCTGCTATTCAACAAGCACCAATTAAGGGGACAATTATTTTTCAGATGTTCATTCATACATTACAGTGCGATACACCCATTCCATACTGTTGTTGTATTCTGCTTTGCAATAAAAACCCATTTAGGGGAAAAAAAGTTAATTGCAGCCTAGTCTGCATATGGTACAGTGAGATACACCCATTGCATACTGTTGTATTCCGCTTTTCAATAAAAACCCATTTAGGGGATAAAAAGTTTATTGCGGCCTAGTCTGCATATGTTACAGTGAGATACACCCATTGCATACTGTTGTATTCCGCCTTGCAATAAAAACCCATTTAGGGGAAAAAAAAGTTAATTGCGGCCTAGTCTGCATATGGTACAGTGAGATACACCCATTGCATACTGTTGTATTCTGCTTTGCAATAAAAACCCATTTAGGGGAAAAAAAGTTAATTGCGGCCTAGTCTGCATATGGTACAGTGAGATACAACCATTGCATACTGTTGTATTCTGCTTTGCAATAAAAACCCATTTAGGGGATAAACCCGTTGTATACTGTTGTTCTATTCCGCTATTCAATAAACACACATTTAGGGAAAAAATATTAAATTGCGGCCTAGTCTGTATCTGTACGTGTGAGATACACCCGTTGTATACTGTTGTTCTATTCCGCTATTCAATAAACACCCATTTAGGGAAAAAATATTAAATTGCGGCCTAGTCTGCATATGTTACTGTGAGATACACCCTTTGGATACTGTTGTTCTATTCTGCTATTCGAAAAATACCCATTTAGGGGACAGAAAGATATTAAATTGCGGCCTAGTCTGTATCTGTATGTGTGAGATACACCCTTTTAGATACTGTTGTTCTATTCTGCTATTCAATAAACACCCATTTAGGGGACAGAAAGATATTAAATTGCGGCTTAGTCTGTATCTGTACGTGTGAGATACACCCTTTGGATACTGTTGTTCTATTCTGCTATTCAATAAACACCCATTTAGGGGGACAGAAAGATATTAAATTGCGGCTCAGTCTGTACCTGTACGTGTGAGATACACCCTTTGGATACTGTTGTTCTATTCTGCTATTCAATAAACACCCATTTAGGGGACAGAAAGATATTAAATTGCGGCTTAGTCTGTATCTGTACGTGTGAGATACACCCTTTGGATACTGTTGTTCTTTTCTGCTATTCAATAAACACCCATTTAGGGGAAAATTTATAATTTTGCAGCGTTTGCTCATTATGTTACTGTGAGATACACCCTTTAAATTTGTTTGGAGCATCTCCTTCCACCACCGAGGATTGCCGAGCGCTTCAGTTTGCCTCCTGTTGCTAACTCCTCCTACTCCGCTTCCTCATCCTCTACCTCCTCCGCATCCGGAGCAGTGATCATTTCCAAAGCTTTCAGGGCAGTCATTCAAAAGTGGCTCCGAGGGTGGGTTCCTGCACCCACAAACGCCAGGTACACAATTATCCAGCAAGGGCACAGTTCTGGAGGATGACGAGGAGGAGATGGAGGAGGAGGAACCATGTTCACAGCAGGGTGGCACCCAGATATCTGATAAGAACAGATACTACACTTGATCTTAGCCAAAAGGTCGAGAAGCAATGGTGGTGGCATTCCCACATGACAGCAGGGGCACAGTGGAAGCACAAGGCAAAGGCAGAGGAGGAGGAGGAGGTCGCCAATGCAGCCAGGGCACCACCAGCACCTCATAAGGCAGGGTTAGCATGTATGAAATGTGGAAAAGCTTTGTTGGCACCCCACTACAACCAGGACCACTAGCTGTTTTTTTTTTTAAGCCCGTGGTGTGTGAACACACTCAGACTATCACCCGGTGGCTGCATAAAAAAGTGCACACCAAAAAAGTGAAACACAAAAAGTGCACAGGGTGTACACATGGTCCTTGCCCCTGATCCCCCAGGGCGCAAGACTCCCGACCGGAATTGGGGTGCTTACACTGGCAAACCTGGCCGAAACCAGGCAGCCCCGTTCTTTAGGAAGTCTGCTGAAACAGACCACCCCAAGTACTAGGTGGGGCTCTCCTGAAGAGAGACCCCATGAGAGAGGGCGAACCAAGCCAGAAGGCCATATCCACCCCCTCCCAAGACTTTCAGGGACAGGCCCAAGGACCTACACCCTACTAATCACGCTGTACAAAATAAAGTGTACCGCCACAATAAAAAACACAAAATGTGAGACACACAACACATAAAAGTGGGGAAAGGGATAGTGGAGAAGTGCAAGGTTAGTGCCACATTGCAATACTATGGCAGGCCCTTCGGCCAGGAATAAGAAAATTCCTCTGGTCCTGACTCCTGACCAAAAGGCACGGCCCTAGAGGCAGGTGTGAAAAACATGTGTAGGAAGTGCAGTGTCCTTGGTGCCATACTCATAGTGTTGCCATCCACCGTGAATTATGGCACCCCTGGACTGCCACTCCAGGGGCACATACACCACAGGCTTTTCTGAATCCCGGTCCCTGCCAAGACCAGTGCAGCCCCGTCCCTACCAGAAGGCCTCAGAACTTAGACAGCTTTGGGAGAGCCCGGCCCACAACCAGGGACACATACCTTTTCCAAGGCCAGATTCAACCCAGAAGGGGGAAAAAAGCCCCCTGGCCGCCATCACCGTTCCTTACCATATACCATATACAGTTCCCTACCATTCCTTACGTACTTTACACGTACTGAATGACGGGTCTGCCCCCTTCAACTTCTGGGTCTCCAAACTGGGCACATGGCCTGAGCTTGCCCTTTACGCCTTGGAGGTGCTGGCCTGCCCTGCAGCCAGTGTATTACCCGAACGTGTATTTAGCACGGCTGGGGGCGTTATCACAGACAAGCGCAGCCGCCTATTCAGAGCCAATGTGGACAAGCTCACGCTCATTAAAATGAACCAGGCATGGATCCCACAGGACTTGTCCGTACCTTGTGCAGAATAGACATGTATACCGGCCTTACCCAGCCATTGTTGTATTTTTGATCTTTCTCACTCTTTTGGGGTGTACCCTAATTTAAAAAGAAATAAAATTAAAAACAAAAACCAGTGTTGGCTACCTCGTCCTCCTACACCGCCGCTTCCACCTACACCGCCACATCCACCGCCACCTCAACTTCCTACTCCATATGGGCCTCATCCTCCTCCTCCACCGCCACCGCTGCTTCCACCTACACCGCCATATCCTCCGCCACCTCAACCTCCTACTCCATATGGGCCTCGTCCTCCTCCTACATCATTCAAGATGATTATTTTTTATTTTTTTGTTTTTTATGTTATTTTAAGTTACTTCCCTATCCACATTTGTTTGCAGAGCACTTGCCATGCTCTTAAGATGATTTTGCTGCCATTTGCAGCCCTCTAGCCCTTTCCATGTTTGTTTTAGAGCCATTTTAGTGCTCAAAAGTTTAGGTCTCCATTGACTTCAATGGGGTTCGGGATCGGGGTAAAGTTTGGGGGTAAGTAACGAACCTGAACTTTTTTTTCAAGTTCGGCCGTACCTGCCGAAACCGGACATCCAGGTGTTCGCTCAACTTAACTCACCATCTGATATTCTTTTCCGTTCATTTCTATGCATGGGTACATGTATGGGTGGATTTATGTATGCAAGTGAATGAACACAGATACACAGTATATGTATGTTATCCATGATTTTCTAAGGTTGTTATACTTATGCTTATATCAGTCACATTTGCATTTACTGTATATTATATTATATTATATTATACATTATGTTATGTATTGTTGTAGCCCTGATGAAGGCAAGTTATTTTTCTGACCCCTGAAACGTGTTGGCTGTTTTCTTTTTTGAATAAATTCATTTTGACTCTTTTATCCTTTGATCTGCTGCTCCTTCCATTGGTGCGTGTTTTTTTCTAGATTACATAAAGATACATTTTAGACAGGTATACTAGCAGTATTTTTTGCTACATTTAAAGACTTCAAAGTACACATTACCCCAATCATTAAAATCTCATATAAGCTTTACCTGTGAATTGAAACTTTATTGTCAACATTTTTAGATCTGCATCTTTCATTAAAATGATGATCCAGCCATGAGAGTCCAAGTCCAAGCACTTCCATCTATAGAGTGACAACAGTATATCCATGTCCTCCAATTGTGCTCCTGCATAGTCCACTTTCACCATCAGGAAACTGATTCTGAAGAAAGGCCATGCTGCTATCATTGGTGTACGTATTTTTTTTTTTTTTAAAAAGTAATTTTTTGTTCAATTTATTAGGGCTTACATCCACTTTATTTTTTTGCTTTTTAATCTCAACACAGCTTTTCCTTAAGTGTATATATAGGCAAATCATTTTTTTGATCTTTGGATTGAGTAAGGAAGGGTTAAAACACCTGCCAGTTTATCTTATGCTGTCTTGGGGAGATCCTCCTTTACTTCTTGTCCCAGAGATGTAGAAGGAAGTCTCCCAAAGAACATAGTGGTAGAGAAGAATGCTCTATGTTATCCTTTTTCTTCCATTGATTGTTTCTCATTTTTCTTTTTTTTCATTTTTAGTTGTTATTAAAAAGCAAATAAATAAATATATTTAATAAAAAATACTATACATAGTATATACTGTGTGTGTGTGTGTGTGTGTGTGTGTGTAAAAGTGCACATACTTACTGTATATTTTAATTAGTACATTAATGTAAAATTTTCTTATATTGTAATTGTATTGTATTGTAATTTTTCTTGTGCTTTTTCCGTTTTTTTTTTTAATTTCCCAATCATTGTCTGTCCAAAACGTAAATTCTGCATTACCTGGTCTAAACACAAATTCTACATTATGTTGTCAAAACACAAATGCTGCATTATGTGATCTAAACACGACTTCTGTGTTATGTGGTCTAAACATGCATTCTGGATTATGTAGGCTAAACACGAATTCTGCATTATGTGATCCAAACACAAATTCTGCATTATGGGGTTTAAACATGAATTCTGCATTATGTAATCTAAACATAAATTCTGCATTATATGATCTAAACACACTGAAAAAGGTGCAGGACAGGACAGGACGAAAAAGGCACAAACTGATAGAGATGAACGTTTTCTTGAATGTCATTTTATGCTTTCCCTGCTTTAATGTTATGTTTTTTATTTTTTATTTTTAGTTGTTATTAAAAAGCAAAGAAAGAAGTATATTTACTAAAAAACACAATACATGTGGTATATACGTGTGTAAAGATGCACATACTTACTGTATATATTGATTATTTTATGATTTTATGATCTTTTTTTTTTGTGTTTGTGTAGTTGTTGTTCATTTCCACTTTGCTGATTATTGTCTAAAAATCTGACAAGCATTCTCATTACAATTTTATTATCACTAATCTGGTTAAAAGCATTAACATTTTTAAGGCCTCCTAGGATTCAGCGGAGTAATCCTCAATAGATCATCTAATCCTGACACAGATCTCTTGTGAAAAATCCAGCACTCAGCAAGTGCAGTAATGCTGCAGAGTGTTACATTTAGAAAGGGAATACAACAGCTATTTACTTCATACATTAAAGGAGACGTACAGCCAAATCTTGTTTGACTGTACTTCTGTGAATCACAGGAGTGCAGTTTGTTCTGCACTCCTGTGGCCAGTTTTCAGCAGACAGCAGGCTTTCGTCACAGAGCCGGTTCAGGCTGGGGCAAGATCATGGCAATATGGTTGGGATCCACTAACGACCCTGTACTGGCACCTGTC
Organism: Pelophylax lessonae; assembly: GCF_965119305.1. NCBI lineage: Eukaryota > Metazoa > Chordata > Amphibia > Anura > Ranidae > Pelophylax > Pelophylax lessonae. Next base: position 382,770,015 of record NC_138772.1, read on the forward strand.
TCAGCCTCTTAGCAAGCCGCTGAGAGCCTGAACCAGCCGCTCCCGCTCCCCCACAGCCCAACACTCCAGTGAGTGTGGGGGGACAGAGCAGAGAGCTGGTGACTGACAGAGCTCTGAGAACTGAGCGATCAGCAGTGTTTGATCGCTCAGTTCTTAGTCTTAGCACTGCAGGGGGAACAGATGCAGCATCGGACCGATGCTGCATCCACCTAGGTACAGTAAGTATGATTGTTGAAAAATAAAAATACTCAACTTCTCTACAAGGGATTGACCATGCATTTATTATTCATGCAAGTTGGTATATGTCAGCTTTGAACCAATGTTCCTTTACAGCCTGTGGATAACCAAGGATACTGGCCTTCCACAGTTTAATTATTATTGTAATTTACAAATTCCAAACATTATATAAAAACTGTCATGTTCTCCATAGAATTGCTAGACAAAGAAATAAGTTAGGGATTAGATGTCATTTTATTAACATGCATTGCAACATGTATTGCTTAAACATGCATATTAAAGTTACACTAAACTCATCTTTAAGTATCTTATTGTTTTCAGGCTTCTTTTTTGTCTTTTTTGTCTCCTGACCCTTCACTGATGTATCTCACAGCTGCTACTGAAGAGCACGCAGTGCCAATATTACTGGTCACATGCTCCACTCTAAGGGTACCTCAATTCCCTTAGAGCTGAATGTGTCTGCAGGTAGATGTGTAATCCATCTTGGCAGTGAGCAGCAGAGGGTGGCTACATTCACATACACAAGTAAGAGCATAGAGAACAAACGTAGCCGCCCTAGAACAGAAAGCCTGCGAATATATAGTAAAACTAGCCACAAGCAGATCATGTCTTCTTTTGCTCATTTCCATGTTTAATTAGATGTTCCATATGAGATATGAAATATACTAATGTAGGTAAGAATCCAATAAAAAGCAGCACATAGCTCACAATAATGTATGACTATTATAGCTCAGCTCTGCCAATGGGAGATGCAGGGGCAGGGTTTTTTGGATTCAGTGGGCAGCCCTAGGTGTAGTTGTGGAATTCAGAAGGTGTGCACTGCATGGGGTTGGGTTATCTAGAGGGCATGCATTGGGCGAGGTTGTGCTGTTATGCCAACATGTTGGCTCATCTCCACAACATAGAAGTCCTCCTGTCTGCCTGGTGCTCCGCTCTATCCATCTGTCGCCATATCAGTAAAGTTCCTTGCTGGAATCTGCAGCAATGGGAAGAAAGGCAGTCATCTATGCTGGGGTTACAATGCTGGCTCCTGATGTAAGGTGGCATATGGTAAAAGTGCCAACCCCTGCCCGGCCCCCCTGCTGACCTGATAGGGCCTCGGCCTGGTACAGGAGGGACTGGCTGTACCCCCTATTTGTGAACCTGGTTACAGGTACCACATCCATGTGGTCATTGTCATCAATTTAAGTCCTTTTTTAATTTATTTAACACACCTTTATCTTTTATTTGCCTACACCATGAAGGCTCTTATGCTTTCTCCTCTTTTATCTTTTTGTTGTGGTCATTACCGAAGTTGGGAACACTACTGAGACCATAGAAAAATCCATTCAAAGGCTCAAACCCTTCCTCATGCTATAAAAGAAAATTGGCATATGGTAAGTACTCCCAAAATCCTATTGATAAGACAATATGAGCCTCACAGATTCCTAGTTTCATAGAATAAACCCGCAAGGGGAGAAGGCTGGGGGAGGTTTGTGGGATTGTACAATACCAAACAATTGACAAGGAAAAAAAAGCAAAAAAATATATATGATGATATATCCGACCAAAGAGTACAATTTAAAAGTTACAATATTTTATTGAATAGAGAGGGGATTGGAGCTAATTTCTCTATGAGCAGAGTGATATAATGTCGATAAAAATATCAACAAAAATCGTATCAATGGAAAATGTCAGATGCAAGTGAAAATGTATAAAATCAATGCTATATTATCAATGGGTAAAAACCCAATATGTATAAATTATCTCAATGTGTTAAAGTATATAGAAACTAAAAAATGAATAATGGATGTGTGATAAATCTCCCCAACATAAACATAAAATGGCAGGGGCACAACCATGGATAAGGAGTGGACAGGTTCATAAAGCATCATCAATATACATAAAACAATATTTCAGAAATGTGCAAAATAGCAGATGGTAGCAAAGTGAATAGGTGATATAAAGTGCAACAAATAATAAAGATGTACAATAATATCAAAAGTAATCGAATGATTGTAACGCTCCTGCGTTTTATGTATGATGTGGATTTTCAGCTGCAGAAATATTCCACTTCAGTAGTCATGTAGAGAACCGCTGAGACACCAATCCCAACTCCCAATGACTCATCATGTGTGGATGATCTCAATTCAGCAAGTAAATACACACACTCAATAAGATGTTTCCTAGAGTGACTTATGTATATAGTAACACAGTGATCATAGGCTGAAGAGACAGGTTGGGTAGAGATGGTAGATGACAGACACTTGAAAGGAAATGTTCTTGAAAGTAAGATAGTAGCAGATGGGATGCAGATAGGTTTAGCAATCATGTATGGTAGCAGATGACAGAGTAGCAGGTGGACATACAAGAGAGATCAACCCAGTGCAAGAACAGGTGGTAGTAGACTCAAGAGCTAGCAATCTTAGATAATGCAGATGTAGTAATAGTCCTTAGTATGCAGAGCTAGATAGTGTAAGCTTTAGTATGAAGGTTATAGAGGTTTCCCCTGTGGGGTACTTATCACTAATAGCAATGTAGCAGAGGAGAGGTTCGGCAAGAGCGGATGATCCGGTAGCGGGATACAGGGATCAGCGCAGCGTGGTTCCGACAGCGAGGTATGCTTGCAAGCATGAGAGCTTCAAGACAGGTTAGCATCAAGGCACAAAGCAGTCTGAACGAACACATGTGAGTGAGAGCCGGTGATCTAAATAGCCATCCAGTCCGGCGCTCAGTGATGACAGCATCAGTCTTAAAGGTGTATGCGCACCTTACCAAAAGAGAATGGTGGGGCGCATACACTTATGAAAGAGTAATTAGGGTACCCAAAGGTACCAGAACATTACAGTACCCCCCCTTAAGGCCGGCTCCTGAAGGCCTCTGGAGCTGGTTTGTCTGGGTACTTCGCATGAAAATTGCGGATTAATCTAGAGGCATGTATGTCAGAGGTGTTTAGCCAAGTGTCGTCTTGGGGCCCATAGTTCTTCCATCGAACCAAGTACTGAAGTCTTCCTCTGTGGATACGAGAATCCAGAATCTCTTTTATCTCATATTCTTCTCCACCTTCAACTTGTACAGGAGGAGGAGGTGGGATAGTAGGCCTTATTCCTTGGTCAGGAACATGGGGCTTCAGTAGCGACACATGGAAAATGGGATGTATTTTGAGGTCTATTGGCAATGTAAGCTGTACTGCAGCTTTTCCAATAAGTTTCTTGATTGGGAAAGGTCCCAAGAACAGAGGTCCAAGCTTTTTGCTAGGGATTTTCAGTCTTAAATTTTTTGTTGAGAGCCAAACGAGGTCCCCGATAGCGTACTGAGGAGAAGGTCTTCTGCGAAGATCATAGTACTTCTTTTGTTGACTATGAGCGTGTGCAATGGTAGTATTAAGCAAACCCAGAGAGTCCTTTATTTGGGTAAGATAGTCTGAGACTACTGGGTTATTTGAAGGAAGGATGCGTGGTGGAAGAATAGAGGGATGAAACCCATAGTTCAAGTAGAACGGACTCTGCTTGGTCGTACTGTGGGTTGCGTTGTTGTAGGCAAATTCTGCCAGAGGGAGAAGATCCACCCAATCATCCTGTTGGTAAGAAGTGTAACAACGTAAATATTGCTCGATGCATTGGTTGACTCTTTCAGTCTGTCCGTTGGTCTGCGGATGGTAAGGAGAAGTGAGCTTCCGCTCGATCCGTAGTATGTGACATAGTTCTTGCCAGAACTTGGAAATAAATTGTGATCCACGGTCAGACAGAAGAGTTTTTGGGATACCATGTAACTTAAAGACATGTTTCATCAGGAGTTCTGCCGTTTGTTTGGACGAAGGTAGTCTGCGAATAGCAATGAAATGTGCCATTTTTGTCAGATGGTCCACTGACACTAAGATGGTATTTAATCCTTTGGAAGGAGGCAATTCCACTATAAAGTCCAAGGACACAACTTCCCATGGAGTTTGGGGTATTGGTAGACTGCATAGTAGACCGGATGGTCTCGTAGTGTCAATTTTGGACCTGGCACAGACATTGCATGAAGAGATGAATTTTTGTATAGATGTTTTCATGTCAGGCCACCAGAATTGCCTGGTAATCAGATTAAGAGTCTTTGTCATACCCATATGTCCTGCCATAGGCACATCATGCGATAATTCCAAGATCTTGGTGCGTATGGTAGGTGGTATGTAAAGTTTGTCGTTGTAGTAGAGGAAGCCTTCTGCATCAGTATTTAGTTGTGGTGGGGGTGAATCCAAACTTATACCATGCAAAACCTCTTCCTTCAAGGAACGGACAACCCCAATAATGCGTTTGTGAGGTATTATAGGAACGGAAGGGATTTCGAAGTAGTTTTCTTCAGTTAGTCGTGATAGTGCATCCGCCTTTTTGTTCTTATCTGCAGGTGTGTAGGTCACTAGGAAGTTAAACCTTAGAAAGAATAGTGACCATCGTACCTGTCGGTGAGAGAGAGTTTTGTTAGTCTGAAGATATTGGAGATTTTTATGGTCCGTGTATATAAGTATTGGTAATTGGGTGCCTTCGAGTAGATGTCGCCAATTCTCCAGAGCCAATTTTATAGCAAGCAGTTCCTTTTCACCCACGGGGTAATTTATCTCTGGACTGCTTAGGGATTTAGAAAAAAAGGCGACTGGATGAAGTGGTGAAGTGTGAGTTGGTCGTTGGGAGAGTATTGCTCCTACTTCCATGTTTGACGCATCTACTTCCAGAATGTATTGGAGGGATGGGTCTGGATGGCGTAGTATGGGAGCAGAAGTAAACCTTGTCTTTAACAGGTGAAAAGCTTTATTTGCTTCATCTGACCATTTGAATGGTTTTTTAATGCTAGTGAGCTGTGTGAGGGGTCTCACAATGGCAGAAGTTTCTGATGAACTTCCTGTAGAAATTCGAAAATCCAAGGAATCGCTGTAGTGCCTTGCGTGTGGTTGGTGTAGGCCAATCCTGAATGCAGGATATCTTACTCATGTCCATCTCGATTCCTGTTTTGGATATGATGTAGCCTAGAAACAGTACCTCTTCTTTATGAAACAAGCATTTTTTCAGTTTCACATAAAGGTTGTGTGCAAGCAATCTCGATAATACTAGTCTTACATGTCTTATGTGTTCAGACAGGGATCGTGAATATATAAGTATATCGTCCAGATATACCACAACACAGACATCTAGTAAGTCTCTGAAAATATTGTTTATAAATCGTTGAAAAACTGCAGGGGTGTTGCATAGCCCGAATGGCATTACAAGATATTCGAACAATCCGTATCTGGTTCTGAATGCAGTCTTCCACTCGTGTCCATCACGGATTCGAATGAGATTGTATGCTCCTTTCAGGTCCAATTTTGAAAAATAGGTAGCTCCACGCACCTGCTCACTGAGCTCAGGGATAAGCGGTAGAGGATAGCGATCTTTTATTGTAATAGCATTCAATTGCCTATAGTCGATGATAGGCCTGAGACTTGAGTCCTTATTGAGGACAAAAAAGAGTCCTGCTGCTGTGGAAGAAGTGGAAGGTCTAATAAAACCTTTCTTCAAATTCTCATCCAAATAGTCTTTGAGATGGGAAAGTTCATCCTGTGAAAGAGGATAAACATGACCGAACGGCAATTTGCTATTTGGGAGTAGATCAATGCTACAATCATAGTCTCGATGGGGAGGTAGTGCTTGAGCATTTTTCTCAAGAAAAACCTCAGAGAGATCCTGATAACATAGTGGTGCAATCTCATCTGTCACCACAGACAGGATCTTCCCGAAAGACGGGAGGTTACACGTACCCTCGCAATAGCAAGAGAGGAAGGCCAGGGTCCGTTCCTTCCAATCTATGGTTGGTTGATGTGTGTGCAACCAGGGAAGTCCCAACACAATGGGAAAGTGGGGTGAAGGTATTAGATCGAAGGTAGTGGTCTCCATATGAGACCCGTTAGTAGTGACTAGGAGTGCCTGTGTCTGATCAGTGATCGGACCAGAGGATAAAGGAACACCGTTAATAAGACTCACTGAGACAGGTTTAAGTTTAGAAATAATAGGAACTTTATTTAAAGCAGCAAAACGTATGTCAATATAATTTCCACAAGATCCTGTGTCAATCATGGCCTTAGTAGTAATCCTGTTCTGGTCCCACTGTAATGTTAAGCAAACAGAAAGGTAAGGGTTAGTGATTGAAGTTGTCAATCCCCCTAGGAGGACATGTGAACACTCACCCTTCTTTTTGTAGACTAGAGGACAGACGTTTATCTTGTGATCCGGGGATGCACAGTACAAGCAGAGATTACCAGATCGTCTTTTGGCTCTTTCCATAGTTGATAGAGGTGGGCGTATGGTTCCTACCTCCATAGGAACGGGGTTAACGGCGGAAATCCGAGAAGAACTGGATAATGGCATTCCCATTTTCTCAGCCTTTCTTTCTCGTAGTCTTCTATCTATGGTGATACTGAGTTGTATCAATGCATCCAGGGTTTTTGGCAGATCCGCTCGGGCGAGCTCGTCTTTAACGGCCTCTGATAGGCCAAGCCTAAATTGGGTTTTCAGAGATGCATCATTCCATTCTGAATCAAGGGTCCATCTCTTGAATTCTGCGACAAAGTCTTCTACAGGTCTCCTACCTTGTTTCAAGGATCTTAATTGAAGATCGGCAGTACTCTGCCTATTGGGATCATCATATAGGCTAGTGAGTTCTGCTAGGAACAAGGCATAGGAGTTGAGAAGCTGGTCGCTTTTCTCAAAAAGAGAGTCTGCCCAGGCCCGAGGATCGCCTGTTAGGTAAGAAATAATAGTACAAACCTTAATGTGATCAGTAAGGTAGGTACGGGGTTTTAGCAAGAAAAGTAACTCACATGCGTTTTTAAATTCGCGAAATTTCTTGCGATCGCCTGTAAATACCAAAGGAGGATTTATTTTGGGTTCAGGGGACTGAGCAGTGGTAAGTTGTGTCAGTCTAATTACCTGCTGCGACAGAGCCTGATTGTCTTCTTTTAATTCAGCAAGTGCGTGTATTAACGCAGTTACTTGCTGTTTTAATTGTGTCATCTGAGTGGTTATTTCTGCTGAATCCATTTGTGGTTCGTTCAATCTGTAACGCTCCTGCGTTTTATGTATGATGTGGATTTTCAGCTGCAGAAATATTCCACTTCAGTAGTCATATAGAGAAACGCTGAGACACCAATCCCAACTCCCAATGACTCATCATGTGTGGATGATCTCAATTCAGCAAGTAAATACACACACTCAATAAGATGTTTCCTAGAGTGACTTATGTATATAGTAACACAGTGATCATAGGCTGAAGAGACAGGTTGGGTAGAGATGGTAGATGACAGACACTTGAAAGGAAATGTTCTTGAAAGTAAGATAGTAGCAGATGGGATGCAGATAGGTTTAGCAATCATGTATGGTAGCAGATGACAGAGTAGCAGGTGGACATACAAGAGAGATCAACCCAGTGCAAGAACAGGTGGTAGTAGGCTCAAGAGCTAGCAATCTTAGATAATGCAGATGTAGTAATAGTCCTTAGTATGCAGAGCTAGATAGTGTAAGCTTTAGTATGAAGGTTATAGAGGTTTCCCCTGTGGGGTACTTATCACTAATAGCAATGTAGCAGAGGAGAGGTTCGGCAAGAGCGGATGATCCGGTAGCGGGATACAGGGATCAGCGCAGCGTGGTTCCGACAGCGAGGTATGCTTGCAAGCATGAGAGCTTCAAGACAGGTTAGCATCAAGGCACAAAGCAGTCTGAACGAACACATGTGAGTGAGAGCCGGCGATCTAAATAGCCATCCAGTCCGGCGCTCAGTGATGACAGCATCAGTCTTAAAGGTGTATGCGCACCTTACCAAAAGAGAATGGTGGGGCGCATACACTTATGAAAGAGTAATTAGGGTACCCAAAGGTACCAGAACATTACAATGATGGGCAACTCCTGTGTCCACAATGCCAAACAAGCAAAAAAGTACTTAATTAAGTGTAAATGAATATACAATGACAGCACTCATATGTGAGTGAATATGATAAACAATATAAAAATGTCCATGTGCAAAACAAGGTGCAAAGGTGCTACAGGAAAGTAACTCTCGTGACTCATCACAATAATAAAGCGACTCTCCTGATTCTCCAGACGTGTCACCAGAGTGAGCTAATCCATAAATAGGTGTAATGGCCGCTCATCTCCAAAAACACATTTAAAGGCGTTTTGTAATATAATCATCAGACTCTGACAATCCGATCTTCTTCCACGACTAGAGCTCTATTGGGGCCACTAATATATCCCTTTCTACTTCTGGGCTACAACCAGCATCCAGGTGCAATCAACCGTCTCCTTCTATAATAGTGGCCAGAAGTTCCTCCGATGGTTCATGTCAAGGAAATATACAGGGTCTCATGGTGTAGTATTTTACAGGTTTATTAGCGTAAAAGCAGAATAAAACACTCACAGTAAGGTAAAGACAATAATGCAGCCGCTGATGCGGTAAGCTTCTGATACTTCTGGTCTTGGCCGTAGACCGGACGTGACGTCCCCCGGCTCCTCCCAATGCGTTGCGTCACTTCCACATGACTTTCTCAAGGGTAGCTTGAGAGTCACTTTATTATTGTGAAGAGTCACGAGAGTTACTTTCCTGTAGCACCTTTGCACCTTGTTTTGCACATGGATATTTTTATATTGTTTATCATATTCACTCACATTTGAGTGCTGTCATTGTATATTCATTTACACTTATTTAAGCACTTTTTTGCTTGTTTGGCATTGTGGACACAGGAGTTGCCCATCAATCAATTACTTTTGATATTATTGTACATCTTTATTATTTGTTGCACTTTATATCACCTATTCACTGTGCTACCATCTGCTATTTTGCACATTTCTAAAATATTGTTTTATGTATATTGATGATGCTTTAGGAACCTGTCCACTCCTTACCCACAGTTGTGCCCCTGCCATTTTATGTTTATGTTGGGGAGATTTATCATACATCCATTATTCATTTTTTAGTTTCTTTAGTTACTTTAACACATTGTGGTCATCAATACATATTGGGTTTTTACTCATCGATAATATAGCATTGATTTTATACATTTTCACTTGCATCTGACATTTTCCATTGATACGATTTTTATTGATATTTTTATCGACATTATATCACTCTGCTCATAGAGAAATTAGTGCTGATCCCCTCTCTATTCATTATCTTTAGTATGTGGTGACACTACAAGATTGGCTGCTTATTTCTGTATTTTATTTACCGTATATACACAGATCCAATTCACTTAATTTGTCACATACCCCATTGGTAGCACATCGGCTTTCCTTTCATCTTTTTACAATATTTTATTGAATTCAAGATTAAAAATTAAAGATTCCTCCTCCTAGTTTCCTTACTGCTTAGAATTGAGAGAGGTTTCCTGCAGTCATGCAATAGCATCATGCTTTTAGGCCCAAATATGTTTCAGCATCCAGAACCTACAGGACAGCGAACTACATACACAAGCCAGTTTAATGATATAACCTGTGTTCTGAAAGGTGCCCTCCCGCAGTTTGCCCCAAAAAGAACTGCCATGGCTTCTGGGTCACTACACTATGTCACCAAGTCATTTCTGCAGTGAACTGCCTATTCATATCTTGTACAGAAACTCATATGAGCACTGCTTATTTAGCATAATTTACAGAATTCCAGGAATGCTTGCTAAATTCTACTGCCTGAAAGAAAACTTAAATCTGTCAAATGTACTATAGTCTATGATGCAATGTACAGTAAGTAATACCAATAAAATCTGATGACCGCAAATTTTTATTCTGTCACTCAAATCTAGATTAGTAAATCACTAGAGCTACTAGGATGCTTCACATTTGCCAAGAAGGTGGCATATGCTTCATCCAAATAGATCTTTGTATCTCATAAGTGCCAAGTCGGCTGTAGTATGCACATTAAAGGCTTGTACACCTGCCAGTCCGGAATTGCTTTTTCCAATGCGTCAGATGGGATTATTTATATGCATTTGTAATAAAGTTTTTCACGCAAGCATCTGTGTAAAATTATGAAGATAAAAATGATCAAATGACTTGCATACTGTAATTTGATTTAATATAACAGGGAGATGTCAGCTAGTGGTCTTTATGGCTTCACTTCAGCTGCTGGATGGAAGGTTTACCTAGCTCATTAGATATTAAATATTTAATGTAAAAAGAAAAAGTCATTCAGGAATACTTGGAAACTGTCTGGTTTCTTATGGCAATTAAGATTTCCCTGAGCTCCCCTTAAACAAAGAGCTTTGTTCTTTGGAGGCAATTACCAGAAGTAAAAAAAAAAAACACATATTGCCAGTAAAACTCTAAAAAGGTACATCTGCAAAAAGAGCTTGTAAGATATTTGCTTGAAACCTTGAGGAATAATCATCAAGCAGGTGTCTACTGCCTGAAGTCTGTTCTCTGTATTTAATGAAAACAATTCAATTAATCTTAATGTAAATGCTGTGCTGCTAAAACCACAATGCTTTGAAAATCTTCATCATTGCTACAGCTTGAAAGCCCATTATTAGCCTTGCAGTTTCACACAGTTGGGCTTATTTATTACTGCAGTGCAAAGAGCAGAAAAATGCAGTAGCTCATGGGGACTATGAATCATTCATATTGTAGCAGTTTAGAGGGATCAGAACTGATTGGTTGCTATGGACAACTGTCAACTGCAGGTATTTTCCAGTCCATATAGGAGGTCCTATCTCTGAGAAGAGATGTAAGGGTTAGCCCTCATTGAGTGAAGTGAGTGAAGCTGTAGATTCTGGCACCAGGATTTCGGAGCTGGTATCTTTTGGGTGCAGGAAGAATTGGCAGAAGCACTTAAAATAAATCTAAGACCAAAATCTTTAATTAACTGTTCCCCATTGGGTATATTTTTATTTTCTCACTATACAGCAGAGACAAGGACAGTAAAAAAACCTAAGAAGGGTTTTAAACTTTTTTATTCATAACTAAAAGAAACATTTTGGCTTTAGCTACACTTTACATTTACATTAGGAGGGTTAGTGTTAGAGTTGGCGTTACAAAGAGGGTTCATGTGAGGGTTAATGTAAGGGTTCCAAAGTTACCAGAATCAAGTTCTTGCTACTGAATGCCTATGCATTTACTTGAGTTTTCCAATGCAGCAAAATTTATAAACAAAAGGTCCCACATTAAATATTTTAAGTGTATTGATTTGCATTTCCCCCTTCAGTTCAGTTTGAGACTTTAAAGCATTGCAATGCATCTGAAAACGATTGGTCGTCCAAGGCAACACAATGTGGTTTAAATCACGCATTTTACATCAGTGTCAGGCTATATATACAGCCTTGCATTTAGAAATCAAGCTATTGTAGCTATTGTAGACACATTGGGGACAGTTTACTGAAGGTAAATAGGCTTTTCATTTTGCAAGGAAAGGTACATTCTGCAAGAGAATTTTCTCCAGAGCTTAGTAAATGCGGGTAAAGTTTACTTTGCAAGGCATACCTAATCACGTGCATGGAAAATACCCATTCACTAAGCTTTAAAGCAAATCCTCTTACAAAGTGTAACTTCCCTTGGAAAGCATACAGCCTTTTAGCTTTTAATAAATCAACCAACCCCATAATTTGGGCATAATTACAAGGGTAGTATAGGGTCCAACTGTCCCAGGAACCAAGGTGTCAGGATGGTCAAACATCATTACACCTCCCACTTTTTTTTTTTATAAGCTTTGCACAGATATTACATTTGGCCAAAATAAACCAAAACTCTTGATCTGTTGTTAATACTTTTACAACTAATCCTTTTCGTTGTCCAATAAATACTGATAGAAGAAGCACTGTATTTCAGTGAATTCACTCAACTTTCTTGGTTAGCAACTTTAAAGGCATATTTATCAGTCACAGAGAATGTACTAGAGTACAAGTACTGCATATGAAAATAGGAAACAAACAAAATATAATAACAAACATTTCACAATGTTAAAAAATTGAGCAACATAACCCCTTTTTTATAAGTTGTATTCAAGTTTGTCTAGAATAGATTTACACTCTTTTAATATGAATTAAATGGCTAGGGTATCATTCTCTATTGGTAGAAAAATGAAAAAAAAAAAATCTTAAGGACAATTCTACACTTTAGCAATAACATCTATTTTGTTTGAGAATATTTTCTATACCCTCCTCTCTTTTAATTTGGATTAATTACCAGGCATCTCCTTTTATAATTTGGATGGCTAAAGGTGAATCTTTGAGGGCTCATAGTGAAGCAAATTTTTGCTGTTAAAGCCAATAGGAAATCATGGGGAAATAATTTGATTGTCTATAAAACAGTGGATAAATACAATGAACATATTTCTACTGTTTCTTTAAATTATTGGAAAGTGGTACAAGATTTAGTAAAAATATTGCATTGAAAAAAATAGATCACAGGTGTTTATTCTTACTTTCAAAGTATTTATTGGACATTTTAAAAGTAATAAAACAAGCGTCTATACAAAAGAGGTGTTTATTCTTTAATCAGCATTATTTTAAAGAGGGATATAAAACTGGCCATTTATAAGCATGTATAGCACTGAATGAAGAGCCATATATAAGGAGACAGAAAGTGAAACAGGCATTGTAGTTTTTTCTACCTATGATATCATAGCTGCATTTTTTTTCTGTTCTATAGTAGTTTATATACATCTAAATGGTTATATTCATATCAACAGTTACATACATTTTTACAACAAATAACATTACCATCCAGATTAATTTCGTTCAATATCTCTGCTCACGGTATATGTTCAATTGATAGCTAAAATCCTGAGAAATCCATAAAATTATAAATTCATATCAACAGTTACATACATTTTTACAACAAATAACATTACCATTCAGATTAATTTCGTTCAATATCTCTGCTCACGGTATATGTTCAATTGATAGCTAAAATCCTGAGAAATCCATAAAATTATAAATTCTGATCAAACAGGCTTTTTGCCTAATACATATATCTACAATAATATTCAGTATACTGTTTAAATTTACAAATACCTTCAGATAATTTTGGAGCCAGAATGTTATTGTCCTTAAATGTGGCTAAAGCTTTTGATAATATTAAATGCCCTGTTTGTGGGCTGTGATGAAAAGAAATTTGCTATGGTCCTACATTTATTAATTGGGTTCAAATTGTTTATCAAGATCTGTCTATCAGAGAGAAAACAACTGTCTGTCCTACAATTTAAGGGACAACATGTTAGCCATCACAAGTGCCCTTTGTCCCCTTTATTTTTTTTTGCAAAAACAACAAAACCATTGACATCTGTTATTAGATATTCCTCAGATATTAAAGGTTTTAAACAAGGATCTACAAAATAAAACATAGCACTACATTATATGTGGATGATGTCATTTTAATTCTAGGGGACATGGTTGATCTTTGGAATCTGCTTTGCTTAATTTTTCTACCTTTAGGGTTACTTCTCAATTGGAGTAAATTTTTATTGTTACCCATTGTTGATTTTATATTGCTTTCACCCAACTCTGCTACTTCTATTAAGCTTGCCACTTCATAATATTTAGGTGTTATCATTTCCTCTCACCTTAAGGAATACATTTTATTAAAAATTTATTTCTACATTTTTAATGCAATGTAATGTAATCTGTGGTGCAAACTTCACTTCACTATGGCTGGTTAGATCAAATATTATGAGGATAATTGTGATGCCCAAGTATTGTAAATTCTTCATAATCCACCAGTGTGGATTATAATGAGAACTTTTCAAAAGATCACTAGTAAGTTTAGATACTAAAAATCATATATGGAGGAAAAAACAATATTAGACTGCACATAGAAATGCTACAATGTCCATAAGTTAAGAAAGGGAATAGCCCCCCCCCCCCATTACAAGAATTTATTATTTAGGTACAACATTTAATGGGTTGGGATAACATGCTCACTCTCTTCATCAGATGTAAAGTTCCTGTATGGTAGCTATGAACCTTTTAGAGACAGGGGGTTCCCATACTCATGGAAAGGCCCTAATTTTCCATGTGATAAATACATTTTGGAGAATGAATAAAGACATATTACAATAAGAGGTATTCTGTGGTTCACACAATGATTTAAATATTGTTTAAATTATCAATTGTGTCAAGCAATTAGCTCTCAGGAGACAAAATATCTCTATGACACACTATAAGATACTGGTAATGAAGGATATATTGATATCTGGATGCAGAAAGGGATGCAGAAATATATATCTTCTATATATTTTTGAACTGATGTTTTATGTCTGTCTTTGTTTTATAACTGTGCATTTTTACTGTATATTTACAATCTTTGTTTTACAAGTAAACATTTAAAACATGACCAAGTTTTTCCAGAGCACCATAGTTTTGGTACAGAGACAGTACAGCAGAAGTTGCTTGCCTTATGGCTTGTTTTGTCTGACTGATGAAACTTCTCATGAACTCACTTAATACTGAATGATTTACTTCTCTGACACATTCAGTGTAAATTTTAGTATAAGCTATTGAGTTCTGTAAACAATGGACTTTTTTTACTGATAAGGATAGGAAACAATTAAAAATGAGCCTAAAAGCTTTAATCCACAAATAGTCCCACTTTTGTAAAGTGCCAGAAAAGACAGCGCTTGCAAAAATGTGCATATCCAAAAAATATGATAAATAAATAAGGGAACAACAATTAATTAAATCATGTAAGGTGCAATTGTGCTATGTCAATAATAACTACCATCAATTAACAGAATAATTAAAGCACAATAGTGCCAAAACTATAATTTTGTGCATAAAGTGCAAAAGTGCTGGATACAAAATAACCAGTGCTAAAATGCAAAAAATGTCCAAGATTGGGTAAACAGTCCACTCAAAATACAACTTCAATAAGGTGCTGCAATCAAAAGGAAGGTGCTTTGGGTGCTCCACACAGTGGAAAGGTGCCTCAAAAACCCTCTTGGGGATCCACTCACCAGAACTAAATGGTTAATGAGCCTTGAACATGGAATATCCAGTGGTCCTCCAGCGTAATATGACCCCTTTTTTTTGGTGTTACCCAAAAAGATGGATGAGCCTTTGAAGTGGATGGGTCAGCAAACCTCCAGCCTCCAATATAGTAAATCCCTCGATATTCATTCGAAAAGAATGGAATGGACCAAGAATAGTGAAGCCTGCAAGATATTTTATTATTCAAATGCAAGATTAAAAATACTCACACATATTAAAAGTATAAAAGCGTATGAAAACCACATTGAACAAACAATAATCGTCTCCTTCCGGGAACGCAACCGGCGTGCGTTCCACGAGATGTAGGCAGTGACGTAGTGTGGTTGCCGTCTGCCTGAAGTGCGTCAACGCGTTTTACCCGCCTACAAAGGAGCGTTATCAAAGATTTTTTAAAAGTAAGATTTTGACTAAAATCCAATACTGTACACATTTTAAGTATGAGAATAGCGGTTCTGTAAAGGGCGATGGATTAGTATTATAGGGGTATTTTTCATTAAAAAAGGTATTTGAGGCCGGAACTTCGCTTTAACAAAGACTAAGACAACCTTAAATAAAAAATGCTTGCCTATTTTAAAAAAAATTATCGAAGGAAAGGAAGCACAATCCCAGTTGAAATAATCAACACCACATCCCGGGTAAGAACAATTGCAAAAAGAGGAAACTATTGAGACTTTAAAGGTGTGGAGCCCACTCTCAGAATAATTACTATTACACAATCATGGATTAAAACACAGCCATGGATTTATTCCAAGACTGTGTACTGTTAATAATTCTAGGAGGGGGCTCCACACCTTTAAAGTCCCATTTGTGTCCTCTTTTTGCATTTATTAAAAAAAAAAAAATACACATATATATATATATATATATATATATATATATATATATATATACATTTTTATACTGTACAATTTCTATAAAACTAGTAAGAAAACAATAAAACAGTCTGTATGTCTCTTTTCCAAGCTGTCATTTCTAGCTACAGTGGAAATAGTATCATTATGGTATAATACCCTTTTAGTGAGATCTAAAAAAAAAAATGCTTGTAATGGGCAGGTAAAGGTAAACTGTGCACAACAGACTTTTTTCAGTCCAGCAGTATGAAGCAAATTATGAACATTATTATGTACTATGTATTCGGTATAGCAGTGTGAAATATATATATATATATATATATATATATATATATATATATATATATATATATATTGTACAGCAATGTGTATACACTGGAGCAGTGTGGTGTCTACAGAATATCTTACACAACAATATACACGGTGGAGCAGCAAATATTAGGACAGTGTGCACATTTGGCAGTGTTGAGTATATGTAACATACAGTACAGGATGCACACCCCAGTGGTTTGGAACATACAATATACAGACAAATTCAGAAGTTCAGAAGCGGGAGGGATATATAAGATATAAAACGGTGCACACAGTGAAATAGAGTGAATTATTTAGTGCACAAAAACAGATAAGTAGCAGTGCAGCGTATGTAATGCTCAGGATTGCATAATTTTGGCAATGTGGAGGCTATAACATACATCGCATTGTCAACAATCTAGTAGTTTAGATTAGAGTATATAATATACAAAACAATGCTTATACTGCAGAAGGGAGGATAATATAGTGTATAACATAGTGTACACATTGAAGTCATGTTCTTTATTTAACATACAACACATATGCACAATACAGTAAACCCCCCTCCATTGCGGGGGTTACGTTCCGGACCCAGCCGCGAAAAGGGAAATTCCGCGAAATAGAAAAACCCTATTAAAATGCATTGTAGGCATGATTTTTTTACTGTCACTGTACGTGTAGAAGCATTTTAAGGTCTTTAAACACACTTTTAAAACAATAGAAACTCATTTAAACACATAAAAGATACTTAGAGACAGAGCAAGAGCTATGAAAAACACAACAATCTTTCATTTTTAATGATTTATATAGTAAAATAACATTACAAAAAAAACCGCGAATTACCGGGACCGCAAAAACTGAACCGCAATGTAGCGGGGGATTACTGTATAGTGGAACAGTGTGAAGCCTATAATGTACAACTGTATTATAAAGTGTACACAGCAGATTGCAACATGCATTGAACCAGGATAAATTACTATGGAGTATTTAACATACAGCCAAGAGTATGTAGTTGTACAGTGCAGTCAGAGGACTTCTGAAAAGTAGAAAGAGGATGCACATGAATTATAATCAGGAAAGCATTTAGCTGAAGATGTATGATCAGAGGTCATCCCTCAATCCCTACAAGTTAGCTACTTTAAAGCATATCCAAGTCATCTGTAACATAATCTCGTTAGCTTTTTCTCCTTTTTTCGTTTAAATAGCTGTGACTTTAATATGCCATTGCTTTTTTATTCGTAGACAGCTAACCAGTGGAGTCCAAACAATGTGAATTCACTTTCCTAATAAAAGTCAGAAATCTTTAAAGTGGAATTCCAGGCTAGATCTAAGTTTAAAATTGATCCTACCCCCTCCTAACTCCTGTTCTAACTACCTTGCACAAGAAGATACTTACTTTTTCTCAGAGCGCTCTGATCTGATCACATGATCTCCCCAGCTGCCAGCTTCAGGGAAGAGGAGAGACTACCAACAATGGCTGGATTGCCTGTGTAGTGATGTCTTCTATATGCTTACTACGGGGCACCCATTGTCAGAGTCTTCCTCTTCGCTAAAGCCGGCCGCTAGCTGGCATGTAACTAGACCAGAGCGCCCTGAGAATAAGCAAGTATAAGCATCCCCTCCTTCAGCACGAAAGTTAGAATATGAGTTATGGGGGGGGGGGGGGCAGTTTTAAGCTTAGTTAGACCTAGCCTGGACTTCCACTTTCAAGTTTGCTAAAAGAACATTAAATTAAATAAGCATGCTGAAAAAATAATAAGATAAATAAAAAAACAAATAGCTGGTAAGAAAATCAGAATAAAAGATAACACCAGTAAACTACTATGACGCCAGTAGTTTTTCTTCATGCCACAACTCATAAATTAAACGTTGAAACAAGATTAGTTGAGCTCAGTCAATTTAGAATATAGACAAACCTTGACAAACCATCCACTTTTCCTTGTTTTGTTCTTCTGTTACAATCTATTATTTATTAGCACTCATGTAACAGTACTAAAATACAAAAGAGATTTTCCTTTATGATGGATTATGCATAGGTTGTTTAAATTATATATTACCTTAAAACACTAAAGGGTATTTTATGTTCATTTGCTGCTTTAAGAGGCAGGAAGTGATTGTATTTTTTATTGTTTTTCATGCAAGTGTCTTTACAGTTTGATGATTTTAACAATTGAGAGCCAACTGCAAAATATTTTAAAATATATCCCTGATTATTACTTATTGCAATCTATTATATCATCTCTTACATTTTATCTTGAAATATTGTTTGTATTTGCATATCTTGTGGCACTTAGAAATTTAAAAGAAGGCTGTCCGTTTTCCATCATTATTATATTTGTTTCTGCATTACTCTTGAACAGTGTTATACATTAGGGAAGTGATGGCAAACCTTGGCACCCCAGATGTGTTTTGGATCTACATTTCCCATGATGCTCAACTATGCTGCAGAGTGCATGAGCATCATGGGAAATGCAGTTCCAAAACATCTGGGGTGCCAAGGTTCGCCAGCACTGCGTTAGGGCATAGAAAAAGAAATAATAGCAGTTCACCACTGTGATTGCTACTGTGAGCTACTGCACACTATTGCTATTTTAGGCTGGATTAACACCGAAGTTTCCCACAACTTTCAACAATGAGTCATCCATTTTCATATTTAATCCTATGTAAAAATGGGAAAATGTTGGGTAAAATGTGTGTAATTCTTGGGTCAAACAATAATAATTAGACCCCTAGGAGTTGCATGAATATGCATATGTTAACACAATGAATATTTCTGCGTTGAGGCATGTGGTGTTAGGCCAGTCTATTCATTCTGACTGGGAGCTTACCTCCTTGTACGGAAAAAAAAAGATCTGTCTTTTTTTCTCATTTGTTCACACACGTGCTTTTGGTGCCCTGAAAAGCATGTGTGTTGACATTTCCAGGCAAGGTGTATTGAAGTTCCATTCCAAATCAGTGACTCTGCAATGTAAGGCACCAGTGATTATACGTAACCCCGCATTGAAGTAACACGCAAAAAAATTTACATTTTTCCTTATGATCTCACAATGTACAGGCCTGAGTAGTGAAAAATGTCTTTAAAAAATGTTTTTGCCTATACAGTGTTGCTTTCAATCCAAACAAATGTACCCTCACTACTCTTTTGTTAAGAAACGGCAGTGCAAATCTTTCTCTCTATGTTTAAAGTGGTCGTGCAACTGTTGGCATCAGCTACATCACCACTTCATCAAGGGGACAGGTTCTTTTTGGAATGATGCTGGAATTGAAGTTAATTGGATACTATTGTTATATGACATTTTGTATCTCTAAGCTCCGACTTCTGTATGGGAGACGTAGAGTGGTTCTAATATGAATAAAGTTTTCTAAGCAGTGTGATAAGAATACACTGATGTACTGAAATTTTAGCTCTGGATGGCTGGACACTTTTATAAATGGGATGACTAGGACCTCATGATTATGTGTCCATTGAAGCGTGTAGTGGATATCTTTGGATCATCCTTGTTAATAAAAGTGCCATTTTACATTTAACACATTCACGCTATTAGGCAAAGAAGAAAGCCCAGCAGGAGGCATTTATTTGCTATAATGTTTTATATATTTGCTGTGGTAAAGGAGATTTAAAAAAAAATAACTAATTGGATTTGGTATTTGGAGAAAACATAGGTCAGGGGAAAAATAACTAATCATCTCCATTTTGCTTTATACACCCAACTGTATTCATACTTGCAAACACATGTATAATACACAAGCTGCCTCTGGCTACACTTGCCATTTGTGGCTGACATAATGAATCATTCAGACCACTGATATTACAGACAATTAGTTTGTTTGTGTACCACCAAATTAGTCTCACATTAATCATAAATCAAATACCATTATTCCTCAGTCATGTAAGTTACACCACTCCCTGATTAAACATACATCAAGATAGCTGTGATCACAATCAATGTATGTGGTTACTTTAAGGTAGAGAAATATCACCGGTGGCCATCTATTGCACTTTCTGAATGAAGGCATACACATATCAAGTCTCTTACATCACAGTGTCTAAACTGTTTTCAAATATGTTGAAATATATAGATGAAGTTGTAGAGAGCAAGAGAAAGATAGACTTGGCCAACTCAGTAGATTCCTTAAAAATGCAATGTGTTTAAAAAAAGTACAAAATACAACTGGCTATGAATACTTATAAGAAATAACTAATATGCTTCCCCTATTTGAATTGGGCCACATTTTATAGGGGTTGTTTTGCCTTTCTTTGAATCATCTACAGGTTTAGGTTTCTAGAGATGCAGGGTTTTTATTTACTTGTGTCTTTTGGTTAAACTCAATGGACATACTGTATGTCTTTTTCCAACACACATCACTACTTAGCTTTATGCATTAATAGCATAATTTAAACTTTAAACATATAAAGTGTTTAAAACATATATATATATATATAAACATATATATGTAAAACACTTATTTGTGATATAACCCTATTTACTATATATTTCTATATATATATAAAGTATCTCACAAAAGTGAGTACACCCCTCATATTTTTGTAATTATTTTATTATATCTTTTCATGTGACAAAACTGAAGAAATTACACTTTGCTACAATGTGAAGTAGTGTACAGCTTGTATAACAGTGTAAATTTGCTGTCCCCCTCAAGAATAACTCAACACACAGCCATTAATGTCTAAACCGCTGGCAACAAAAGTGAGTACACCCCTAAGTGAAAATGTCCAAATTGGGCCCAAAGTGTTAATATTTTTTGTGCCCACCATTATTTTCCAGCACTGCCTTAACCCTCTTGGGCATGGAGTTCACCAGAGCTTCATAGGTTGCCACTAGAGTCTTCTTCCACTCCTCCATGATGACATCACGGAGCTGGTGGATATTAGAGACCTTGCACTCCTCCGCCTTCCATTTGAGGATGCCCCACAGATGCTCAATAAGGTTTAGGTCTGGAGACATGCTTGGCCAGTCCAGCACCTTTACCCTTGGTGTCTTTAACAAGGCAGTGGTCATCTTGGAGGTGTGTTTGGGGTCGTTATCATGTTGGAATACTGCCCTGTGGCCCAGTCTCCGAAAGGAGGGGATCATGCTCTGCTTCAGTATGTCACAGTACATGTTGGCATTCATGGTTCCCTCAATGAACTGTAGCTCTCCAGTGCCAGAAGCACTGCAGCCCCAGACCTTGACACTCCCACCACCATGCTTGACTGTAGGCAAGACACACTTGTCTTTGTACTCCTCACCTGGTTGTAGCCACACGTGCTTGACACCATCTGAACAAAATAAGTTTATATTGGTCTCATCAGACCACAGGACATGGTTCCAGTAATCCATGTCCTTAGTCTGCTTTTCTTCAGCAAACTGTTTGCGGGCTTTCTTGACATCATCTTTAGAAGAGCCTTCCTTCTGGGATGACAGCCATGCAGACCAATTTGATGCAGTGTGCGACGTATGGTCTGAGCACTGACAGGCTGACCCCCCCACCCCTTCAACCTCTGCAGAAATGCTGGCAGCACGCATACGTCTATTTCCAAAAGACAACCTCTGGATAGGATGCTGAGCACGTGCACTCAACCTCTTTGGCTGACCATGGCAAGGCCTGTTCTGAGTGGAACCTGTCCTGTTAAACCGCTATATGGTCTTGGCCACTGTGCTGCAGCTCAGTTCCATGGTCTTGGCAATCTTCTTATAGCCTAGGCCATCTTTATGTAGAGCAACAATTCTTTTTTTCAGATCCTCAGAGAGTTCTTTGCCATCAGGTGCCATGTTGAACTTCCAGTGACCAGTGTGAGAGAGTGAGAGTGATAACACCAAATTGAACTGTAATGGAACCACAACCCACACTGTACTTGTGGACTTCCGTCAGTATACGGCTTCCTCCCAGTCTTGAACATAGATATCAGATTTTCCAGCCGCCCTACATACAAAGGTAGCCGACAACTTAGCTTGTACTGGAATCTTCTCCTTTATTGAACAGTTTCACACTCAATTTATACACACATGAGCACATCCCCCTCCTGATCAGATTAACACACACAGGTCAGGGGTTGCCTGATTACATTATCATATGCAGATGAAATTGTATACAGAAATATAATTAACATATCTAAAGAACAACCAACACAACAGTATTCTATTTCCACTCAGCAACTAACAGATGACAATGATTCAATCAACCTGAGCCAATTAACTAGCAGACGGCCGTCCTCGAGCTCCTGAAATACAATACACATTATCAAATTCTCAGTGTCCATTAAGTATCTGTCTTTCACTCCCAGTGATGGTGAGTACCGTCACATTCATATACCTGCTCCCCATACACACCTGAGGCTAATTTGGGTCCAATTTTGACATTTTAACTTAGGGGTGTACTCACTTTTGTTGCCAGCGTTTTGGACATTAATTGCTGTGTGTTGAGTTATTTTGAGGGGACAGCAAATTTACACTGTTATACAAGCTGTACATTCTCTACTTTACTTTGTAGCAAAGTGTCATTTCTTCAGTGTTCTCACATGAAATATAATAAAATATTTACAAAAATGTGAGGGGTGTACTCACTTTTGTGAGATAATATATATATATATATATATCTAACATAAAAGTTATCCACTTCAACAAATAGAAAACTTTGAACCTAATGTAACTCAATATCCCCATGACAATTTATCATATATAAAATAACTCCAAAGTGACACCAAAGCAAAACATTTTTTTGAAAAAAGTAATTTTAGCAATGCTTAATGTGAAACATTGGAAATGAAAAATGGCAAATAAATAACATGCCTTGGTGTTGCCCTTAACCTGCCTGTGAAGTGGCACATCTGTGTGATGTATACAAGTTACTAAAGCAAAAAAGCGTGCTTAACTTTCTGGAAAATTATAGTTTCCAGCCGCAAAGCAGCCAGGGATCCCCTTTATCTATACTAGAGACTTATCCTAGTTAAGGGGCTAATATAGAAGTCAATGGTGACCCCTGCACAAGAAAAATGGGATGAGCTCTCCCCATTTTGAGAGGAATCTCATGCAAAAATAAAATAAAAATCTCTCCTAAATTTTAAATGACCACACACATCTGGTCCTGTTGCTTTTATTGCTTCTTTTTCACTGAATGACATCCCCTTTTTTTAATCAGACCTTTTGGTCCCCACTGCTAAAATGTAAAAAAGTTGTGAGGTAACGCAATTGACCATACATGTATATGACCGTATTTGGTCAGTGACGTCACGGACCTCCATGATGCCATTGACCAAATATAGATATGTCCATGTTTAGTCAGTGATGACACCCAGGAGACCCTGCTTCTTTGTTTATATTTAAGCGTCAGGTACTGAAGAAAAGTGATAGGACATGTGTTGGCAGGCTTTTTCTTTCATCAGCTGTTGGGCATTGTGATTGACATGGATCTAGATCACTCTCTGACCTGATTAATGATGGATGCACATTATAGGACATTTTTTTAAATTATGATTTGAGGGATGGGGTGCCACACACTTGGCCCTTTGCTTTTCCTGGCCAGCCAGGCTGCATGCTCGGATATGGGCCTGTGTGGATATTTGAGGTGGACCTCAAGCTTTTTTGCATGGAGTTTACCGTTAAAATCCATGCTAGACCTGAATGGTTGGGGAGAGAATTTGGGGGGAACCTCACATTTTTTTTTTTTGCATTGGATCCTCTTTAAAACTCATACCAAACCTAAATGACCTGGTATAAATTATGAGGGATCCCCCATTCCATTTATTTTACTAACTATCCCTGACTTCTTAGTTTACATGGGTTGGAATTTCTGGCCAGTAATTGAATGGAGCTGGCTGACGTCCTTGGTTGCCAAGGGCGCATGGGTGCAGTCACCGCCACATCCTTAACAACCATAGTCAGTGGAAAAAGAAAGCTGTCATATATAGTAGTGGGAGAAAAAACGTCTACTATATATGAATTTGACTCTTGTCAAGTTGGCTGAAAGACTGGCATTTCAATTAAAGCCTGAACAAGTTAAGTTCAGACAAAACCAGGAACACATCTCTAATCCCTAGGAATTGTTAAGGCTCATTTGCTAGTCTGCAGAAAAACATACAATACAGTTTGATTTATTTTGTGACAAGGTGTGATTGCAAAACAAAAAAGTATACTTTAGAGTGAAAATGTAACAGTAATTTGAATGTTTACTGCCAAGGAATTACACGAAGAAGTAGGTTTATGTTCAAGCAAAACTTGTCAATATCTGGCAATGTTTAAAAAAGGCATGGAATATTCACAATTTGCAAACAATGGATTGTAACAGAAACTCATCAAATTATCCCAAACCACAAAAGTAGAAGAAAATTGAATTACTGTACCTCTCACGGGACAGAGACCATTTATCCCTCTTTCACAATGCCAGATCAATAGTCTTGAATTCCAAATGGAGATTGATGTAAAAACTGGCCTGACATTAGCCTGGATAACGCTGGGTACATCCTTGCAAATGGAATTATTTTTTGATTTACAACAGAGTTTCTTCTTATGCATTGTTTATTATGCTAAGCACTGTAAAATGAATCACAAACCTTATAAAAACCTCAAAACTAGTTGATGAATAAACAGGTCTCTTGTGGCAAGTCGAACATTTGTCAAAAGGAATGACATGCGTTAGAGTGTTTGTGGGCTGATGTGGGTAATTCTGTGCTAACCATCCTCAGACATCTGTATCATATAGTACAATACACTGCAGGCCATACCAGGTCTTTTCTTGACCTCTACTAGTGTTCTGAATTAGCAGCAGTGATATAGGATGAATACTAGTTCCTATGGATTTAAAAAAGTTTAGTTATGTATACAAAAATAGGCTGTAGCGTAAGCGGCTTTTTACTTTAGGGCAGATTTTATGGGTTGATTTACTAAAGCCAAATACAGTAGGCTGTTCACTTTGCAATGTAATTTCATTTTACAAGGTCATTTGCCAGCCTTTCATTTAACAACACTCTTTTTGTTATTATTCATCCACATTACCAATGGTCTGTGTGTTCTAAACTCCATGCCACCATTTCTAAGAAAATTGTCATTGATGATTGGCTTCTGCCTCCTTGTTCTCTGCGCCAGCCCAGTGATAATGTCCATGCCATACCTTGTGTCATGCACCTTATGAGATCTAGTGCAGTTTTATATTGTTTATATGTTGCTACGGTGTTAGCAACATGAGCATCATTGCAGCAGCTGACACTCGCATTGCTAACACCATGGCAAAGTATTAATAAAAAACTTTTCCTTTTCTGAGATCTTACAATTTGCAAAGAAGATCTCACTGAAAAGTACTGATGACATAGCCTTCCCAGGGGGAATCTGTAAGGCCATGAATATGTCGCCAGTGCCTTGGGAAACAAGAAAGTGGAATGTATTAAAAGGTAAATACACAAATACATCTTTTATTAAACTCAGGACTTGAAGATGTTTTATATCAGCATGCAGAGCTGCATGCACAAGGCAATTTGAGTTTGGGGAAATGTCCACTTTTTTCCTGTCAGGAAGGGCATACCAGCAGACAACATGGGTCTTCTGGATGGTGTCCTGTGCATAGGTACTGGCTAATTCATATTCCTTTACATCCACATGGGAAATTGACTCGTGCTCATGCACATTGCGTGTGCACATTAGTTGCTCACGCGCACACATCTGTTAAACTGAGCCTGTTCTATGCTTCAGAGCTCTCTTGTATACAGCGTTCCTTTGTATACCTGCAACCTGTTACTCTGCATCTGGCTACTGTTACTGACCTGGCTTATCTTGACTACTCTTGAACTCCTCCTGCAATGACCCTGGCCTTCTTCTTACTATCCTGATTTTGCTCTTGCCTAGGCTTCTGCACCTGATCAGTGTGCCTGTGTATGGCCTGGTTTGTCTGCCTCTGTACCCATCGCTGCTGGACTGCCTGCTGCAAGCCTCTGCCTATATTCCTCTGGCACCTGCTCATTGCCTGTCTGCTTCCAGTCTGTGCCTGTAACCCCCAAAAAATAAATGTCCTAAATGTCAATCACAATGAACACAACCCCCCCCCCCCCCCCAAGAAAAATCCTGTCTTCCACCAAACACAACCAGCCCTGTTATTCGCCAAATGACAGGTAAACATGAAGATCACATGGGGGGTCAAGATATGGGGGCTTCCAGATTCCAATAAGTCACCCCCACCCTTGTCCTCCCCCAAAGCATCCTCCCTATGTTGATGACATGTGGCTTGGTATGGTTCGGGGGGAGGGGAGGGGGGAGCGGTTGTACTCTTAGAAAACAACACATAAGAAAAATGAATCTGAACAAACTGAATTGCACATGTCCACACAACACAGGGATGCAGGCTGCTTATTGACATTCACTCCCTTCCTTTTATTTAGGGAAATAAACACAGCAATCAGGTGATTTCTGCTGCTTCCTTCTGCTGCTATTGAAGCCTGTCAGAACAATGTTATGTCCTCTGTACAGAACTCTTGGGGGAATCTTGGAGGAGCCTTAGGTCTTGATTGGGCACAGGTTCCCCTGTGAGTTCAGCTGCCATCTTAGACCAGAGGGAATATATAGCCCCTGATGTGGCCATTGGGTGCACCTGCGGTTTGGGAGTAGGTAGGGAAAGGAACCTATCTTGTCAGGAACAGTTTGTTTTAGTGCAGGGAAAGGCATCTGTTGTATATGGATATTTTAGGGACCTTTTGGATCCTGTTTTTTTGTTCCTGGACTGGGTGAAAAGCATCCTAGCTCCGTTGATCAGATACCAGTCAGGCACATCCTTGTGCACTGTAAAGGAAAACGAATGATAGGGCGCTGAGGTCAGTAGTATAAAATAAAAAACACTTTATTAAAATAAGCAGCACCCTTACATAGAATTTAGCATGAAACAGAATGGATAGGGAACACCTGGGACCAAGCAGCTGTAATCAGTGTGAGGCTGCAGGCATCACTGTGTAAACAGAGACCGAGGATGACAGGAAGTTAGCCAGCTCAAAGAATGGATGTTATCAGGGGCGTTCTAGGCTGCAAACGAGAATGACAGCTGTCAAAATGCCTAGTGGATGGTGGGAGAGGGGGGTGTGCATCCTTGCGCACTGATGAAGTAAGAGAGAAGCTAAGATACTTCCCTCGTGTGGGTCCTGTGGCATGGACAGGATAAATCCCTCTTAAAGAGGTTGTAAACCCAGTTAACAAAAGAAAAAAAGCAAAAAGCCTGTACGACAAAGGCATTACTTACCTTTGAATGAAGCCCCGGCAGCGGCATCCGCACTTTGCTGACACGGCCGACATCTTCCCCGGAGTCACCAGTCACGGCACAGGCCCTGAGGAAACGGACCGGGTGGCCATTCCTTCAGAGTGCACGTGCCAATGATGTCATCAGCGCAGCATACAGTAAATATCTCCTAAACTGGGCAAGTGTAGGAGATATTTATAGTACCTATAGGTAAGTCTTATTATAGGCTTACCTATAGGTACAAACACACAAGGGGAGTTTACTTCCTCTTTTAAGGATGCAAGCCTCTGGCAGCCAGCCCCTAAAAGCATTGCATAATTGTTATATTCTGTATTGCAGAATATTTTTTGTGTCTGTGCACTTAATGGGCTACTAAACCCAGGACCCTGCATTCAATATATCTGGTCTCCCACAGTACACAGAACATGGAAATGCAATTATTTTAGTACATATAAACTGCTAAATATCTTTTCTCATCAGCAGTATATAGCAGTATATAGCAGTCTTGTGACTTTTATCAGTTGGCACAATTCACTAAAGGGTATCGCATGCGTTATGACAGTCACGTGACCACTTAAAGCATGTGATAATGAAAATGTCAATTCACTATTGCTTGTATGTGATATTTAGTGCAAACACCAAAAGCGCTTGTTAAATACAGCATAAAAAGGCACTAAAGTCGATTCACAAAAGGAAAAAAATAAAAAAATGCATGCAGTATTTAAGTATTGGTCCAAGCTTGCAATAACTATGGCAATGGTTAGACCCCCCCCCCCCCCCAGTGATTGGTTTAAAAAATAGAGTTTTGGGGGTGGCGTTGCTTGGTGCTGGATGATGATGGCCGCCTAACCTCTCGGCTCTCTCCCACAGAAGTCACAGCTTTAAGAATACAGGAGGATAAACTGCTCCAAACATGGGGAAAACATCGGGATCCCAATCATGCTCCCGATCCCCTAGGGATCAAACACCACAAGCTAATCACAGCATTCCCGAGATTTTCAGAGCACAGGAACGGGACAACCTGCAAGTGCCTCAGAACATGCCACATGGCGCGCACTCGCCTAACCTCTTCCCTAAAAGCTTGGATCAGACCCCAGCGACTGAAGATGGAGCTCAGAATGACCAGCCTGTCAGCATTGGGGTTCAGTTGCCTCTGATATTAAAGAGACCCTAGCAGCTGCCATCGCGGATCTAAAACTCAATATCCAGGCTATGGGTCTAAGGATGGATGCCATGGAAGAAACGGCAACATGCCATGAGACCGACATACAGATCCAAAAAAGAACAAGCTTGACTCATACCAACCAACTCCGAGACATGCAGAGACATCTCGAAGACCTCGACATAACCTGAGGGTGAGAGGCATCCCAGAGAGCGTTGATCCCAACTTGCTCACTCAGACTACAAGATCGATCTTTAATGACCTCCTGGGCAGACCACCGGACTCTGCAATAGACTTTGAGTGGCTACACAGAGCTCTTCATCCCAAGGGCAGAGACACAGAACCCCAGAGGGACGTGGTCTGCTGCTTGATTAACTTCAAATTAAAAGAGGACATCCTGCGGAAAGCCAGAGAAAGGAGAGAGAGATCTTGCTTCAGGGATCTGAAGTGAAGATTTTCCAGGACCTCTCCCCTATTACTCTACAGAAGAGAAGGGACCTCAAGCCACTACTAGATTTCCTGCGCTCCAGATCCATCGTATATAGATGGAAGTTCCCTTTTTGCTTGTCTGCATCCCATCATGGCCACACCGCACTCCTAAGATCCCCCGAAGATCTGCGAGCATTTTGTGAAACCCTCAATCTCCCACCAATTGACCTACCTGACTGGGGGAATCCTTACAGTATGCAGCCGATTCTCCGCACCACCTCCATGGATACTATTTCAGAAGAAGAAGATCCCCTTCTCCTAGGATCCATCATTCATCAGCGCCACGCTCTGGCAGAGGAAGCAGCCCTACATCCTCACTGATACACCAGAGACCACTTCATGAGGATGCCAGATAACTCGCTAAGGGCGGGTGAGTCTTCTTCCGACCTTCTGCATTATTGTTTCATCCTATTCCAGCGACAGAAACTCCCGCGGTTCCCTGACCCTTATACTCTCCAGTAGGCACCCAGGTCGTGAAGGATCGCATCCAAACTACCATGCACTCTCCACTCCATACCAGTGGCCGCTGGTCAATAGGGGACGCAGGGGCACCGCCCCCCCCAAGGCTAGTCACGTAGCATCAGCATTAAAAAAAAAAAAAAGTATTCCTTTACTGCAGCGGGGCGCCGGACCTGCCTTGGAGAGGGGGGGAGATTTGAGGGGGGATATGATATCAATGTACAAATATTGTACTGGAAATCCTAGCATATGGAAAAACCTATTCAGAGAAAGGAAATACAATAAGACACGTGGCCAGTCACTAAAACTAGAGGAAAGGCGGTTTAAACTTAAAATACGCAGGGGGTTCTTCACTGTAAGAGCAGTAAGGATGTGGAATTCTCTTCCGCAAACAGTCGTATCAGCAGGGAGCATTGATAGTTTAAAAAAACTATTAGATGGGCACCCTAAAGACCACAACATACAGGGGTATGCAATGTGTGGTTAACAGTAGACACACACACACATCATAGGTTGAACTGGATTGACTGATGTCTTTTTTCAACCTCACTAACTATGTAACTACAGTATGTAACACCCTGGCCAATGACCCGCAGATGTAGAAGATACCACTCTATATGATCTCCACACACAGCCCCATCTATGGTCCAGATTCTAATCTACTTTCCTCCACATACTCCTTCTCAAATGACTTCAAGGGTAACAGAACCCAAATACACTACATCGTCCTCTCCTTCAACGCTTCCCTACAACGAGACTCCCTCAGAGTCTCGCTTACCAACTCTGGTACTTACCTGCCTAGGCTGGGTCTGTCTTTTTTGACCCAAACCTCCGGATTTTAGAAGTAAACTTAACAACCGAATTTTGCAGAAGCCTCACTTTTCCGTATAGTGACTGAACCCATCTCCAAACGACTCCCTTATTTAGACCATCCTTTGCCCGTATCGCACTACTCTCACTTCTACATCACTACTCCTTCTCAGCCCAATTGATGAGGAAGGCAGATATATCCTATTGAACGGCCAAGTCAAAGGCCGCTTACTAACCCTCGCTAACATTTATAGTCCAAATAAATCCCAGGTCAGTTTCTTCAGAGACATCACACAACTTTAAACTACATTCCACCAGGTATGGTCATATTGGAGGGAGATTTTAACATTGCCCTGGACCCAACCCTGGACACCTCCTCAGGTACGTCCTCCTTACCCTATAGAGCTCTTTCACAAATTAAAAAATCTCTGAAATCGGTTAACCTGCACGCAGGGCCGGCGCTCCCGCTAGGCGAACTAGGCAGCCGCCTAGGGCGCACTGCCGCCTAGGAGTGCACTTTGCAGATTCAGACTGTGTCACCTACTGTTCAGTGAGTGAGTGACCCGGGCCGTGCGCACCATCTGGTGGATCTAAATCTCGTCATCATCACCCGGACGGAGCTGGGCCGCATCCCCGATCCGACTCTGTGGCTGCCGCAGCACAGTAAGAGCCAAGCGGAGCCCCATGTAGCCATGTCCAGGTAGTCAGTGTCACACGCTAGAGTGGCTGGTGTGGTGACAATGGAGCACTTTATTCATTCAGCATCCACACATGTCTGGGAGTCAGGTGTAATGAGGGTGCTGATAGTTGGGCAGTCGCTATGTGAACATAGTGGTACTGTGTGAGGAGGGTGAGGGCAGGGGATGAGCAGTGTGCAGACAGTATGCAGTGAGCAGTGTCTCTTCCCAGATATGTGGTCACTGCTTGGTGTACATCATCTAGGATCTCACAGTAAGGGGACATCCTGGATGTTTAATGGAAGGCTATGATGTGTAAGGGGGCACTCCTGATGTAAAGGGGCACTCCGGATGTTTAAAGGGGGGCTATGATGTGTAAGGGGGCACTCGTGGTGTGTAAGGGGACACTGCTGATGTAAGGGGTACCTTTGATATGTAAGGGAGGGCTGTGATGTGTAAGGGGGCTCTGATGTGTATAGAGGCAATGCTGATGTGTTAGGGGGACACCACTGATGTTTAAGGAGGCACTCCTGTTGTAAGGGGGCACTCTAGATGTTTTATGTAAGGGGGCACACCTGATGTAAGAGGGAGCTGCTGTTGTGTAATTGGAGGTTCTGATATATAGAGGTGCATGTATAAAGGGTGCACTCCTGGTGAATAAGGGGGCTCAGATGTGTAGGGGGCACTCCTGATATAGGGAGGCAATCCTGATATTTAAGGGGGACTCTGGTGTTTAAGGGGGCACTCCTGGTGTGTAAGGGGTCACTGCTTATCTAAGGGGTACCCTTTATATATAAGGGAAGGCTTTGATATGTAAGGAGGTTCTGATGTGTAAAGGGGCTCTCCTGATGTGCAAGGGGGCTCCTCTGATGTGAAAGGGCACTTTTGATGTGTAGATGTGCTTAAATGAGTAAGGGGGCACTTCCAATATGAGATGGCACTCCTGATATATAAGGGAGGGCTCTTATGTGTAAGGGGCTACTCCTGGTGTGTAGGGGGTTGCTGATGATGTAAGGGGTATCCTTGATATGTAAGGGAGGGCTGTGATATGTAAGAGGGTTCTGATTAAGGGGCTCTCCTGATGTGTAAGGGGGCACTGCTGATGTGTAAGGGGGCACTGATGTGTAAGGAGGCACTCCTAATGTGTGCGTGTGTGTGTGGGTGGGGGGGGGGGTGCGCAAGTAGTTGGTCTTGCCTAGGGCGCAAAATTGTCTAGCACCGGCCCTGCGCACGATTCTTGGCACACTCTGAATCCATCAGGGAAGGATTACACCTTCTTTTCACTGCCACACAACAAATACTCTACAATTGACTATCTGTTCATTTCACAGAGAGATCTTCCACATCTACAGATGGCGACCATTGAACCAATGGTATTTTCTGATCATCATCCAATTACCTTAACGCTTTCCTTCCCAGAAGCTAACTTCTCCACCAGGATTTGGCGACTAGATTCATCTCTACTAACCTACGAATATGACGTTAACTACATTAAATCCCATATTCAAGATTTCTTCAATCTTAACGACATACCAGATACATCTTCTATTGCTCAATGGGAGGTGCATAAATGCACGATAAGGGGTCTCTTTATGGCCATGAAAGCTACGAAAAACAATTCTCAACAACAAGAAATGTCCAAAATATTAGACAAAATTAGGAACCTTGAAGCCCTACACAAAAAGTCCAGGATAACACAAACTTACCAGGAACTCACCGAAGCTAGAACATCCCTGCGAGACCTCTTGGACAACAAACACACACGCAAACTTATGTTGTCACACAAACTCTTTTATGAACAAAGTAACAAATGTGGCAAATTTTTTGCCAAATGTATTCAAATCAAACGAGCCAGGACCACTATTTATTGTATCAAAGACACGAACGGTAATGCTCATGTAAAAACCCCAGACATAAATGCACAATTTGAAAAATATTATAAATATAATCATATAATCTAAAACCTGGCTATAACTCTCCTAATGAATTGTCCAAGAGGTCTCATCTAATTAATACCTTCCTCGACCAACACAGCCCCAACCCTATCTCCCCAAATGAAGCATGTCTTCTGGACAGAACTGGGATCAGTAACAAGGGGGGGGGGTATAGGTACAAGGCAAACAGCATTATCAAGAACAGGAACAGAATAAATGGCTAGCAGTATCTGGCAGCAGAGCAATACACTGGAGAGGAATATGTAGAGAAGAAATTAAATATCCTCCCAGAAGCCAGCATCAGGTGGAAATTATTTACTGGGATCTGCTGGCTGCTGGTAGACACCCACTGATGAGCATTTGGAACTACAACCTTCTGCTCTGGGAAGCACGGTTCCACCAGCAGATGATGCAGGTCCTGACAGTCCCCTCCCCTTAAGGATTGGACTCTGGATACTCTACCATGCCCCACCAGGGTTTGGAAGCAAAATGGGTACCCTGCAGCTGGATACTCGAAAGCTGGCTGAGTTCCCTGCTGGTCAGATCCCTGAAGAGGCACAACACTAGGAACTTACATTTCCTTATTGCAGTAAACATCCCAACGCTGGGATTCCAAAGGCAACCTAAAGGCTTAACACTGGAGTCCTTGATCCAAGCAGGTACTCTGATGACAGGGTGTCCCATCAAAACTGGACCTTGCTCATATAGGTTGCTAGAGACTGCTCCGCATTTTAACTGCCACTTAAGTTATCCAATCCGGGTCCCCCAATGCACCTGGGATCACAGAGATACCGCCTAGGTCAGGACAAGGTTCAAACGGAACTGTGCCCTTCCCTAGAAGACCTCTGCTACTGGGACTATAAGAGCGGCTGCAGCTCTCACATTCAAAGTCGGTATCTGGACCTCTCAGCCTTGCCACAACAGGAGCAAATGGCTGCAAAAAGAATTTGGGACAGGCAACACTATACATCTTAAACAAAACAGGTAACACATGCAAGCCACCTGACAACAATAGAAACTCAGAAGCTTCAGACCCCTCAGCAGGGGGGAGCTTATGTTAACAGGGTTCAGCTGGACAGGAGGTAGGGAATAGGCAAAGTCTAGCTGGGCAGCAGCCTGAGAATCAGCAAAGCCCAGCTGAGCAGCGAGCTGCAGATCATCAGAGGGAAGCTTGGCAGTGGACAGCAGATCGTGAAAGGCAGGCTTGGCAGCAGACAGCGTATTTCATGAGGCAGGATTGGCAGGAGAAAGCATATCACCAGAGGCAGGCTCTGAAGCAGACAGCAGATGACCAGAGGCAAGCTTGGCAGAGGTCAGTGAATCACCAGAAGCAGGCTTGGCAGTGGACAGCAGATGACCAGAGACAGGTTTGGAAGAGGACAGCAGATCACCAGAGGCAGGCTTGGTAGTGGACAGTGAATCACCAGAGGCAGGCTTGGCAGTGGATAGGGGATCACCGGAGGCAGGCTTGGCAGTGGATAGGGGATCACCAGAGGCAGGCTTAGCAGTGGACAGCAGATGATCAAAGGCAGGTATGGCAGCAGACTGAACCTCATCAGCAGGCATTAAGGCACACTGAACCACATCAGCAGGCAAGGAGGCAGACTATACCCTGTCAGCAGGCATTGAGGCAGACTGAACCCTATCAGCAGGCATTGAGGCAAACTGAACCCTGTTAGCAGGCATTGAGGCAGACTGAGCCCTGTCAGCAGGCATTGAGGCAGACTGAACCCTGTTAGCAGGCATTGAGGCAGACTGAGCCCTGTCAGCAGGCATTGAGGCAGACTGAACCCTGTACACAAGACTGAACATTCATGATATATCTGATCCCATGTTTACTTTACATTTGTTCGTTTTCATTTATTTTTCCGACACATTAAAGATATTCCAAACAAATGCTTATTATTGAAATTTCAGGAGTTGCCCAGTTATACCCCTTAGTGGAAGTTTACAGAATCTAATATACAGCTAACTGCATGTGTATGTGGATTTGTCAACTATAGGACAGCATCACAATTCTCAAATGTAGTATAACTGTACGGTTGTTTTTGTGATCCCCATTTAATTTGCAGTGTAACACTGGCATAGCTGTTTCCTCAAAATAAATTAAATGACACCACAGGCTGACCTCTTCACAGAACACAGCCTCATTAATCTCTCATCTATGCTTTAACACTGTAGGCGTGGGGAAAAATATAATTTACTCTTTACCTCAATCTAGAACGCACACAAAGCAAGCTTTGTTCTCAGAATAAGGTGGTATGTTTGTTAGCCAGCAAAATAGGTTTCCACAAATCACTTATTCATGGTGAGTAATTGTATATATTTAGCCACATGGACTTGTATTTGAGACACCAAGACTCCCCTTTTCACCTCTGACATCCATTTACAGTTAAAATACCATTTACTTGATTCAAAGCAATGTTCTAGGAAGATGTTGCAGAAAATGGCACAAGTGGATTCAAATATAATTAAATAGGTTTGTGGACTGGCAAGTTCTATGGGTCTAATGCACTTATACAGTATTTATAATAAACATGTATAGTGATCCTTTCTTCAAATATGAACATAATGCAGATCAAATAAATCAGACTGACTACTATTTCACTGAATATAGGGAAGGTATGTGCTAGGAGGAGAGATTGGAGTGGGGGGGGGGGGGTGGCTAAGAGATAGGATTTGTGTTTGTGTGTGTGTGTGTGTGTGTGGGGGGGGGGGTCTAGGGGGGAGGATTTCTGCTAGAATGGGGGGATTGGAGGGGTAGGAGGATATGAGCTAGGATGGGGGAGGATTTGTGCTGGGAATAGGAAATTGGGGGAGGGACAAGGATCTGTGTTAATAGGGGACATTTGGGGAGGGGGGCACTGCAGAGGCACTGCAGTCCATATTCCACTGGAAGAAAGCTGGGTCCCATGCAAGCAAAATGGTGGCCTCTTATACTGAAAGTGCTCTTCTGGCATAGAATAAAACAGTTTTCTCTCCCAATACTCTTTAATGATGTTGTGTTGTTATGTATCAAGTAGGACTTTTGTGCTTAAATAACTCATATACAGTACCTTGGGCATAGGGTATGCATCAAATTTGGAGACTTTATTTAATTTCCTAAAGTCATTACAGAATCAGATACTGCCATCCAGCTTGAGAATAAGGACAATGGGACTAGACCAATAACTGTGCAACTCCTCTATAACTCCAAGATATAAACCCATGGTCTAACATCTTATTTAGATCTGAAATGGCATGATAGCAAGCCTTAGGCACGTGCTAGGGTTTTAGATTAACTTTACATCCAGCTCAGTCAAAATATCATGTTTCATGATTGATGTTTGGGCTGAGAAAATATCTCTGTTTCATACTAAAAACTCTTAAGCCTCCTGTTTTTGGCTAACTGACAGGGTCTCGGCTGCTTTAGGCACCACCCTTGTTATTAACAGAGATGTATAGTAACTAAGTAGAACTACTTCACTACTGTACTTAAGTACCGAAAAGCGGTATCTGTACTTTCCTGGAGTAGAATTTTTTTCTCCTACTTCCACTTTTACTTCACTACATTTTTTCAATGATTTCAATACTTCTACTCCGATATTTTTTTTTTGTGCTGCATAGTTACTCGTTACAATTATAAAAATTACCACTGCCAGAACAGTAGATGGCAGGTTTCATGAAGTTCAAAAAAATGTGTATAACGTCATGTGTAAATCAGCACATACGAAAATAAATGCTACTGTATGTATAAATAAAATGGTCTACATATCTGCTGTTAAGGGGAAAGAGAACCTCCCCCAACTAAGGAGAGTCACAAACGTACATAGACCTTTTTTCTGGTAAGAGGCTGATTTTGCTTTTTTCACTGGAAGTTGAGAGCACAGGTTTTGCAGTTTTGTTTCACTGGAAGTGTCTATTTGGATATTATTTTGCACTTACCTTCATCCGCTGGGTAAGGGGGAAATCCACAAGGTGGTGGGAGTCTGCACCTATTATTTGGAATAGCACCTGTTTGATTCCTGAACCTTTGAAAATATAGTCATCTTGTTTTGTCACATATATATGGTATTATGGCATTATGGCATTATATATATGGACTTTTTATTGACTTTGATTTCATACACTCTTCCTTTATTTCATTATTGGAATATATTGTTGTATATCACATTGGTTTATATATGATTTTGCGCACCAATAAGAGGTGGAGAAAAAAAAAAACATGCAGGGAAGAGAAGGAGGGATGCTTTAAAGGGGAAAGGGAGGGACATACTTTATCTGTTTTTGTTTACAAAAAGTTACAGCCAAAGGAATTGTGATTGTCCTTTAGGTTAATCATTTGAAATAATATAAAACAATATGATGTTCAAACTTTTGACTTCTTTCTTTAATACTGTAACTACATAACACATTACTTGTACTTTTACTTTCAGTACTTGAGTAGCACATTTTTTTTAAAAACTACTGGTACTTTTACTTTCAGTACTTGAGTAGCAAAATTTAAAAAAAACTACTTGCAATACTTAAGTACAAAAAATGTTGAATACTTTTGTACTTCTACTCAAGTCACTTTTTGATAGAGCACTTCCACTTCTACTCAAGTCACTTTTTGATCGAGCACTTGTACTTTTACTCAAGTATGGGTTTAGAGTACTTTACACAAGTGTGGTTATTAATAAGGGGTTTTGGATAGTAAGGTAGTCTGTCTTTCCATGGCTCGATTTAAATTACATGATATATTTGGTAGGGCCTTCTTTTACCTGGCTGGCGAGCTCTATAATTTACCTCTCCAATCTGCTCTACAGTTTTATAGACCCCGTGTCATTTTGCCAAAAATGTACTTTTAACTGTTTGGATCAGAAATAGTACTCTGTCAGCAGGAATACTGGTTTGGATTTTGGCAGGGTGGTTATATACCTGAGACTGAGCCTGCTGGGCCTGTTTTACCTTGGCCTTACCAATGGGCATAACCTTTTCCATTCTGTCCTGCTTTTTGGCTATGTACTCTACCACATATTTGGAAAGGGTTTTCTTCTGTTCCCAAGTCCCTTTTTCAATGTCCAAGACCTCTTGGATTGCTGCACATGCCATGTGGCAAATATAAGACCGGGCAATAGGCAATATCAATCCTTCGCAATCAGCGTCCCCTTCAGAGTCTTATTAAACCTTTCTGGCTGACATCGTAAATTAATGCTTTTTAGCAATAAACACAACTATCAGGTATCAAGTGCTGGAGGCCAATGGAAAGAGGGCTTCCCTTGCAGCTAAGTTCCAAACTCCCCTGGAGATAAGACAGGAGGAGTTAGGCCCAATGTCGCACAGGTCGCCTGCAGAGTTGCTTGCAGAAAGGGTTCAGGGATACCGCTGTTGTGCTGCGGGGTTACTGCAGGCAGGTGGCACCTGTGAGATGAAGCAGGTAGTTAGGATCGCTGAGACAGAGGGTGGTTGATTCAAGCCAAGGTTTGATGCCAGGTGGGTTGCGGAGAAGACAAGGTCAAATGGTAGCCAAGGTCTGGACAGGTAGCAGGCAGAGGAGATCCGTTAAACAAGCCGAGTTCAAAGTCAGGAAGCAAGCCGGAGATGGAGGTGTAACAAGCCGAGTCAGTAACCAGGAATCACAGGAAACACAGGACGTTGATAGGAGCTGAAGATCAAACAGCACTTAGAGAAGGGCTGGCTCCCTTATAAAGGCCCAGGTGAGGGGCTGACGGAGATGCTGGGTCCTAGAGCCCTTCTCCTGTTCTGACGGATACTGGGTCCTAGAGCCCTCCTGCTATTGGTGCCCTGACAACAACTCTTTTATGACCTTTGATATAATGGGCATGCCTTTGTCTGTCAGAATTTCCTGCAGAAAACCAACTGGGTAAACTTTAAAAAAGTTACTTAGCAAAACTGTTTGTTAACTAATACCTTAAAGGGTTTTCCTCTGGATACTGGTTGGCATCATTGAAAACCACAAGGATATGCTGGTGAGCCCTAGCAAACATGAACAGGAGATACACAAGATCCATGGCAATCTTTTCTTAAAGGTTACCTCAACAACAAACGGTACCAGAGGGCTCCTGTAATGTGAAACTGGGCCAATAATCTCACACACAGGACAGGAATCAAAATACATTTTCACATCCTTATGTACAGTCCTTATGGGCAGTAAAACCTTTGTAATACCTGATCTTTGTTTTTATCATATCTAAAATGTCTTCCCAAAATATGAGTACGAGCTAGATCAAGTATAGTATGTCTGTGTGGTTGTGGTCTACCTCATTAACCCAATACAACAGGTCATTCTTCATGAGAGATGTGGGAGAAAAATGTATAAGCTCCCTTTCATATGGAAATCCCATTAATGACTTTTACCTGCTCCATGGCACTGCTTAGGGTTTGGTACCCTTAACTGAGCTGTCTTAAAGTTTGTTCAGTGTGATTTTTTTGTATTTAATAACTTTGCCGAAATAGCTTTTATTGGTGTGATGTGCTCAAATTGAGGAGTCTTTCCATTCTTGTGCAGAGATCATAAATGTGTTTTATAGCATAATAGCAAGTGATGTACAGTACAAATAATAAAATATAACCATGCCAAAAAGTATAGTTATATTGATGATATAAAGGTTTTGTTAAGTTCATGTAAGTATGTGTGTTCCCTTTTTTCCCTACATGGGCAGCTATATGCCCAAAAAGCCCCCAGCTACACCCCATCATAGAGGGTAGAGAGGTGGTAATTTGAATCTTCTTGGTAAAAGAATGTGCAGCTGTTGAAATACAAATATCGGGATTGGGCTCTTTTCTTTGCATCAGAGGTTGGGGGAAGTAAATATTTTAACATATACACACACACACACACATATATATATATATATATATATATATATATATATATATATATATACATACAGTAGGTATAGTTGTGTATACTGTATATAGCACCCTAGAAGTTTATCTATCGTCTGAATAATATTACATATAGCAATATTTGTATGTATAATCTAACGTTCTTCCCTATCTTACACTAGGAAGAATGTATATACTTTATGGACTATTTAAATTTCAATAGTGTGCTACAGGAAACCTCTGACTCACACAGTTTGGGATGGGAGGCGTTGTAATAATAGCCCATGCCTAATGAATACCATCTGTTAAATATAACAACTTTAGATTCTCTAATAATAAAATATGTTCCCAAACTAAGCCAAATAAAAATATAAAAATTCAATTCATCCTAAGTTCCATCCATTCATATGCATAATTGTATATTAGTATTGTTACTACATAGGTATGTATATAATATGGTAAAGAAGGCTCTAATAAAGTTATCTTGAGATAAGGAAAGGTCAGGTAAGTCTATCTGAGGACTGCCAAAACCTCTAGCAGAATACTCTCTACCTTGTTAGGTGTTACTGCTACTATGCCCATCTGGTTGACAGCTTCCAGGGTTTAAGTGGTGCAGGGTTTAATGCCAGTATGGGCACATTCTGTTCACATTTGCCGTTAATCCTTTTACCATAAGCCCCAAAAAAAGGAAATCACACCACAATATATTATTCTACAGTACATTTTTGACCACTCCAACTTCATGGTCCTGGTTTCCATAAGTGATTTTAATTAGACGACTCAGCAGTGGGATAGTTCTTGGTGTCCCTATGGATACAGGTGACTCCCACCAACTGGGTTTGTAGTTGGTGAGTTGAGCTGGGAATTTTCTATGGTTTTGTCTTGGCCCCAAACTTATTCTGCAGAAGAACAACGACCCTAAACTTTAAACCAATGTCATTAAGAGCTATCTTCAGTGTAAAGATGAACAATGAGTCCTGGATGTGATGGTTTGGCCCCCACAGAGCCTTGGTCTCAACATCATGATGGATAAGTATGTGTTTCTTTCTTGAGTACACACACACATACTACCTTCACAGCTTGCTTCAGCTGAGCTAATCAGTAAACAAGTTGGGGGAAAACCAAAAAAAAGTTCTATTAGCATCAGAGCCCATTTTACCCAAATCACTACATTGTTCTCATTTAAACTAACCCCAGTGCATTTTTTCTAAATAAATTCCTCCTATTGAGGTGGAGAGGTGGGTGGATGGTGTCATGATCTCCACCTCAGCCAATCAGAGGAAGCCTTGTATTCATTCTTAAAATACAAGGCTTCCTATGAAAGGCTGAGCAGCACTCAGCCCAACTTGATTTTATTCCAGGAATGGGATGGAAAGTGTATGTCCCACTGCCAGAACACAGAGCTGTATATAGCTTATGCTATATACAGTTTATACAGTGCTACCAGCAAATGCATCTGTTAATTAAGAAAATAGTTAATTTTGAACAGCCTGATCAAAATGAATAATTTAAAGTCACAGTAAACCTAGAGTTTTTCTTTAGAATATACCTCTTTTATGTCAGTCCTCCGTTCATATATGTCTGTATTTTTTTTATCTGGGTTATGTGATTTCTTATTTGTTATATGTTTGTGTCTACTATGAAACATGGAATAAATCAACAATTTGAGGCTTCACCTTATCTGGTCATTTTAGCAAGCGACCTACCTCATTTAAAGTCCCATGACCATTGTTCCCCCTTTTTTGTACATGTAATTAGGGATGGAGATTTGTTGCTCTGAACACCTCAGATCATATCTTTTATCATATATTTAAAATCCTGTGGAGCCATATACGTTACATTTTACACTTTTTCAGAAAGTATAGCTGATTTTACGCTCATTATGTGTATGGTATAAAAGGTATTGATCTATTTTTTTTTTTTTTTTGTTGCTTAAATTCATGTTTATTGTTGTATATCCTTCAATACTAGATTATTAATGCAGAACCAAATGTGAGCAGTTAATCTCTAATTTAAAAAACAAAAATATAATATGGCAGAGCTCTACATAGCCTTGTGAAATCAAAGAAACCAAGATAGTATATTATA
Source organism: Pelophylax lessonae (assembly GCF_965119305.1). NCBI lineage: Eukaryota > Metazoa > Chordata > Amphibia > Anura > Ranidae > Pelophylax > Pelophylax lessonae. Next base: position 382,811,984 of record NC_138772.1, read on the forward strand.
TAATATAGCTTTAAAAATAATGGTCGTTCTGGATGAAAGGAAGATCCACACTTTTGCATGCTTGTTTGCCATTTGGGATCCTATACATTAAAATCTGTATAGTGTTGTTTGTGCTCTCATCCAATATAATTTTTTTTGTGGAATTTTTCTTTATGCTATATTATTAACACATGACTATGCTATGAAGTACCTTTGTTTTGTTTGAACTTACTGCAGTTATATGGAAATCCTGTTTATCTGGAACGTCTGGAGCTCATGTCCTGAGACATAGGGGAGTAAATCTTTTTTTTTTTTAACCTGCTTATATTTTGGAGTTAAACAGGTCTGTTAAGTTTTCTTCCTGTAGGTAGAGGGTTGGTCCCGAAGTGGTGAGAAGTCTATAGAGATAAAGATATACAACATATGAACATTTAATTTGAACTGATTTCACATTTATATATTAAACTATTTTTATTAGGGTTGTATATTATTTCTTTTTTTCATGAGACTAAGTAGAGTGCTACCTTTTTATATTAAAAAGGTGATTGTATTCAGTAAGCCTTATTTTGTTTGTGCAATATTTATATTAATCTATACTGGCTTTCATAATAATATTCTATTCAATTTGCTTTCATTAAAGTGTTACTATAGCAAAAACTTTTATTTTTTTTTAGGTTTTAGACTAGGGAAGAGTTAAACTCCCTTCCAAGTTATCCTTTTCTGTATGTGTACCACTGGGAAATTTTTTCTTTACTTCCTGTCCCATAGACACAACAGGAAGGTTAAAGTACAGTAGATGTCCCAAAAGTGAAGGGAATAACCCTCTGGAAATTGTGTCTTAATTGTGAGTTTTCACATTATCTCCTGATTTGAGGGAAACTCCAAAATTTTGGGTGTCCCCATTTTTTCTATTTTAGTGACAACTGACACCAGTAGAAGAAGAGGAGCGATATCCCCAAGTAGGACAGTGCAATGAACTTGACAGAGGGTCTGACCCTTACCAGTTTAATCCAAAACTAAAACAAGGTTTTTCCTAGAGATACACTTTAATGTTAATGCTCTAAATTTCTTAAAGTTAAGATCTAATTATTATGGCCACCTTCATGTAACATCATATTTTATTAAATAAGTCTCTACATTTTAATATAAATTGTTTAGGCATTATGGCCACCTTCATGCAACATCATATTTTAATAAATACGTCTCTACATTTTAATATGAACTGTTCAGGCTGTTTTTCATATTCCTACCTTTTTTTATTTTAAACAGCATGTAATGTTTTTTTATAGATTTGTATTCTAAAACCCAAAACTGAAGATGATGTGATTGCAGAGAAGGAAGTACATTAGGTCCCAGGACAAGGTGAATCAAAGCTCATTAGTTTTGCATTAGTGTATGGGGAGAGCTCCAGTGCATAGTAATGGCATCCACAGGTAGATGTGATACATGGGGGCCCTTTCTGCTGACTTCCCACTAATGCACTTGTTAGCATTACATCTGTATTTGTCATGATGCTGAGGTTTTAGAAAGTGGTTATCAGAACCAGGTGGTGTGCATTAACATCACTCAAGGGTCATTGACAGTAATAACTGGAATGTTTTATAGCTTAACCTTCTGATAGCAAAAACCCCTAATGATCAATGGAAATCCTCATGTGTTTGCAGCAAAGTATTCAATAGCAGTATTGCACAGATTTCTGTGGGAATGAAATGGAAATATTTAACACTTGGAAATGGCTTTATGTGGTACAGAAATATCAGAGGTCAAATTTTAAAACTTTCTGAGAGTGTTATGATGTGTAGCTTGTCAAGGTTAAACATAAAAGGTAGTCAGCTTTCAGAGAAAAAGTGGAAAACCCTCCTGTGTCTTAAGCTGACCATATCCATTAGAGGACGGCTGAATTTTAGCGGAAATCTTCCTATGCACTTATGAACATGCTTGCTCATATACCAATGTTATGCCTGTTTGGGACCTTTGGGCATCTGAATTTCTGTTTTTACCTTGGGGGAGCTTTAGGATACTGGTTAAACTATTTCACCAGCCTATATTTTTTTCTTCATAGATCTCCACAAATTTAAAAGGCCATGTTTTGTATTCAAGTTGAAATTGTAGATATTGGCTACAAAAAGGTTTTTCGGTACACACAGTAATAGAAAATGATGGCAGTAAAACCTCTCATACCTGTTGCTTTTCTGTTAAAAAAAAAACTTTTCCTGCATCAGAGAGTTTGGCTTTCTTGGCATTTTATTTTAATTCTTCTAGATTTTAGGGCAAATTTAGAAATGTTAATTGTGCCTAACAAGTATATCAAAATACAGAACAATAAATTATAGCACATGCAGTTCTTTATTTTTTTAAATCAGAAACAAATATCAGTGAAATCTCCAATAAAAATCAGTATGGTTTAAATAATCCAATAAAATAAACAAAACGAAAAATACACCACCTAGTGTCACATAGTTACATAGTTACATAGTTACATAGTTAGTGAGGTTGAAAAAAGACAACAGTCCATCCAGTTCAACCTATGATGTGTGTGTGTGTGTTTGCTTTTAACCGTACATTGTATACCCCTGTATGTTGTGGTCTCTAAGGTGACCATCTAACAGTTTTTTGAAACTATCAATGCTCCCTGCTGATACGACTGCTTGTGGAAGAGAATTCCACATCCTTACCGCTCTTACAGTGAAGAACCCCTTACGCATTTTAAGGTTAAACCGCCTTTCCTCTAGTTTTAGTGAGTGGCCACGCGTCTTATTGTATTCCCTTACTCTGAATAGTTTGTTCCTTATGCCAGGGTCGCCAGTACAGTATTTGTACATTGATATCATATCCCCCCTCAATCTTCTCTTCTCCAGAGAGAATAGGTTCAGTGCTTGTAGCCTTTCCTCATAGCTGATGTCCTCCATTCCCCTAATTATTTTTGTTGCCCTTCTCTGAACTCTTTCCAATTCCAGCACATCCTTCCTGAGGACCGGTGCCCAGAACTGGACAGCATACTCCAGACCAGAGTCTTGTAGAGTGGAAGAATAATCTCTTTATTTCTGGAGTGAATCCCCTTTTTTATACATCCCAGTATTCTGTTGGCTTTACTTGCAGCGGCTTGGCATTGCATGCCACTGCCAAGCCTGTTGTCTACCAGTACCCCCAAGTCTTTTTCCATCTTAGACTCACCCAGAGGTTCCCCCCCTAGTGAGTAGCTTGCTTTCTGGTTTTTGGCCCCCAAGTGCATTACTTTACATTTTTAATCATTAAACCTAATCTGCCATGTAGTTGCCCACCCCATTATTTTGTTCAGGTCTGCTTGCAAGGTTTCCACATCCTGCATAGAAGATATTGGCATGCCTAGTTTAGTATCATCTGCAAATACCGAGATTGTACTAGATATCCCCTCCTCTAGATCATTTATAATAAATTAAACAGGATTGGTCCCAGGACCGAACCCTGGGGGACCCCACTTTCCACACCCGCCCAATCCGAGTACTCCCCATTAATCATCACCCTCTGGACTCTCCCCTGGAGCCAGTTCTCTATCCAGGTACTCACCTTATGGTCCATACCTACCTTCCTTAGTTTGTACAGTTAGCGTTTGTGGGGAACGGTGTCAAAGGCCTTTGCAAAGTCCAGATACACCACATCCACCGGCTTACCTTTATCTAGGTGGCAGCTCACTTCATCGTAGAAGGTTAATAGATTGGTTTGGCAAGAACGATTTTTCATAAATCCATGCTGATTGCTACTAATAATACAGTTTTCATTACTAAAGTCTTGTATATGGTCCCTTAATATCCCCTCCAAAATCTTGCAGACTACAGATGTTAGGCTGACCGGCCTATAGTTCCCCGGGATACACCTCGGCCCCTTTTTAAATATTGGTACCACGTTGGCTTTTTTCCAATCCGCTGGCACCATACCCGTCTGTAAACTATCCTTAAAGATCAAGAATAAGGGTCTGGCAATCACCTGGCTGAGCTCTTTAAGAACCCTCGGGTGCAAGCCATCCGGTCCCGGTGATTTATTTATGTTAAGTTTCTCTAGTTTAGTTCAAAGTCTATCTTCTGTTAGCCATGGCGGCACTTCCTGAGGTGTGTTGTTTAGTTCGGCCTTACAAGCTAGGTTCGTGTAGCCCCCCGATTCTTTTGTGAAGACTGAAGAGAAGAAATGATTTAACACTTCCGCCTTTTCTTTGTCCTCATTGGCCATATTACCTTTGTCATCTTTTATGGGGCCAATGTGTTCTTGCCTCGCTTTCTTACTGTTTATATACTTAAAGAACTTCTTGGGGTTCTTTTTGCTCTCCTCCGCTATATGTCTCTCGTGTTCTATTTTAGCCGCCCTGATTTCACCTTTACATTTCTTATGAAGGCCTTTTCTTTAGCACTAATATGCATTTTTATGTTGGTGTTTAGCCACCCAGGGTTTAATTTTGCTCTTTTAAATTTATTTCCCTTTGGAATGCACTGGTCAATCCCCTTGTTAAGTATGCTCTTGAAGCACTCCCATTTTTCCTCTGTGTTCTTTGTTCCCAGGGTTCTATCCCAATTGATATTTTCTAGCAGCGAGCGCAGTTTTGGGAAATTGGCTCTTTTGAAATTCAGCGTCCTTATATTACCCCTCTGCTTCCTATAACTGTAATTAATACTGAAACTTATTGACCTATGGTCACTGTTTCCTAAGTTGTCCCGTATTTCTATATCCGTGATCAGGTCTGTATTGTTGGTAATCAGTAGGTCAAGTACCGCATCTTTCCTCGTCGGTGCATTCACCATCTGACCCATGAAATTGTCCTGCAAAACATTTAGGAACTGCCTAGCCTTGGCTGAGTGTGCGGTTCCTTCTGCCCAGTCTATATCTGGATAATTAAAGTCCCCCATTATAATGACGTTTCCCGTCCTTGCTGCCAATCCTATCAGTAAAATGAGGTCTGCCTCCCCCTCCTCCCTCAGGTTGGGGGACCTATAGCATACGCCCAATATTACCTTCCCCACCGTGCCTTCCCTTTGAAGCTCTACCCATAGGGATTCTGCCTCGTCCATAGCTCCATTATTAATATCATCCCTCATATTTACCTGTATACTGTTCTTAATATACAGACATACCCCTCCCCCTTTTTTACCTTCTCTATCTCTGCGATAAAGGGAATATTCCTGATTGAACGCGTCCAATCATGAGAGCTGTCAAACCAAGTCTCAGTTATCCCCACAAAATCTAAGTCCTCCTCAAACATCAGCAGCTCCAGCTCTCCCATCTTGTTGGCCAGGCTTCTGGCATTGGTATACAAGCCTCGTAATTTTGATCGGTTACATTTATACTCACTTGATGTTTTTAGGCTGCTCTCTTGATTTTTCCCCATACCCACCCTGGGTATAGGAGCTCCGAACACTCTACCACTAATGCCCCCATTTCTGCCCTCTGAAACTTGCTTACCGCTGGCTAATTCTACATCTGTACCCTCCCCCCCATTCCCTAGTTTAAAAGCCCCTCTAACTTTTTGGCCATCCTCTCACCCAGTACGGCTGCACCCACCCCATTTAGGTGCAATCCGTCCCTACCAAAGAGCCGGTGGCCGACTGAGAAGTCGGCCCAGTTCTCCAGGAACCCGAAACCCTCCTTACTACACCAGCTCCTCAGCCACTCGTTAACTTCCCTAATCTCCCGCTGCCTCTCTGGTGTGGCTGGAGGTACAGGTAGTATTTCGGAAAATACTACCTTGGAGGTCCTTCTCCTCAACTTAGCGCCTAAGTCCCTGAAATCGTTTAGGACTCTCCATCTTCCTCTGCCTATGTCATTGGTACCCACGTGTACCATGACAGCTGGGTCTTCCCCAGCCCCACCCAATAATCTGTCCACCCGTTCCGCGATGTGTGTTGTACAACATCCAGAAATATATTAGTCCATTCGTATAATAAATTAAATTAAATACACACAGTGTCTTAATAATAAATCACGCATAGGTCTTCTTCATTAACCACCTCCCGCCCGCGCTATAGCCGAAAGACGGCTACAGCGTGGGCTCTAATTTCCGGGAGGCCGTCATTATACTGCCTCCCAGTAACAGGCTCCCCGCACGCTCCCGCGAGTGTGCATCGGGGAAAATCTGTGTCGGCTGTGTCCCTTGGACACAGCCAATCACAGATCATGGTGAATGGCCAATCACAGCGGCCATTTACCACGTGATTGGAACGTGCAATGAGAGATGATCTCAAATGTAAACATATGAGATCATCTCTCATCGCCAGCTCTCCTTCCTTACACAGAGACTGCAGTGTGAGGAAGAGGAGAGCTCATCAGCGGTAAGGGGACACAGAGAAATGTAATCAGGGCACTGATCACCAGTGCCCTGATTACACAAAAGGGAAAAAAATGCCATAACTGCCCACAGTGCCCGCCATCAGTGCCCCCATCAGTGCCCACAATCCTCATCTAGGCACTGATGGGCACTGACTAGCAGCGCTATGGGCACTGAGTGTGAGCACTGATGGTGCTGCCCATCAGTGCTCATCAGTGCCACCTGTCAGTGTCCATCAGTGCCACCCATCAGTGTCCATCAGTGCCGCCTCTCAGTGGTCATCAGTGCCGCCCGTCAGTGCCACCTCTCAGTGCCCAGCAGTGCCACCTATCAGTTCTCATCAATGCCGCCTATCAGTGCTCATCAGTGCCGCCTATCAGTGCCACCTATCAGTGCTCATCAGTGCAGCATATTAGTACCTTCTCATCAGTGCCACCTCATCAGTGCCCATAAGTGCCACCTCATCAGTGCCCATCAGTGCAGCTTATCAGTGCCCATCAGTGCCACCTCATCAGCGCACATCAGTGAAGGAGAAAAATTTATTTATTTTCAAAATTTACTCACAGAAAATAAGAAAAACTTTTTTTCAAAATGTTTTGTATTTTTTCTTTTTTTTTGTAAGAAATAAAAAACCCAGAGGTGATTAAATACCACCAAAAGAAAGCTCTGTTTGTGTGAAAAAAATGATAAAATTTCATATGGGTACAGTGTAGCATGACCGCGCAATTGTCATTCAAAGCGTGAGAGCGCTGAAAGCTGAAAATTGGCATGGGCAGGAAGGGGGTAAAAGTGCCCTGTAGGCAAGTGGTTAAAGTGCCCTGTAGGCAAGTGGTTAAAGTGCTCACATAAAGCTTCTTATTCGGGCACTTCTCCCATATAACTCTCACAAGAAGGGAAACTCCACACCAGTGCTCCTCTACCCAAAGTTGAAAACACACCTTTTCATTAAAGTGCTCATATGAAGCTTCTCATGAGCGCTCTTCTCCCAAGTAACTCTAACAAAAGGGGCTCTGCACCGGTGTTGCTCCACCCAAAAATTGGAAACACATTCTCTCTTTTCTTTGCCTGTTTTTTTCAAGATAGACACATGAGTATTTTTTACAGATGATTTTACAGTCATCCAGCTCAATAGGTGGCTCCACAGCAATTACTGCCACTAAATCTATTCTCCTTGCTCCACAGGTTCAGACATACTTAAAAAAAGAATCCGCCAATCGTTCAACCAAATTTTAATAAAATACATTTTTAATCAATACTTATTTTTTTTTTTTTCAATGCAGCAGCTGTGGGTAAAGAAATGTGGGATTTAATCCTACAAAGCATGGAGTGGGGAATAGTAAATACAAATGAAAAGTTTACCATTTGCCTGAAATTCCTTCTGAAGTGTAGCAGTGTACTTCATGGTTAGTGATGATGCCTAGGCACTCTTGTGCATTCATCCTTACAGCCGTACATTTGCAGTATAATATCTAAGGCACTGCTGCATCTGACTGCTAGTCTCTAAAGATTTTTAATGAGTTAGGATGTCGCTGCTGCTTACTGTGGTTTTTGCTGGAGGCTCTGACATGTGGAAGCAAAGCCCTGTGCCTCTATCGAGATGACCACCTTCTCAGAGAGGCTCAGTGTGTAGCAAAGCATTGTAATTCAGTACTGGGAGAAAGAGCAGCTGCAGGAAGAGCAAGGCAATGCTGGCAACTAGTTCTTTGATCTCAGCCTGCTTTTTTGGTGGGCAATGGAATGGCATACCTTCCAGAGATTAATTCTTCTTTAACATTGTAATATAGTGGAAAAAAAGCCAAAGTCCATCTAATTTAATTATAATGCCTTTATAAGGAATAATATTTATGTTAGAGAAAGCCCAGTGATCCTGAAATATTGAATTCTAGATCATTATAGGTTATATTACTCATCTGTAAGGTGATATGAAGTGCACCAATGTAGTCATTTTTGCTGCAACATTTCCGTAGTAGCATTGGGCTGAATTCTAACTTCAAAAGGGGGTGGTGAGAAGCACTATCTTCTCTAAAGAAAAAAAACAACTAAGACCCTATTTTGACGAGAAGAACATATCATATGGGTTTATCAATTTGAGTCTGGAGCTCTGTTTTCATTATAAGGCTATTACAAACATATTTCTTTCATGTTAGGCTTGTAAGGATGTGTAGCACTCTCCTAGGTAGGTGCTAGAAGAGAGAGTATAGCTTTTGGGTCTTTCTGTTTACCAGAGAGATTGCTAGGTAAATGTATATTGCTTTCTGACTACCAGAGAGCAGGATCTGCTAGAGAGGTCTGCTCATGTTGCTCAGGTGCAGCTCATTTTGTCTGAAGTGTTTCACATTGGTCCAATAGAGAAGCATATTGAACAGTGGGAGGAAATCTGACAAATGAGCGCACAGGCGTTTAGTACAGCCCTGGTGATTGGCAGAGGAAAGTGCCTTGGTGCATTTTGGGATACTGTGTAAATGCCAAGGGCACATGCGCTCAGAGTCTTTCAACTGGAGAGCCAGGTGCCAGAGGGAGGGGAACAGCTGCCCCTCCTCTGTAGGAGCAGCTATGTGGCCTCAGGTGGTTGACCTGAGGGATGGAGGCTCAGTGAGGAGCCGGACCCAGATGTCCTGCAGAGCTGACTGAAAGGGAGACACTGGAGATGATCTGATTCTGCCTATGGTGAGTACAGATCTGTGTCATGGGGCCTGTTCTGAGAGGGCCATCCCTTCTGTGAAAGAGTCAGTGGACGGGTGTCAGTCAAGGGGATGCTAGAGAGTGTCCTGAAGATAAAGTAGTTGCAACAAGTCTGCTGCTAGAGAGAACAAAAAGACTTAATTCTTCCATAAAAAGTAGCAGTTTGGTTAAACCTGGTGAGGGCAAGTGAGAGTTGTCCTTATCAACTATACAGTATCTCACAAAAGTGAGTACACCCCTCACATTTTTGCAAGTATTTTATTATATCTTTTCATGTGACAACATTGAAGAAATGGCACTTTGCTGCAATGTAAAGTATACATACTTGTATAACAGTGTAAATTGTCTGTCCTCTTAAAATAAGTCTAAACCGCTGGCAACAAAAGCGAGTACACCCCTAAGTGAAAATGTCCAAATTTGACCCAATTAGCCATTTTCCCTCCCCAGTGTCACGTGACAAGGTCTCAGGTGTGAATGGGAGCAGGGGTGGTAAATTTGGTGTTATCGCTCTCACTCACTCATATTGGTCACTGGAAGTTCAACATGGCACCTCATGGCATAGAACTCTCTGAGGATCTGAAAAAAAGAATTGTTGCTCTACATAATGATGGCCTAGGCTATAAAAAGTTAGCCAAGACCCTGAAACTGAGCTGCAGTACAGTGGCCAAGGCCATACAGCAGTTTAACAGGACAGGTTCCACTCAGAACAGGCCTCGCCATGATCTACCAAAGAAATTGAGTGAACGTGCTCAGCGTCATATCCAGGGGTTGTCTTAGGGAAATAGACGTATGAGTGCTGCAGAGGTTGAAGGGGAGGGGTCAGCCTGTGAGTGCTCAGACCATATGTCGCACACTGCATCAAATTGGTCTGCATGACTGTCATCCCGAAAGAAAGCCTCTTCTAAAGAAGATGCACAAGAATGCCTGCAAACAGTTTGCTGAAGACAAGCAGACTAAGCACATGGATTACTGGAACCATGTCCTGTGGTCTGATGAGTCCAAGATAAACGTATTTGTTTCAGATGGTGTCAAGCGTTTGTGACGGCAAGCAGGTGAGGAGTACAAAGACAAGTGTGTCTTGCCTACAGTCAAGCATGGTGGTGGGAGTGTCATGGTCTGGGGCTGCATGAGTGCTCCCATCACTGGGGAGCTACAGTTTATTGAGGGAACTATGAATGCCACCATGTATTGTGACATACTGAAGCAGAGCATGATCCCCTCCCTTCAGAGACTGGGCAGTGCAATATTCCAACATGATAACAACCCCAAACACACCTCCAAGATGACCACTGCCTTGCTAAAGAAGCTGAGGGTAAAGGTGATGGACTGGCCAGGCATGTCTCCAGACCTAAACTCTATTGAGCATCTGTGGGGCATCCTCAAACGGAAGGCGGAGGAGCGCAAGGTCTCTAACATCCACCAGTTCCGTGATGTCGTCATGGAGGAGTGGAAGAGGACTCTGTTACACTGTTATACAAGCTGTACACTCACTACATTGTAGCAAAGTGTAATTTCTTCAGTGTTGTCACATGAAAAGCTATAATAAAATATATACAAAAATGTGAGGGATGTACTCACTTTTGTGGGATACTGTACATACATGAGATATTATGACTAGTCAAACACTCAGCATACTTGCCACATGTTGCCCAAGAAGCAGGAGAAACCAAAACATAATAAAGGTAAGATTATTCTTAAGACAACAAATGAAAATGTTTGAAATGGTACTTTGAAAACTGGTTTCTGGACAATAATCATCCAGAGCACATGTGTGCAGTGGACATGAAATATTACAGGAAATGTGAATGCGTGGGTTTTGACCCTCAAGTATTTTCCCATAACAGTTTGGCTTTTGGAGTCTTCCTCTCATTGGATTTTACATGACTCAGTTCTCATTTAAGGGATTATTTCATTCAAGGCATTCTGACTGGAATCACTGGACATTGATAGTAAACATTCTATGGCATAATCACAAGTTTTTCTTAAGTAAGCTAGTTATTTTTACAATAGAAAGTTATATTGCTGGAAATGACTTAATATGTTCCCATACTGCTCAGAATTTGTAAAATATGTAAGTTTACTATTTTGGTTCTCCTACAGAAAAATTATATATAATATATATATATATATATATATATATATATATATATATATATATATATACATAAAAGAAAAATATTATATATATATGTATATACAGTATGTGTATGTACATAATTATGTATTATTATTTATTTATTAATTTTTTTACTATATTATTTTGGTACTATCTTGTGCTTCCAATTGAGGGTTTGGGCAGCCCTGGGCGTGTTTTACAGTCAGGGCTTGTTCACGTCATGTACAGTGAATGCAGTTTTGCACACTGGATCAACGAAGGTCACTGCCGGGGCACATAGAAGGCAAAGGATTTCTATGTGCCTCATTCATACCACAATGTTTCGACATGTGTGTTGCAATGCATTGCGTTAAAATGCAGCCTGTCTTCATTTTAACACAATACAATGCAGATAAAAAGGAAAGATATAAAAAATGTATTGTTGTTCCTATTTTGACACTTCCAGGGATCTGTCTTTTGACGGATGACATTAAAATGCATGCCAACGTGCAAAAAAACACAGTGTGATGCACTGTAATACACATGAAAATGCATGTTAAATGCACATTACCCTTGCTGTAGATATGTGCCCTAAGCCTGGTCAAAAACTTCCAGAGATGCTATCAACCCATCCTTCCTTGTTGCTTGGACATTGCTAAGACACTCCCAGCTGATTCAAACCCCATTTCATGCACTCTCTCTCCCCTGTCGCAGTAGCTCTGAGCGAAACTATGCTGCAACAGAGGAGCGCACCACACATGTGTGAGGGTTTGAGAATTTGCTCCTGTATTGTTGGGGGCCAGCAGTAATAGCTGGAGGTGTCTTAGCAATGTCCTAGCAACAAGGCAGCACAAGATGATGCCATCTCTGGGAATTTTTCAGCCAGGTTTCACAAGGTATGCAGATGGCCTACAGCTATAGCCAGGTCATTATTAAGTATGGGCACGTTCGCTAGCTGAACCCGAGAACAAACTGGGCGCTCAGTTGGAAGTTCGCCTGCTGCCGAGCACCCCATAATGCACTGCGATCTAGCAGTGCATTGTTTGCTGATGAGTGGCCAAAGCATGCAGCTGACCTGTATTCACAATGTACTGTGAGTGCCATGATTGGCCAAAGTCAGGGTGCCTTTGGCCAATCATTGCACAGGGGCTAAGTCCATGCTTCACACTATATAAGGCTGCTTACATAGCAGCCGTGTGTAGTGTGTTAGTGGAGATTAGGCAGGGTAGTCAGTGGATTGTGTGTTCAGTCAGTTTAGTGCAGTCTGTGTAGTGTAGTGCTGTGTTCTGATTCTTGTGTAGCATAGTGTAGTGGAGCCACTGAAGTGTTGGTGATTACAACATGTCTGTGTCACCCCACCGATCCCATTTTTATTGATAATTTTTTTTTTTGCAGCAGCATCAGGTTCTATTGCTTCATTATTAGTACTCCCCCTTCTGTGCCGCAGGTGCTATTCCTTCTGCGTAAGCAGTGATTTTCTTTTTTTTTTGGCGCATGTGCACTAATAATATTTAGGGCATAATTGCTGTCCCCCCTTCTGTGTCACGGGTGTTCCTCTTTCTGCGTCAACAGTGGTTTCCTTTTTTTTTTATTATTTTAATTATTATTATATATTTCTTTTTTTTTTCTGCAACAGCACTAAAAATTGCTGTTCCTCCATTCCTCCAGGCATTCCTCCTCTGCACCAGCAGCAGTTCCCTTTTTACTTGTTTTGTTTTGGTTTTCTTAATTTTATTTACTTTACTTTTTTTTTTTTTTTTTTTTGCAGCAGTAGTAAAAAGAAAATTCTCAACAGTTGTTACACCCTTATTTTCTTTATTGAAAAAAAAAAAACTATTATCAAACGGTTCATAGTGCACCAATCACAAAAGTATTGCACCTAAACACCATTTTTCCTTCCCACACTCTTTAATAAAAAGTTATAAAAATCCCTTTGAGAAAATAAAAAAACAAAAATAAAAAACTGTTTATAGTGCCCCAAGCACAAAAGTATTGCACCCAAGCATCATATTTCCATTCCACACTCTATAATAAAAAGTTATACAAATTCCCCCCAAAAATCCCCATTATGTTCGAAAGGCCAACAAGAAGAGGCAGACTTTCACAGACTACTAAAAGAAGGCAAGCAGCCTTTGCATCCACAGTGAAAAGTGGTGATCGTGGACATGGTGCATCCTCCTCAGGCGGGGCATGCTTGTCCTTTTTTCCCAGTGCTGGCTGTGTTATTGAGCCTTAATATGCAGAAGAGTTGGTGGAGTGGATAGCTTAGCCATCCTCATCCCCCTCACCCTCTGTCACCCAGGCTCATACAAGTTTGCCTTCCAATGCAGCTGCCAAAGTGGCCTATTCCACAGGATCCTTGTCCACAGCTACTCCTTCTGTAGCTCCACCACCTGAATTATTTGATTATAGTGTCAGTTACATGCTGCTGGAGGTTGCAAAGCAATTTAAATGCTTCAATATTGGTTCCCAGGTGAAGAAAGGGAGTAACGTGAGCCTAGAGTGAGCGGGTGCCAATGACAGACAAGAAACTAGCAGTCATGTTCCCCCAACTGCAGCATACTGCCAAGTCTGCTTCAGTGATGAAGAGGGAGAGCCTGATGGGGTCACTGACTGTACTTGGGTGCCTGAGAGAACAGAGGAGGAAAGTGAGAAGGAGGAGGAACAACTTCAACAAGGCAGGATGTCCTCCAGGGGCCAGCTTAAGGACAGCCACCCTGTTGCATCACACCACAGAGCTTCACAGGTGCAGGGCGCTGCTGACTCTCTGCTGACTTCCAAAAGTTAATTGGTGTAGGCTTTTTTCAACACATGTGCAGCAGACTGCAGCCTTGCTGTTTGCAATGTCTGTCTAAAGCGGATGAAGCATGGTCAGAACACCAGCCACCTGGGCACCACATGCTTGACAAGACATATGGTGACCTGCCATGCAGCCCATTGGCAACAGCACCTGAAAGACCCACATCAATGCAGACCTCTCCTTGTTTCTCATTCAGGATCTCTACCCCTACTATACCTCAAGTCTTCTCAAAAACCTGCACTAAGAGGGGTGATGGTATAGCAATGGGTGCCACAGGTACTTTCACCCAATCTGCTAGCAGTACACTACCTGTTGATTTCACCAGGCAAATTTCACTACCCCAGTTGCTGAACCGTAAAAAAAATACTGTTCCAGCTATCCACATGCTCAGCGTCTAAATGCTATCTTGGCCAAACTGCTAGCATTACAACTGCTGCCTTTTCATCTGGTAGACTCTGCCCCTTTCATGAATTTGCGGAATGTGCTGTACCACAGTGGCAGGTTCCAAAAAGAAATTTCTTTTCACGTAAGGCCATTCCAGCACTGTACCATTATGTGGAAGGCAATGTTTTGGCCTCATTGGACAGGGCGGTCAGCAGCAAGGTTCACATTACTGCTGGCTTGTGGTCCAGCAGGCATGGTCAGGGATGTTACATTTCCTTCACGGCGCACTGGGTAACTCTGCTGGCAGCTGGGAAGGATGCAGGACAGGGTTCAATGCTGGAGCTTGTTCGACCCCAATGCCTCCAAAAAGCTGGTGGTGATTCTGTCACATCTGTCTGCTCCACCCCCTCCACTTCTTCTTCCTCTCTTCTGCTGAATTGTCCTCTGAACCAGCAGTGCAAGACCAAACAGGAGTTTTGGCAACGCGCGTACCGCCATCTTTTAAGCATGAGGAAAGCGGACCCTGAGTTACCTTTGGGTAGACATGTGGCTACTGTACATGCCGGTAAAATGCCTAAGGTTAAGTTCTTGATTCTTGATCGAGTCCACCCCGCCCCTAGAGGAGGGGACTGGAATAAGTCCCTCCTCCAACTTGAACTAAGGTGGATCTATTTGCTCAGGGCCACTGAGCCCCCAGGACTTAATGGATCCCTATCGTTCAAGCCCTTTCTTGAGGGTTTTAACTCTGGAGGAATGGAGATCTAATTCTCTCCCTCCCAACCAGATGGCCATTTACCCTTAGCATACTCGGGGCTTTCATATAACATTACATTATCTTTAGTGTCCACATGCTTATATGGTTCCACTGCCCTGGTCTCAAGTATATCTATATTGTATCATATTGTATAACATGTAATTCTTTTCAATACAAAAATTATATGTTTGATATTGTCATGTAAAAATATATATGCATGCTTTCTGATGTTTGCTTCATCAATATTGACATACACTGTATGCACATTTCTCTTCCCTGTATGTTGACCCTGTCATTTTTTGTATTCTAGTGTCTGCAATTGTCTACATCTGCGGGTCGTGTCCTTGCTGACATGTATATGCAATAATTACAATCCTTAATTATTTTTTTGATTGATACAATTATGGTATATTTTTTTGCATTATAAATCAATTCGGCAATTAATTTGGCTTTTGTAAATCCCCTTCAGCAATCTGTGTTGACTCCGGGTTGTGCCCCTCCTTCGGTGGGCGTCCCGACACGGGGAGACATACACCGCGCTGCCTGCGTGGTAGTTTGGTCCTATTTTCCACCTTCTGTTCCCCTTGCGGTTCAGCTTGGACCAATTGGGAGCCGTAGTGTATTTACACTTCCGGCCCTGACCCCCGTGTCGGTGGAGCGCAGATGCCGTTCCCGCCCACGTTGCGTCATGTGTGACGCATGTTGTTTGTGGGCGGGTTCGGCACCAGCGTTCCGGGAAGCCCTTCCCTTTGAAGCCAGCTGATACATGCCTCCCACTAATCGGCCAGCACTCTTATAGTGCACCTCTCGCAACACACAGCCAGCGCATTTGTTTGCTGGCTGTGGTGCTGAGAGGACGCCGTTTGCTCCATTACTACTAACATCCAGGTACTGACCTTTTATTAGACCAGTTTATTATAAAGCAATCTTCTGTTTGTTCCTTCTAAAACCCCTTTTTTGGTCGGTTTTTTATATGTAGTTTGCATCTTATATTGGCCCTATTGCCCTCTTTATGTTGGGCTACTTTTGGCACACCTTTTGTCATAGTGCTATAAATCCTTTCCTCTACCTATTTACTATATATAGATATGTGGCTACTTTACATGCCGACATCCATTAATATACAAATCTCTTTTTTTGCCTATTTACTACATATATCAACCAATTTAGCCCTGATCTGTCTACCTTTCAGACCGGCGCTACCTATGTCCTTGCTATTCACCTATGTTTAAAGGCTGCTCCTGGCTTCTTCAAATTAAGGACTTCATACGTCCATTGATTGTGGGCTACACACCTGATCTCAACAGCTGTTGGTTTACTGACCAGTACATTCATCTACCACCTTCCTTATTGCATTTGGTCGCAAGGACACTCGCATCCACCAGATGTTTTTAATCATGCAGGCTACCTGAGCACAGTTATTTTTCAACCCTGTGAGTACTCGCTAACGTCATCATAATTATTATGTAAAACTTTAAGAGTCATGTTGTAATGTTTTTTTTTTTTTTAAAAAAACCTTTAAAAATTCTTGGTTTTTTTTATATATTTTCTTATATATCGATCTATTTATTCATTAGAGTACCGTTTGAACCATCCCCTGAAGAAGAAGCAAATTTCCTTTGGCTTCGAAACATGTTGGGTTTCAGTTCAGACTACTGTGGTTGATTTACCTGTCTCTCCTCCTCGCCTGTATTGTTTTTAACCATTATATTATATTTCTATGTTTATAAATAAAATTATTTTTTCAATTTACTTTTCTCATATATTCTATGTGCCTGTAAAGTCCCAACAAGGGGAACCCCATTCTTTGCCTAGTATTATTAGGGATGTGGCACACATAAAGCGCTAGGCTTAAGCACCTTTCCTGAACCAGCAGTGCTCCCCAAATGTTCAAGGAGCTACGCAAGTAGTCAGGCTAAAAGATGCAATGCAGTGCTTCAGTTGGTCTGTCTAAGGGACAGGAGCCACACTGGGCCAAAGATTCTGTCAGCTCTGCAGGGGCAGGCTCAGAGGTGGTTGACGCCACGGCAGCTTGAGCCAGGAATGGTTGTATGCGACAATGGCACCAACCTTCTCTCCACCATCCGACAGGGACACTTGACACATGTTCCATGCTTGGCACATGTCCTGAATTTGGTGGTGTAGCATTTCTTGAACAGGTACCCGGGCTTCTTCTGAGGAAGGCCAGAAAAGTTTGTGGCCATTTATGGCGGTCATACAATGCCAGTGCTAAGCTGGCTGACAATTAATGGGAGTTCCACCTGCCCACCAACTGCCTCATTTGTGACATGCCCACCATTGGCAATGCTGCAGTAGCTGCACATGCAGCAGAGGGCCATCAATGAGTACCTGTGTAAGTATGGCACATGGCCAGGCTCAGGAGAGCATGGCTTTTTTTGGCCACGCCAGTGGCAGCTGATAAAGGATGTACGCACTGTCCTGTCACCCTTTGAGGAGGCCATAAACAATGCATGCATCAGTGACACTATCCCTCTAGTCCTTCTGCTGGAGCACACTTTTCGGGGAATCATGGACAGGGCACTTGAGACAGAACAGTGGAAGGTAGAGGAGGACTTCCTTTCCTCTCAAGGCCCCCTTTGTGCAGATACTATTCCTGCAGGGCCGCAAAACATACAGGAGGATTGTGGCGGTATGGGTTAGAGGATAACATGCAACAGTCTTTAAAGGATGGAATAGATATATATACTAGATAGACATTGCACAATATCTCTACATATATATAGTAGCGCAAACTCATCAAAAAGATAGTGCCATAAATAATGTAGGGCTCTTTTACCATAGAGTTTAGCTGAAGGAGAGGAAGTTATGGTGCAAACCTAGTCTGCTATTGGTTAACACACCGGAGCAACCACCAATGGCCGATGCTGACAATCCCGGCCCCGCCCTGTGGGGTGATGGGCATGGGTATTAAAGGTTACCGCCAAGCCGCCGCGGTCACGCTCCCGGGGAAGAAGTGGAAATCACGAAACGCGTCGGGGCGTGACTAGGCGGTGTAACCAGGTTTTATAAGAGGAGTTTGGAATACCCAGAAGGCGCTGCGTCCACGGCGTGGAGCCTGGACATCATCTCCCGAAGGGCATCCCTCTCCGAATGGTGACTGTATTATACGTTTGATGACATGTAAGAAATGTGAGTGTGTTACCTTTTGTTTTATTTAATAAAGCCTTTAAAAACGGTATCACGCTATTGGGATTATGCTTTCTCTCTCCATATGCTGCTGAGCTTTTGTTGACTGTGCTGGTGTGATTCCCGGTGTGGATACTCTGGACCAGTGACCATCATTATAAGCCTTAACGCTCAAACACGAAAGTGGGTTGGGCCACAGCATCTGGTGAGTGGGCATTTCTCCTCCCCCCTTTGGAGCACGGTGGTGGTGGTGATCCCCTTGAGAAACACGTTTCTTCACGTAGTCATCCCAGGAGATAGATTGAAGGATTACGGACTGTTTATGATATCTCTTAGTCTCTCTCTTTTGCCTATGTGACATCTGTTGAACCATTGGACTTTGTGCGGTTTGCACATTATTTATGGCATTATTTATGGCACTATCTTTTTGATGAGTTTGCGCTACTATATATATGTAGAGATATTGTGCAATGTCTATCTAGTATATATATCGATTCCATATTTTCTCAGTTAAGTAGCTGCATAGCCATTGCATTTATAGGTGAGTGGTTCTCATTTTGAGCGCTTGGGATAGCTTATTTTATTTCATTCATTTTTGTCTTCGGTGGGCATTTAAGCTGTCATATTATATAGTCTTTAAAGGATGGTTTTCCTTCCCCAGAAACCCCAGTAGTTGTACGCAGCTGGGGAGAGGTAATTCCTGACAATGTCATCCTAAGTGACCCAGAGGACTCAGAATCTCCTGCCTCCTCAAACTTAGGCTGCATTGGCACCCTCATTCTGCAAAGCCTACGAAAGGACCCAAGGATTCATGGTATCAAGGAGAGGGATCATTACTGGTTGGCAACCCTTCTTGATCCACAATACAAGGGTAAAGTTGCAGAGCTAATCCTGCTTTCACAGAGGGAGCAGAGGATAAAACTTGAGGACGCCTTGAAAAATATTTTGTCAAACACCTTTCCAGACACTAGGAGGTTACCATTTCCTGGACAACATGTTTCTGATAAAAGTCTCCAGTGTAAAGTGGTCCTAGGGCAATTCCATAAGGTGCTTGTCTCCACGAGTGCTCATGCAATCCCACCACCTGTTCACACTGCCGCTCACCTTAACAAAGAGACCCTACAGGGTCAACCAGCATTTCATCTCAAAATCAAAGCATCCTCACACTTTCTTCCTTAAGCGTAGTAAATGATTACACCTCCGATGCACTGTCAGCTCCTCAAACAATGTTACCAATATGTGTAGGAGACAAGAAAAAACGATCTAATGCTCTCTGTATGCAATCAAGCACTCTTTAATCCATATAAGAAAACAACTCACATTTTTGATGAAAAAAACAGCGCATATCTGCAGAGTGTGCAAGCAGGCGTGCATCAGGTCCACCAACCCGGAAGAGTGAGAGGCGGCCGCGGGTCACGTGACATCCCTCGTACGCGTTACGTCCGTGAAAATAAGCGGGACTTCTTCAGCAAGGGTCACGTACCATACTGCGGACCCGTCTT
Organism: Pelophylax lessonae; assembly: GCF_965119305.1. NCBI lineage: Eukaryota > Metazoa > Chordata > Amphibia > Anura > Ranidae > Pelophylax > Pelophylax lessonae. Next base: position 382,831,616 of record NC_138772.1, read on the forward strand.
TTATGACAATATGATCTGCCCACCTCCTGTCTTCAATTAACTAATCAGTATGATTCCAAATGGAAACAGGAAACAGGAAGTGATGTACACAGGAAGTGATGTACACAGGAAGTGATGTACACAGGAAGTGATGTACACAGGAAGTGATGTAAACTAAGGGCAGGAAGTAAACACTGCATGACCCTTAAGCCAGGACCAGCCTGTATTCTTATATGCAGTGTGTACGGGCAATTTAAAAACTTTCCACAAGAACCAGCTTGTGGAAATACATTAAATACAATTTAATAAATATACTATGCCCAAATTTAAAATAATACATCTTCCCATAATCCAAAGGATTCAATGGGTGGTAATCGTCATTGTGACTCCGGCTAAATCTCAACTCTCCACTAGATGGCGCATCTGAGCATTGCCTAATCATAAATGTGAACAATAAGTGACATATACACAATAATGCACATAAAATTATTAAAATTACTAAATATAAACCGCAATGTGAATACTATAAAAGACAAAGAACAAAGCAATAAATACATTCCCTATAAAATATAAAATATAAGAATATGGGAACATTAAAAAGGCAAAAAATATCTCATCGGTCAGAAATAAAACAGTTGAGATCAAACTCAACATTGAGTCCCAATGGCGTTAAAACTTTACATTCAAAAATCCAATAAGACTCCCGTTGACTCAACTGTCTAATAAAATTCCCACCTCTCCAGTGTGGGTGGACTCTCTCTATTCCCCAGAATTGCAACCCTCTGGGATTTTTTTGATGGAATTTTTTAAAATGTCTTGAGACACTATGCGTTTCTAAACCTTTACGGATATTAGTGATATGCTCGCCCACTCTGACGTGTAAAGCACGAGAGGTACGTCCTATGTACTGAAGGCGGCATTCACACTGTAACATGTACACCACCCCTTGCGTTTTACAGGTGATCAGATTTTTGATGTTATATGATTTATTAGTAGCAGTAGCTACAAATTCTTTTCGTTTCTTTAGGTTCTTCTTGCAGCTCTTACAGGTAGCACATTTCCCACATGTATAGGTGCCAGAAAGAAAAGAAAAAATATGATTCTCCCTGATACGAGGTGGGTCAACAACCCCAGGCACGATTTTATCTCGCAGTGAAGGGGACTTCCGGTAGATAAACTTAGGTATCCGATTACAAAAAATGCATCTTCTGATACAATTAATCAGTCTAATCTAAGGAATAGATCTACCTTTAACCCTCCAGGCCAAGATATAAAACATTTAGAAGTGTTCCGCAACATGGTCTGTGGGGACTTAGAGAAATTAAATGTGAAAAGAGTATCAGATCCCCAGTACATAAAAAGAGGGATTCAGTCACTTGAAAATAGGAGTGACATTGTAATTCGGCCTGCCGATAAGGGAGGAGGTTTGGTAGTCCTTAGTGGAACCTATTACAGAGGGGAAATGCTGAGACTCCTGGGTGACAGGAGCACTTATCAGATCCTGCCCCATGATCCCATGTTGGAGTTTAAGGATGAATTGCACTCTCTAGTGACAAAAGGAGAAAGAAAAGGGGTATTGAGTCATAAAGAGGCTTCGTATCTTAATCCCCTTTTTTGTAGAAGACCAATTATCTATTGTCTCCCTAAGATTTATAAAAGTACAGATAACCCCCCTGGCCGCCCAATCGTGAATGGAATAGACTCCATTTCTTCAAGATTGGGCCAGTATATTGATTACTATCTACAGCCAGTTGTGAGGGAAACAAGATCCTTTTTGAGAGACACTAAGCATATGATCCAACTCCTGAATGATTTGCCGTGTTCCAATGATAGTGTATTAATTACAGCAGACGTTGGGTCTTTATACACTATCATTGGACATGAGGACGCTTTAGCAGCAGTCAAATGGTCCCTAGCCACTTCAACTCTGACTAATAAACACAAAAGATTCCTATACAGAAGTTTGAACTTCTGTTTAAACAGGAATTATTTCTGGTACGACCATCGCTACTACCTCCAAACAAGGGGAGTAGCGATGGGGGCCAAGTTTGCTCCCAGTGTGGCCAATCTTTTCATGGCCCACTGGGAGGAAGAGGCTATATTTGGCACCCTACCACAGGAACTTATTTGTTACAGACGTTATATTGATGATATTTTTATGGTATGGGAAGGAGACATGGCAGATCTGCAAACATTTATGGATAGGTTGAATAGTAACACCAAAAATATCACTTTAACATGGAATTTGGAGAAGGAAAAGATTGCCTTTCTCGATCTTGAGATTTATAAACACGAAGGCGCCTTGAGAACAAGGAATTTTTTCAAACCTACTGATAGGAATGCATTTATCCCCTTGGATAGTTGTCACCACCAGATGTGGCTTTGCAACATTCCAAGGGGACAATTCACTAGATTAAGACGCAATTGCGCTTCGGATAGTGACTATCAAGTACAATCAAAGGTTTTGGAAAAGCGTTTTCTTGAGAAAGGATACAAAAAGGACCCCATTAGAAAAGAATTGGAGGATGTGGGAAGGAGTAACCGCGATACTCTCCTGAATGGAGACAAAATTAATCCAGTGGATCCAGGTTACAGAATAATTTTTGATTACAATATACACTACAAAAAAGTAGAACGTATTGTTAAAAAGTATTGGCCTATCCTTAAAGAGGACAAAATTCTAGGACCCCATCTGACAGAATTCCCTAAGTTTATCTACCGGAAGGCCCCTTCACTGCGAGATAAAATCGCGCCTGGGGTTGTTGACCCACCTCGTATCAGGGAGAATCATATTTTTTCTTTTCTTTCTGGCACCTATACATGTGGGAAATGTGCTACCTGTAAGAGCTGCAAGAAGAACCTAAAGAAACAAAAAGAATTTGTAGCTACTGCTACTAATAAATCATATAACATCAAAAATCTGATCACCTGTAAAACGCAAGGGGTGGTGTACATGTTACAGTGTGAATGCCGCCTTCAGTACATAGGACGTACCTCTCGTGCTTTACACGTCAGAGTGGGCGAGCATATCACTAATATCCGTAAAGGTTTAGAAACGCATAGTGTCTCAAGACATTTTAAAAAATTCCATCAAAAAAATCCCAGTGGGTTGCAATTCTGGGGAATAGAGAGAGTCCACCCACACTGGAGAGGTGGGAATTTTATTAGACAGTTGAGTCAACGGGAGTCTTATTGGATTTTTGAATGTAAAGTTTTAACGCCATTAGGACTCAATGTTGAGTTTGATCTCAACTGTTTTATTTCTGACCGATGAGATATTTTTTGCCTTTTTAATGTTCCCATATTCTTATATTTTATATTTTATAGGGAATGTATTTATTGCTTTGTTCTTTGTCTTTTATAGTATTCACATTGCGGTTTATATTTAGTAATTTTAATAATTTTATGTGCATTATTGTGTATATGTCACTTATTGTTCACATTTATGATTAGGCAATGCTCAGATACGCCATCTAGTGGAGAGTTGAGATTTAGCCGGAGTCACACTGACGATTACCACCCATTGAATCCTTTGGATTATGGGAAGATGTATTATTTTAAATTTGGGCATAGTATATTTATTAAATTGTATTTAATGTATTTCCACAAGCTGGTTCTTGTGGAAAGTTTTTAAATTGCCCGTACACACTGCATATAAGAATACAGGCTGGTCCTGGCTTAAGGGTCATGCAGTGTTTACTTCCTGCCCTTAGTTTACATCACTTCCTGTGTACATCACTTCCTGTGTACATCACTTCCTGTGTACATCACTTCCTGTTTCCTGTTTCCATTTGGAATCATACTGATTAGTTAATTGAAGACAGGAGGTGGGCAGATCATATTGTCATAAAAGACGGGTCCGCAGTATGGTACGTGACCCTTGCTGAAGAAGTCCTGCTTATTTTCACGGACGTAACGCGTACGAGGGATGTCACGTGACCCGCGGCCGCCTCTCACTCTTCCGGGTTGGTGGACCTGATGCACGCCTGCTTGCACACTCTGCAGATATGCGCTGTTTTTTTCATCAAAAATGTGAGTTGTTTTCTTATATGGATTAAAGAGTGCTTGATTGCATACAGAGAGCATTAGATCGTTTTTTCTTGTCTCCTACACATATTGGTAACATTGTTTGAGGAGCTGACAGTGCATCGGAGGTGTAATCATTTACTACGCTTAAGGAAGAAAGTGTGAGGATGCTTTGATTTTGAGATGAAATGCTGGTTGACCCTGTAGGGTCTCTTTGTTAAGGTGAGCGGCAGTGTGAACAGGTGGTGGGATTGCATGAGCACTCGTGGAGACAAGCACCTTATGGAATTGCCGTAGGACCACTTTACACTGGAGACTTTTATCTGTTTATATGGACACCTATTAACACTGGGACTCTGCATGATTTTATAATTTTACCACTAGGATTGCGCTGCATTATTTTTCTATTATGTATTCAGAAGGTGTTTTGGAGATATTGCCCTTGAGTGCTTAGCTGCTGGTCCATTTATTAGTGGTGTGTACAAGAGTCCAGCGCTGAATATTTCTTTTTATTTGAACATGTTTCTGAGACTTTGTTTGGTCAAAGGAAGAGTGGTGGAGAAGGCAGCTGGCTGACCGATGCCTTTGAACAATTCTTTAGACCTCAGAGCTGTTAGGTTTAAGCAACCATCAGCAGCGTCTGCATCATATGGTGCTGGATTTTCTTGGGGCAAGAGCAAACTTGGAGACCTTTCCAACTGAGCATCCACTGGGTTACTGGGCTTAAGGATGGACCACTGGCAAGAACTTCCTCAATATGCAATCGAGCTACTGGCCTGTCCTGCATCCAGCGTGCTCTCCGAATGGACATTCAGTGCTGCTGGAGGATTTGTGACGGATAAAAGAGTGCATCTGTCCACAGACTCTGTTGACCGGCTGACATTTATTAAACTGAATCAGTCCTGGATCAACAGCAGCTATCAAGCCTCTGATTCTGATGTAACTGATTTGAATTTGCTAGGGATCTGGGATCCCTTACAGACTGCCTATGCTGCCTATTCTATTCCTGAATCTTGATTATGCTAGCTTCCAACAATGTTTTTGGTTTAGGGCACCACCAACACCCAAGGCCCAATTTTTTTTCTAATTTTTAACAGCAGGGCACATTCCTGTGCTCAGCAAGAGCAACTGTGAGGGGTTACAGTGTTCAGGCACCACCAACACCCAAGGCCAAATTTTTCTGCACCTGTTTGACAGGTGCATGTAATTTAAATTTTGTTTCTAATTTTGAATAGTAGGGCCCAGTAATGCACCCAGAAAGAGTAACTGTGAGGGGTTACAGTGTTTAGGCCTCACCAACACCCAAGGCCCAATTTTTATGCACCTGTGTGACAGGTGCGAGTAATTTCATTTATTTTTCTAATTTTTAACAGCAGGGGCCTTTTTTGCACCCAGAAAGAGTAACTGTGAGGGGTTACAGTGTTTAGGCTTCACAAACACCCAAGGCCTAATTTTTCTGCACCTTTTTGACAGGTGCATGCAATTTCGATTTTTTAAATCTATTTTTTAACAGCAGGGCCTGCTCCTGCACCCAGCAAGAGTAAATGTAATAGGTTACAGTGTTCAGGCACCACTAGGGATGGGCAAATGGTTTGGACCGAGAATAAGTTTGGCCTGAACATCACCCATTCAGCTACTCGCCTAACACCTGAACTTTCATGGCACTTAGCGTCAATAGGTTGTTAAGGCTTCCTTGCTGAGAGCTGAATTTAAAAAAATAATTGTAAAAAAAATGTAAATGAAAAAAAATTGGGGTAAAAACAGCTTGGGGGGGGGATGGCTTTTAGGAGAACCCCATGACAGAATTAAGAATAAAAATGGTGTGGGCCCACACCCCCAAAATCCATATCAGGCCCTTTGGGTCTGGTATAGATTTTAACCCCTTGGAGACTAAGCCTTTTTCTGACAAATATTTCTTACAAGTTAAAATCAGTATCATTGCAATATTTTATGTTACACTGTATTTGGGCAGCGGTCTCAACTGCAATTGTTTTGGGAAGAAATACACTTTCATGAATTTAAACAAAACAAAACAGTAAAGTTAGCCCATTTTTTTTGTATAATGGGAAAGATGATGTTACCCCGAGTAAATAGATACCTAACATGTCATGCTTTAAAATTGCGCACACTCGTGGAATGGCTACACACTTTGGTACCTAAAAATTTCCATAGGCGACGCTTTAAAAAATGTTAACGGTTACCTGTTTAGAGTTACAGAGGAGGTCTTGTACTAGAATTATTTCTCTTGTGCCAATGATCACGGCGATACCTCACATGTGTGGTTTGAACGGCGACTTGCATATGCGTTTGCTTCTGCAAAAGAACACGGATGAACAGGATGCTTTATAAAAAGTTTTCTTAATTATTTTATTTTATTTCTTTTATTTTTACACTAGACAATTAAACATTTTTTTATCCCTTTTATTGCTGTCACAAGAAATGTAAACATCTCTTGTGACTATATTAGGCAGTGACAGGTTCTCATTATGGAGGGATCTGGGGTTTATAAGATTCCAAATCCCTCCTTTGCACTTAAAGGAATTCAAAATGCCAAGTTTGGCTGTTTTGAATGCTGTAATTTTTTTTTTAAATCTTGCGCCTTTAACAATCCAGTACCCTGAAGTGATGTCATGACATTGCTTTGGGGTTTTTACATCAGCTGCGGCTTTGTTCGGGTCTTCGGCCAGCCCGTCTCCTGGTGGGATGGGAGGCCCGAATGAGCCGCGGAAGGTGGCGAAAGGGGGGGGGTGTCCCCTCCCGCTTCTTGTAATGACAGCCGAGCGGGGTGATACCAGACCCTTATCGGAGCATGCAACCTGGCAGGCCAGGAAAGGGGGGGAACCCCCCCCAAAGAACCTAATCCCAATGTTGATGGGGACAAGGGCCTCTTCCCAACAACCCTGGGCTGTAATTGTCAGGGTCTGCGGGTTGGGTGCTTATTGGAATCTGGAAGCCCCCTTTAACAAAAAGGGCCCCAGACCCCCCCATGTGAATGGGTATCTGGTACATTTTACCCCTACCCATTTGCCAAAAAAGTGTCAAAAAGTCCTTTTTTAAAAAATAAAAAAAATAGTGTCCCTTGATATAATATTATTGTCAATCACGACGCCCGCCAGACCTGAAAAATAGAGAGGGGAAAAAAATGCTTTCACCTTTTAAGAGGCCGCCCGATGTCTTCCTCTTCTGTGATTTGACAGTTCTTATAAAGGCAAATGGCGGGGCTATCCGACTACATTACGTAACATCAGAAGGGGAGATGTCACAGGGTGATGTAGCTGGGTGGCCCAGCCCCTTGCCTATATAAGAACTGTCAAAGCAGAGAGGAGGCAGACGGCGGGGGGCCTCCCAGGAGATGGATCGTTTTCATTTTTTTATATGTTCCGGTGGGCATTGTGATTGACAACAGTTACATCATGGTATTCATCACAGTATTCCCAGGAGCTGGCAACATTACATTTCAGCCGAGAGCAAGTTTAAATGACATTTTTTTCTTTAGAAGTGTCAGTATTGCTGCAGCAGGCTCTATACATCGTACAGATGCGCCGCTTTACAGGCAGACTAAGTGGATCCCCCCCAGGCATTTTATTTAAAGGAATTTTTCATTTTTATTGCTTTTATTGCTTTATATGCATCATTAAAATCACTGCTCCTTTAAAATTGATCACTTTAAAAATTTTTTTGCATTTGTTCATGTCCCTAGCGCAGTACCCGGGTCCCCATACACTTTTTTGGCAATAGCTTGCATATAAGCCTTTAAAATTATGACTTTTGATTGTTCACGTTCGTGTCATATAGATTTTAATAGAGCTAGAACTTTTTCCCTGTTTGAAACTTTCTGGTGTGAACCAAACAGGGAGGGGTTTTCGACTCATCCCTAGTCATTATCCAACTTTAGGTAAAGCGGAACAGTTTGTTTTTAGCTACAGGCATCCCTTATCTGCATATGTAATGTTTTGGTAAATGGATAAAGGGAGGGCCCCTGCGCTATCACGTGAGAAAAAATGCGGTCACGTGACTTCCTCAGGGATGACCGTGACGATACGCGTCGGGATGTCACATGATAGGCAAACCCCGAAGTGCAGTGATACGGATGGCTCGAGACACAGAGCCACAGCGTTTTATAGATGTTGTATGCCGAACATCTGCTACTCAAATGTGAGTTATTATTATTCTATTTCCAAATAAATTACTTGTAAATACTACACCAGAAGAGCCTCTCTTGTCTATTCTCCACTTGGAGTTTTTAGGATGTTACAGTCTCCTTCCTGAATTACTGCAAGAGTGCCAGGAGTTTCTTTCACATGCTGTATCCTTACAGCAGTAAGGTAAGGGTGTAGTACACCCGGAAGAATTTCCTTTGAATTATTGATTCACCGCTTAATCATCTAGTGTTGGAGTCACCTATATGGTTATCTATTGAACACATATTGGAGATCACCCAGGATTTCTAGCACATATATTCCATTGAATGAACTTTTGATTTACCGTATATATATTCTAAGTACATTCTTATATATTGTGATTTGCAATTATTCACATTGCTTGGCACATGGTTCACTGAATGGACCTTTGATCTAAGAAGATTTTATGTCACTCATCTACCGCTTCACCATCACTTTTTATTATTCTACAATCTTTATTTAATTGCATTGATAAAACCTTGTATATTAATCTTCTTACCGATCACTTGGATTGTAAGTACTTCATTTGTATATTCCGTTTTTTTCAATCCATTCACACTATTCTTACACTCCGTTTGATAAGCCCAGCTTCATTTTCTATCATTGTTTTGGTAAAGGTGAACCTACACTTTAAATATTCTGATAATGTTGGAACCTGGTGGAGTTGAAGCTTTGTTTTGTGCGCCATTAATCTTTCATCAGTCTACAGTAAAGATAATATTTTCATCCATTAGTTCCAATTTCTCCGTCTAACCAGAATCCTCATACTCCAGAGCGCCTGTAAAGTCTTCTGTGAAGGGCAACAAACACTTTGCACAGAGACCATAACATGTTGCCCAGGTGATTTAAAATCTGCACCCATAATTCTGTAAGTAAATAACAACTAAATTCTGTGTAACCCAAATGAATGATATTTCTCACTAAGGAGGATCTTTACAGAAAATGAAAATGTCTGTCTGATAAACATTGAGAAAACGTAACCAAACAACCATTGAAGCAGAGTGGCCTTGTTTGCATGGTGAGGAAGAGCCAGGAATAAAAAAGTACCATGCTTTGTGTGTCACTCTTACTATATGTGTATAATAATGGACATATCAGTACAATTTCTGCTTGCTTTGACTTTTTGCATTATTAATAATGCAGGAAATAAAAAGCTTGACAACCAAATTAAATTACATTAAATTAAACATTTTATTGTGGCTTTAATTTGCCCCAAGTTACAATGGCTAAAATATACACATATGAATATAAAATTTCAGTGACTTGCTTGAATAGCATTAAAATAACTCTGTAAATGCAACTCTTGCTAAATATTTCTGCATTCTGAAAAGATGATGTACTCATCCCCCATTGTTGGAGTTTACTAAACAGTAATTCATTATTTAAAAGAATTATAGATTTTGAACAGGAAATGTTAAAAGAAGAAGTAAATTAAGTAGTATAAATTATTGATGACTTGCTGATACAGTCAAGGTTTCTTGTTTGTGTATGTGAGTGAGGAAAACAATGGAAAATTAAAAACCCGTGAGAAAAAAATCCAGAACTCATATTTGCTGCCTAGTTAGCCTAACTAAAAAAATGGCTGGATAATAGAAAATATAACAACCAGAAAGATTATATGGCTGTTTGTGGTGGTACCACATCAATTAAGACAATATACTATAAAGAACCTGAAAGAATTTGAACTTTACCGGTATCAGCGAGGCGAGGAAGGACCACATAGAATTTTTAAAAAATTATTTTTATTACAAAATATATATAAAAAAGACAGATAGAAATATAAGCTCCCATGTCCTGTGCAATTGGCCTATTAATAAGCCACCATCATATTAGAAGTACACATACTAATCAAACCATTGAACTTTGCAGAGGCTTTGTAAGAGGCCGATGCGTTTCGCCTTTTAGCTTCCTCAGGGCCTCATAATCTTGATCGCACAGATAGCAAAGTGGTCTAACCAAAAGAAAAGGCACAGTAAACAACATGGAATACATACAACACAATATACATTCAGTGTTTCTCTGTGTAAACTTTTACATCGCTTGAGCAATATAGCCTGGAGATAGTGACAACATATATAATATAACATGAAATGCCAAAAGCAGTTGAACAGGCGGAACCTAGATATGAAACAATATTGATTTTAATCTGTCTTTTTTTTAAATATATTTTGTAATAAAAATAATTTTATAAATTCTATGTGGTCGTTCCTCACTGGTACCGGTAAAGTCCAAATTCTTTCAGGTTCTATATTGGATAATAGAAAAAGAAATGACCTGATAAAGTGAATAAATGGTAATGGTGAACATGGTTCTTTTGTAAAGTTACCAGGCATATGTGGTAGCCAATAATAATCTAATACATACATTGTTAGCCACTTCGACTGTTGTATCTGTTGAAAATATACAGGAATACTAAACATATATATCTAGGTATTATCAACTATTATTAAATATTACAGAGTTTTGAATCTGACCACAGGGTAAATGTTGTCAGAGAAAATTATTAAAAGATTAGGCTAGGGGACACCAATATACGTTTTAGTTGTCCTTTATTATGCCACCAAGTATCCAGAAGCTGTCACTTTAAGAAATTGCTCATCCAAGGTCATCGCACTGGAGTTGTTTCAGATGTTCATGAGAACAGGGCTCAGATGTTCATGAGAACAGGGCTGACGGATCAAGGTACCCCATTTATGTCAAAAGTAAAGAAGGACCTCTATAAACTGTTTAAGATTAAACATACCGGACTTCAGTGTATCATCCGCAAACTGAAGGGTTAGTGGAGTGGTTCAACAAAACCCTAAAGGGAAAGCTTAAAAAGCAGTTGAGGAGGATGGCCATGATTGGGATTAGTTGTTGCCTCCCCTGTTTAAGAGAGGTACCCCAGGCCTCCACAGGATTCTCCCCCTTTGAGTTGGTTTATGGGAGACACCGCCATGGTCTACTGGATATAGTGAAGGAAACGTGGGAACAAAAGGCTTCCCCTTATCGGAGTGTGGTGGAACACATTTCACATTTGCAGGATAGAATAACAAATGTAATGCCTATAGTTTAAAATAGAAATGAAAGGCAAAACACTTTTGAATAGATAAAAAAAAAAACATTATAAATACCTTTTTTCCATTTTTTTTTAATAAAGGATCACATTCCCTCTGTTCTTAGCTGCATAAGAGCTGGAGGGAAGCAGCAGCACACTGAGCTTGCCAGTGAATGGCTGTGCAGCGGGGCATGTCAGGACAAGTCTGATCATTGGAGGAGAGTACACAGTGTTCCCAGCATAGCAAGATAACTAACTAGGGTGTGCTCCCCTGCTTAGTGTGGTAAGTTTTTTTAATAGAAAAGTAAGGGGACTAGCAGGAATACCAGAGATTTTATAGAAAGGAAGCCAATACAAAGATAACAGGATATGTTTTCTTACAAGTACATGGTACAGCAGGCACATATCAGGAATAGGAATTGTTGGCATAACAAACACTTTAACCTGGTTAGGCCATTTAAACACTTAAAATGGATCTTATTCTGGGATTTCGCTATTTGTTTCAAATAATCCTATTCGTAGTTTCTCAGTCATACTTACGAAAGCTCCGGCAGGTGTTCTCTGCTTTTCTTTGGCATAACAAACATCCAAGGCTCTGGTATAAATTGCTTACATTGCCAAAACTGCAGATAGGAGAAGGTGCTCTTAATGTGACTCTTTATCAGAAAGCAGCAGTTTGTACTATAATTCTTAACTGGTTTCATAATGTTTCCACAAAACTTCAATTTTAAAATTTCCTTTCCTCTGTAGCACCCTACAGGTAGGTGCTAGGTAAATGTATAGTGGGCTTTGCCTGCCTAACAGCAGGGCCATGATTTCTTTTTAGTAGGGTGTCATGGTTTCCAGGTGTGTCTGCTGAAGGGGGAGTCTCCCCACTTGCTCTGCGAGAGGCTTCTTATAGGGCAGTGCAGGAAACCCAATCAGGGAAACATTCAGGCTTGTAACTACCCTAGAAGGTAGATTCTGCCACAAAGGATTCTGGGAGTGGGTATAAGTTTGAGGGAGAGCATGACTCATTGTCTTTGGCGGGAAGCAGAGTCCCAGGAGGGAGAGGACGGCTGTCTCTTTTCCTGTCAGAGAAGGTGGAGGGTCCTGGGTGCTGCCTGAGAATCTAGAGAGTGCTGAGTGGAGCTGAGGGGGATCCGGTGTGCCGAGAACCAGCGGAGAGCGAGAGGGGTCCAGTCCCAGGAAAGCCTACAGTACTGAGGATTGCCCCTGGGGGGTCTGCCTAGAGTCAGTGGAGACCACTCCGGAGAAGGTTCTAGGATCCAAGTGTCAGCTAGCGGTAAAGGGGGTACCTAGTCAGAGGACCCTGAAGTGGTAGAGGGGGTACCTAGGTTGAGGACCTGAAGCAGAAAATGGGCGCCTGAAGTTTGGGCCCTGAAGAGTAAATGCACAGTGTGAGTGCACCAGTTGAGAGTTGCAGCCATACAGGAATACACAGCAAGCTACCTCAAGCCAGGGCAAGGCAGGAGAGAGTAGTCAGTGACTTTGCAGTGCAAGCAGTGTCAGATGTTCAAGGTTCTACAGTCCTGGATCTGCTAGACTTAAGTCGGGTTCTAGCACAGCTTTCAGAGATAAAGTGTGTTCAAAGAGTTAGTAAGCATTGGCTAGCATCGGCTGGCGTCAAGACAGCGCTAATGGGGATTTTTTGCTACAAAAGTCCCAGAATTGTACATAGTCAAGCCAAAGGAGTATCTCACTCATTCCCTTCTCCCATCCCCTAAAACTACAATAAAACAACCAAACAAAGAGGCCGGAGTTGTCAATGTGTCAGTTCTCACACCCAGGGCGCAGCTCACATGGGCTGAAGAGGTAACCGGTATCGATGGCAGACCCACCTCAGGCCACAGGCCTGGAACCCTTGCTACACCTCTTTAGATCTTTTGGCTTTACCATCTCCTTTTCTCCGAACTACCATAGAATATCTTTCAAATATCACAAAACAAACTCTTTCTTTATGGAACCAGACTGTTATAAATCTGAGGATTTCATAATATCTTGTTCCTATGACACCTCTTTTTGGCAACCCAGCTTTTCCACCTGCTATCCAGGGCAAAATTTACAGGCCTTGGACTAAAAAAGATTACCACAGATTATCCCAACTCTTACAAACTGACTCTTCTTATATCTGGCAGCCCACAAATGAGATTGTCAAGGGACTCATTGTTTCATAGACAACAACTTTTCATTTATTCATTCCATTCCAAACATCTCTAAATTTCAGCTTTGATTAATTACTTTTACAGAATACTTCTCCATCTCATGCAATATTTAAATGACTAAACTCTCTTCTCTCTGGCCCACCCAGGGCTACCTAAATATACACTATATTGTCAAAAGTATTGGGACCTCTGCCTTTATATGCAGATGAGCTGTAATGGTCTTAGTCTGTAGGGTTCAATATTGAGTTGGCCCACCCTTTGCAGCTATAACAGCTTCAACTCTTCTGGGAAGGCTGTCCACAGGGTTTAGGAGTGTGTCTATGGGAATGTTTGATCATTCTTCCAGAAGCACATTTGTGAGGTCAGACACTGATGTGGACAAGAAGACCTGGCTAGCAGTCTCTGCTCTAATTCATCCCAAAGGTGTTCTATCGGGTTGAGGTCAGGACTCTGTGCAGGCCATTCTAGTTCCTCCACCCCAAACTCGCTCATCCATATCTTTATGGACTTTGCTTTGTGCACTGGTGCACAGTCATGTTGGAACAGGAAGGGACCACCCCCAAACTGTTCCCACAAAGTTGGGAGCATGAAAAATTTCCATAATGTCTTGGCATGCTGACGCCTTAAGAGTTAATTTCACTGGAATCAAGGGGCCAAGCCAAATCACTTGCCTACCTAATAGTGAGAACCCCGTGAGGGCAGCTCTTCTCCAAAACAACTTTCTGTTGTTGAATAAAAGTGGGCAGAAAAGTTCTTGAAGCTCTTTATCTGAAAATCATGCAATATATTTAATATATAGTATAAAGCAAACATTTGGATATATCTACTCAATAAATTACAGGATACCATAGTTATTTTTTCTTTCAGACCCCTTTAGGCTCCAGTTTTTCTGGACTCTGGTGTCTTTTTCAAGGGAAGGAACTCCTTGGGCTTTTACTTTTCATCAGAAAACACTTCCAGTTTTCTTTCTTTATATGCTGTACCCACTGCAATTATTTCTAAACAATTTTTTCTTTCATACTTTGCTGTAGCTAACTTTATTGTCTTCCTATTTGACAAAACTTCAGGAAAACATATGCTTGCTAAATCTTTCAAAGTAATTGTACCATAATAGATTTACTGAGTGTTTTTGGTGTTTCTGGAAAGACCCATGGAAAAGACAATGGAGGATGGGCCACTGCATTATTAACTGTAACATCTGATTTGTTCATTAAGATTGTGCAAGGAAATCATAATTCCAAAATGGATCATTATTCTTTTATAAATTATTTTATTGATTTTTCTGGACTTCTAAATTTTTAAACAGTTCTCTCTCTCTGCCTAGTTTTAAGCTTTTTTTATGCACTATTTCATATTGAGTAAACAAAGTCTCAGTTATATATTTTGAGCCAATTTTCAGCTAGTCCAATAAAATAGCAGAATATTAGCATACACAGGGTACAAAGTAAACAGTAAGCTAAATGCCAAAAGTTAGAAAATATTTGTATATCCTTTTTACTGCTACTGTTACCAAGTTACCTTCACTGCAGTAGCGTAAATTACCATAACAATAAAGACTAGTAGCTGCTGTAATAACCAGAGCACATAAGGACGGCTTGTTACTCTATGTAGATAATATTAGTGATTGGATCTGGTAAACAGTCAGAGGTATGCTTTTTTTCTGGGATAAAAATGCTTGTTTTTTGGTAAATCAAATCAGACAACAGCCACAGAGTCAAGGATTGCTTTACATGGCCAGGATTTGTGGAAGGGCCACAGATGGTAACTTCTGAAAGTGACAGATTACTGGTCACCCACAGCACTGCACCTGAGTCATAGGCCCCTCAATATCTACTATTATCCTCTAGTTACATAAAGGGCAGTGGGAGGAACCATAGTGCAAGGATGGAACCAGGAAATTGACCTGTGCTCGTTTTTGCGGGATCTTTAGTGGTTAATATGTGTAATTGTATTTAGTATGTGGATTTCTTTTTTGAAGTAGACAGGGCTTTATTTACATTTGTATCCATGTTTATACTGTATGTCAACCAAGCCATTCCGCAGATGGAACAGTGACAGGGGTAGGGACATACTATAATGCCGTCAGATGTGCTTGAAGATTTGCAGCAACTATTTGCCTGTTTTGTAAATAATATATAAAGCAGTGCTAAAAAATTGAACTCAATATTGGGAAAACACAAAAATGAATCAATATAATGACATCAAACTTATTTGGTGAAAAATGTGTATAAAGAAATCACAACAAATATATAAATAGTGTCCACAAGATCCCATTTACAAGGGCTAAAAAGGAAAAATATATGAGAAAAAGAAAGTCCAAAGGAAACAAATCGTCCACGATTCACTTGCTCCACTAGTGTCCCCACAATCACAATTCGTAGTGTTTCCACCACCAGGTGACGCCAAGAATTAAAGCCTCTTACCAGATCCTGTGGACCATCACATAGTATATTCAAATGCATGTGTTACATCTCCTTATGAAGGGAAACTCCAAAGCCCCAAAAGTGATCCAGTCAGGGTTGGTTCATCCGCAGGATGAAAAATCAAAAGCATATACTGTACGCCCATAATGTAACCCAAAATATAACATTTATTCAACATATAGTAAGTGAAACTTGCAAAGGGAATCACACTAAGCAAATCCTTGGGCAATAGGTTTAAAAAACTTGCATATAGCAATAAAAACAGATACAATTGCTCTCCCAAAAAGCAGCAAGTTGTGTGGCTACACTGGACTCTCCCACCAGTCAACAAGTGTGCGTGAGGATGAAGCATCGTAGCCATGCCCAACTAGTTGTGTCAAAGAGATTATGTTGTTTTTTAAACCTATTGCTCAAGGATTTGCTTGGTGTGATTCCCTTTGCAAGTAGACATGTGCAGAATGGAAAAATTTGTTTTGTCCTTTTTTCCCACACAAATAGAGCTTTCTTTTGGTGGTATTTGATCACCTCTGCGGTTTTTAGATTTTGCGCTATAAACAAAAAAGAGCAACAATTTTGAATAAAAACTCCATATTTTTTACTTCCTGCTATAAAACATTCCCAATAAAAAAATGTAAAAAATATAATTTTTTCATGAGTTTAGGCCAATTTGTATACTGCTACATATTTTTGTTAAAAAAAATCCCAAAAATCATATTTTAATTGGTTTGCGCAAAAGTTATAGTGTTTACAAACTACGGGATAGATTTTTGGAATTTTTATTTATTTTTTGGTTTTTATAAGTAATGGCAGCGATCAGCATTTTTTAGCGGGACTGCGACATTGCGGTGGACAGATTGGGCCCCTAACTGACATTTTTGACACTTTTTGGTGACCAGTGACATTACTGTAATACAGTAATCAGTGCTAAATAATATGCACTGATACTGTATAAATGACACTGGCAAGGAAGGGGTTAGCACTGGGGGTGATCAAAGGGGTTAATGTGTACCTAAATATGCTTACTAACTATGTGGTGAAATGGTTCTGTGACAGGCACAGAGAGATCTAAGTTTCAGCTTAGCTGAAACTACTGATCTCTCCCTGCCTGTCTGACAGAAGACTCGCCTGCTTTGTTTTCATAAGCAGGCGGGTCTTCTGTCAGTTTATCTGATGATTGCGGGAGGCCGGCGACGGTCGCAGCCGGTCCTCCCGTGGCCCGCCTCCCGCTGTGTCTAAACAGACCTTGTGCACAAAATCACATAGTACTACGTGATTTTGCGCAGCCAAGCCGCCCTGCTGCAGTAATACTACGGTGGGCTGTCGGCAAGAGGTTAAGCAGCGGGCCGAGAAGCCAGCCACCTGCGTCCTTAACAACCATGAGGCTTCATCTGTCAGCGGGCTTCCCCACTGACAGATGAATATAAAGAAAAGAATGCCAGCAATTGCCCGGCAATAGAAAAATGTTAAAAAAAATGGTGTAGGGTCCCCCCCACGCCAATATTTTAAAAAAGAACAGCGTGGGGTCTTCCCCAAAGTCTATAACAGACCCTTTTCCGAGCATGCAGCCTTGCAGGACAGGAATAGGGGGGGAAACAACAGAGTGAGTGCCCCCTCCTGAACCATACCAGGCCACATGCCCTCAACATGGGGGGGGGGTGGATGCTTTGGGCTTTGCACACCCCCTACCCCAGCGTACCTTGTCCCCATGTTGATGGGGACAGGGGTTTCTTCCCGACAACCCTGGGCTGTGGTTGTCAGGGTCTGTGGGTGGGGGTCTTATCCGAATCTGGAAGCCCCCCCAGATCCTGGCCCCCCCTATGTGAATGGGTATCGGGTACATCGTACCCCTACCCATTCACCAAAAAAGTGTCAAAATGTAAGAACCACAGAAAACAGTTTTTGAAAAGCCCTTTATTAAAAAAAAAATTTTATGTAAATCCATAGTCAATCCCGATGCCTGCCAAACCCGAAAATAATAAAAAATAAAAAATGCTTTTGCCTCTTGGTAGGCCTCCCGGCGTCCGCCTCCTCTCCGCTTTGACAGTTTTTTTTTTATTTCAGTGTATATATACTTTCTACATTCCTACATCAGTACTCTGTGCTAGCATAGCTTCAGCCATTGTTGATCTACTCGGCATAGTGGAATAAATCCTGCTGTCTGTAAAATTTCAGCTTGAGCTATTGACCTTTGTAAACAACAGACCTTTTATAGCAGGAGGTAAGAAGAAGCTGGAAACATGTAAAAAAAGGAGCCTTAACTACTATTTGCTGACTAAGCACAACAATTGAAAAGATTTACATGCAATGGTTATTTTACCTGCAAAAAAAATAAACAAAAAAAAACAAATGTATTATTTAGTCCTGATCATAAAAAAGTAGGAAAACATGTACAAAGTCAATATACATTGACTTTAATAAAGGGATACCTATTTACCCCTTCCACCTGGCTTTACCATGTTGCCTATATAACCTGTTTTACTGTATATACAGCAAACATTTCTGCCACAATTACCTGAGCTGCATTTTTGTTATTATAGTATCTAAACTCAAAGTTACAATAACTGAATCCTATTATTTTTTTATTTTTTATTTCAAGGCTTAGGAATTTGTTTGAACATTAGCATATTAAATGAATGGCAAAATATTTGTTGACATCAGAAAAATGGTCAAACAGATGTGTATACAGTGGGGATCGAAAGTTTTGGCACCCCAGATAAAAATTTGTATTAATGTGTATAAAGAAGCCAAGGAAAGATGGACAAATCCCCAAAAGGCATCAAATTACAGATTAGACATTTTTATAATATGTCAGCAAAAGTTAGATTTTATTTCCATCATTGACACTTTCAAAATTACAGAAAACAAAAAAATTGCATCTGCAAAAGTTTGGGCACCCTGCAGAATTTATAGCATGCACTGCCCCCTTTGCAAGGCTGAGACCTGCCAGTGTCATGGATTGTTCTCAATCATCGTCTGGGAAGACCAGGTGATGTCAATCTCAAAGGTTTTAAATGCCCAGACTCATCTGACCTTGCCCCAACAATCAGCACCATGGGATCTTCTAAGCAGTTGTCTAGAAAACTGAAACTGAAAATAGTTGACGCTCACAAAGCTGGAGAAGGCTATAAGAAGATAGCAAAGCATTTTCAGATGTCAATATCCTCTGTTCGGAATGTAATTAAGAAATGGCAGTCATCAGGAACAGTGAAAGTTAAAGCAAGATCTGGAAGACCAAGAAAAAAATCAGACAGAAGAGCTCGCAGGATTGTGAGAAAAACAATTCAAAACCCACGTTTGACTGCACAATCCCTCCAGAAAGATTTGGCAGGCACTGGAGTTGTGGTACACTATTTCACTATAAAGAGATACTTGTACAAATATGGTCTTCACGGAAGAGTCATCAGAAGAAAACCTCTTCTACGTCCTCACCACAAAAATCAGCGTTTGAACTTTGCAAATGAACATATAGACAAGCCTGATACATTTTGGAAACAAGTTCTGTAGACCGATGAGTTTAAAATGTAACTTTTTGGCCTGAATGAGCAAAGGTACGTTTGGAGAAGAAGGGGCACAGAATTTAATGAAATGAACCTCTGTCCAACTGTTAAGCATGGGGGTGGATCAATCATGCTTTGGGGTTGTATTGCAGCCAGTGGTACAGGGAACATCTCACGAGTAGAAGGAAAAATGGATTCAATAAAATTTCAGCAAATTTTGGATGATAACTTGATGCCATCTGTGAAAAAGCTGAAGTTAAAGAGAGGATGGCTTCTACAAATGGATAATGATCCTAAACACACCTCGAAATCCACGGGAGATTACATCAAGAGGCATAAACTGAAGGTCTTGCCATGGCCTTCACAATCTCCTTACCTCAACATAATTGAAAATCTATGGATAGACCTTAAAAGAGCAGTGCGTGACAGACAGCCCAGAAATCTCAAAGAACTGGAAGACCTTTGTAAGGAAGAATGGGCAAAGATACCTCAAACAAGAATTGAAAGACTCTTGGCTGGCTACAAAAAGCGTTTACAAGCTGTGATACTTGCCAAAGGGGGCAGTACAAGATATTAACTCTGCAGGGTGCCCAAACTTTTGCAGACGCCATTTTTAGGTTTTCTGTTATTTTGAAAGTGTAAATGATGGAAATAAAATCTAACTTTTGTTGAAATATTATTAGAATGTCTAATCTGTAATTTGATGCCTTTTGGAGATTTTTTCCATCTTCCCTTGGCTTCCTTATGCACATTAATACAAATTTTTACCTGGGGTGCCCAAACTTTCGATCCCCACTGTACCTATAAACAGTAAACATGCAGCAAATAAATAACATAAAAGCAAAAAAAAAAAAAACACTTTGCCTAATAAAGTTAAGGCTAATAAGCAGAATATTGATTGCTTTCTTTCTGAAATGTTAGGACTGTAGACTCAGCAAATACAATGTGTTTGACACATAAAGATTAATGTGAACTTTTCCTTCAATAAGAGACAGTCATATGTCAACAAAAGCAATGATGGTTTGTAAAAAGCCTAACTAAACCATCCCAGTTGAGTTCAATTTGTTGTGTAAAAACACAATGGTGGTTTCCGGCATATGATCCAGCTAAATTATTCATCTGATTTGCGTGGAATATATAAATGCATTTTTAATTTTAAATAGAGTAGGAAGCAGTTCTCATACTTTGTACATATACAGTAGTTAGCATTGACCTCTTCCCACACTGTGCTTTCCCTTCACTCTTTGTTGCTTAATGGAGGAAAGATTGGTGGTATCTACTTGTCTGACATCTGATGGAATCTGTAGTTGTCTATACTCAAATGAAATTTGATCAGCAGACTAAACGCTGCTGTTCTGCCCCTATTTATTTTCCTCTGCAAATTTTATAGTTCAAGGTAAGAAGGCAAAACTTTGGAAATCGTATTTATTACTATTTGTAAACAAATATTAAAAAAAACAGTGATTTACAAGGTGATGATTTTTATCCCGCTGGGTGGAAATAAAAAAAAAAAAAAATACCAATTGGCTAGTGATTGTTTAAGCGTTTATTCACTCCTAGTGCACTGCCGTAACTCATACACTATATTATCAAAAGTATTGGGAATCCTGCTTTTACACGTACATGAACTTTAATGGCATCCCAGTCTTAGTCCGTAGTGTTCAATATTGAGTTGGCCCACCGTTTGCAGCTATAACAGCTTCAACTCTTCTGAGAAGGCTGTCCACAAGGTTTAGGAGTGTGTCTATGGGAAATTATAACCATTCTTCCAGAAGCGCATTTTTGAGGTCAGGCACTGATGTGGACAAGAAGGCCTGGCTCGCAGTCTCCACTCTAATTCATTTCAAAGGTGTTCTATCAGGTTGAGGTCAGGACTCTGTGCCAGCCAGTCAATTTCCTCCACCCAAACTCGCTCATCCCTGGATCTAGATGGACCTCAGGTAGGTATTCGGGGGGCTGCTGCACACAAGAGGCTTTTTATCTTAATGCAAAGAATGCATTAGGATAAAAAAACTTCTGACTGTACTACCCCTTTAACATAAAGAGTAGGATGAAATATATGAATAAATAAAAGAATAGCGAATGTCATATGGTTTGAGCATTTGACACCCAAGCCACACATCAATTATTTTCAGTAATAATAATAAATAATCTATAAGCAATAATAGAAAATAGAAAAAAAAGTCAAAACTGTAATGTCCCCTTACATTTGGTGGTCAGTAAAGTGCCCTCTTACACCAGTGATCAGTGAAATGCCCACTATGGATTTTCAGTCAGCGGGATAAAGTCCACCTACAGTCCACCTATAAAACTAGAGGAAAAACGGTTTAACCTTAAAATACGTAAGGGGTTCTTTACTGTCAGAGCAGTAAGGATGTGGAATTCTCTTTCACAAGCAGTAGTATCAGCAGGGAGCAACGATAGCTTCAAAAAACTATTAGATGGGCACCTAAAAGACCACAACATAAAGGGGTATACAATGTACGGTTAACATCAAACACACACACACATCATAGGTTGAACTGGATGGACTGATATAACTAAAAATTGCTGCTCATTGGGAGAAGGGCCCTCTTACACTGGTGATCAGTGGGAGAAGAGTCCCACTACACTGGTTGTCAGTAGGAAGAAGGCTCCTCATAATGGTGGCCAATTGGAAGAATGTTGCTTACATTGATTGTCATTGAGAGGAATCCCCCACTTACAGATAGAAAAGATCATTGCCGTTTGCTTTTGCAGTTACATATTTGAGAGAGAAGTTACTCAAGGAATCCTACCAACCTCTGGAGGAACTCTGGGGTTCCATGGAACCATGGCTGACAACAATTATTATTAAATCACTTTGTAGAACAAATAATATGAGTTATACAACTAAAACATGTGGGATGCAGCTGATGCACACAAATGGTTTGATTTTGCAAAAATGCACTAGTGTAAAAACCTGTTTTTTCTGCTACCAGGGAGACGCAGGTTGCGCATTCTGCCAGCCATAGAAGTGAATGGCTGTACTTACTGGTATTCAGATATATGCCACCGTTTTTGTGCACAAAAACACACATATGTGCTGATGCTGTATTCCATGAACAAGGAAATTCTACATTTGGGGAATACAATATTGACATGTGCATGTTTTACGCAGATGCACAAAAAAATATAAGTGTATATCCAAGTACAAGCACACACAGCCATTCGCTTCTATGGCCGACTGTGTGCGCCACCTGTGGTTTCCCAGATGCAGAACAATGCAGGCTGGTACATTTGTCCAGACTCAAATTGTCTGTGTTGAATTGGAAAATTTGAAGTACAATGTGCTGCTGCTGCTATTTAACAGAAGGATACATTTTATGCATTTGAACACAATACACCTATTTTAGAGTAATTGTTCATGGCTTCAGGGATAGTGCCTGTTTTTGAAGATTTGTCCTTGAATTTATTTAAAACAACATTTTCTGTGTTTTTAATATTTAAAGAGAACAGCATCAGTTTTCTGCAATGTTAGGGGTATTTCTCATTGTCTTTTCCTATCACTTTACACTGATCTCCAGGGTCGTACTTTGATGGCATTATAATGTGCGAGTATACTCTGGGGTGGTCTTTGAGTACTCATATGCTTATTTCTGCCCATCAATCAACCCTTCCTTTTTTTGCTAAACTGTAAAATTCAGATGGCCAGTAATGTTTATGTCAAAAAGTCAGAAGATCATTCTAGGATATCCCATGCTTAAGATTTATTGTTTGCTTTTTGAAAATAATTTCTCAGCTAAGGACACCCACCTGCTTGCATGCGTGAGCTAGGGGCATGTAGGCCAGTGTAATTCTCCCTTCATTCAGCTGGTGGCATCTTCCACTGTACAGATGGAATGGAGACTCAGAGGAATAATGTTCCACTGCAGCTTCCATGGGTGTTACAGGGAGGGCAGCTGTCTGATTGGACGCTGCAATTCCCAGTGATCTTCTGTGGCCATCTCGGATGAGGCAGCCCTTATAAATAGGGGATCCTGTCGGGGTTTGGCGCACATTTACAAGTGGCAGAGGACAGGGATAGGAACCTGTTTTGATTGGAAAAGAGACATAGCATTAGGGAAAAGTTCCTGCATAAGGAGGGAAGGCAAAGGGCTACGGCTGTACACCTCCTCAAGCATTGGCCCTTGGAATTCCGCCTGCTACCTTCTCAAAGTTTCCTAGCAGCGTTAGCCAAGTCTTGTGATTTTGCCAGTCAGCCAACTCTACAACAAATGCTCTCCTGCTATTGTGAGTTTAAAGAAGTTCCTCTGCATACCTGTGTTTATGCTGTGTGTGACCTTCTGGTACAAATCAGTAATACTTTGACTGCATTACCTGCTACCTGGTAATCTCTGCACCAGCATGCTGTTTCGGACTATTCTGTGTTTGAATAAAGTGCCGGCATTACTGCAACTGTTACTGCAAGTGTTAAAACCAGTGTTACCAACAGTGTTTCTGCAGGAATGCTGGTAACCCCTTTCCATACTACTTTTTCAAATACAAGAATATATACCGCTTACTTGTCTCTCTCTGTTTGTGCTGCTCTCACTGTATTAAAAAAGAAAGAGTTAGGACTTTAAATGAAGCATGTGGCTGCAATAGGTAAGATGATCAATGTATAATATCACATTTATTAATTCATATATACAGTGCCTTGCGAAAGTATTCGGCCCCCTTGAACTTTGTGACCTTTTGCCAGATTTCGGGCTTCAAAAATAAACAAATAAAACTTTAATGTTTTGTGAAGAATCAACAACAAGTGGGACACAATCATGAAGTGGAATGAAATTCATTGGATATTTCAAACTTTGTTAACAAATAAAAAACTGAAAAATTGGGCGTGCAAAATTATTCAGCCCCTTTACTTTCAGTGCAGCAAACTCTCTCCAGAAGTTCAGTGAGGATCTCTGAATGATCCAATGTTGACCTAAATGACTAATGATGATAAATAGAATCCACCTGTGTGTAATCAAGTCTCTGTATAAATGCAACTGCACTGCGATAGTCTCAGAGGTCCGTTTAAAGCGCAGAGAGCATCATGAAGAACAAGGAACACACCAGGCAGGTCCGAGATACAGTTGTGAAGAAGTTTAAAGCCGGATTTGGATACAAAAAGATTTCCCAAGCTTTAAACATCCCAAGGAGCACTGTGCAAGCGATAATATTGAAATGGAAGGAGTATCAGACCACTGCAAATCTACGAAGACCTGGCCGTCCCTCTAAACTTTCAGCTCATACAAGGAGAAAACTGATCAGAGATGCAGCCAAGAGGCCCATGATCACTCTGGATGAACTGCAGAGATCTACAGCTGAGGTGGGTGACTCTGTCCATAGGACAACAATCAGTCGTATAATGTACAAATCTGGCCTTTATGGAAGAGTGGCAAGAAGAAAGCCATTTCTTAAAGATATCCATATAAAGTGTCGTTCAAAGTTTGCCACAAGCCACCTGGGAGACACACCAAACATGTGGAAGAAGGTGCTCTGGTCAGATGAAATCAAAATCAAACTTTTTGGCAACAATGCAAAAGTTATGTTTGGCGTAAAAGCAACACAGCTCCTCACCCTGAACACACCATCCCCCACTGTCAAACATGGTGGTGGCAGCATCATGGTTTGGGCCTGCTTTTCTTCAGCATGGACAGGGAAGATGGTTAAAATTGATGGGAAGGTGGATGGAGCCAAAAACAGGACCATTCTGGAAGAAAACCTGATGGAGTCTGCAAAAAACCTGAGACTGGGACGGAGATTTGTCTTCCAACAAGACGATCCAAAATATAAAGCAAAATCTACAATTGAATGGTTCACAAATAAACATATCCAGGTGTTAGAATGGCCAAGTCAAAGTCCAGACCTGAATCCAATCGAGAATCTGTGGAAAGAACTGAAAACTGCTGTTCACAAACGCTCTCCATCCAACCTCATTGAGCTTGAGCTGTTTTGCATGGAGGAATGGGCAAAAATGTCAGTCTCTCGATGTGCAAAACTGATAGAGACATACAGCTGTAATCGCAGCAAAAGGTGGCGCTACAAAGTATTAACTTAAGGGGGCTGAATAATTTTGCACGCCCAATTTTTCAGTTTTTTATTTGTTAAAAAAGTTTGAAATATCCAATAAATTTCATTCCACTTCATGATTGTGTCCCACTTGTTGATTCTTCACAAACAATTACAGTTTTATATCTTTATGTTTGAAGCCTGAAATGTGGCAAAAGGTCGCAAAGTTCAAGGGGGCCGAATACTTTTGCAAGGCATACACATATACACATGTTCCATCATAGCACAATACAATTATAAATATAATGTTGGTTTATAACACATAATTAATTCATATATGTACACATGTTCTATCATAGCATATTATAGTTGATCCACATCAGCATATTACAGTGAAAATGATTCATGATTATAAAAACTTAATGTAGATGGTCCTAAAATGTAAACACATGATTATGACAACGCTGCATCTAAAAATCCAAACGCGTTTTGTGGATTTCCTCCACTTCCTCAGGAGGAGATGCGGGGTAAGTATCTGCAAAAACATACATGAATTCCACTATGGTCTGATAGTTATCCAAAAAGGGGGAGGAACACTTACCATTACTTACAAATCAGCTGTGAGTTCAAAATGTGGTACTGAGAGCTGAAGGTTCACTGCCGCTGTCTGTTTAGGGAGCTGCGGTAGTATGGCCCATTACACAAAGTGAAAAAATACCAAGAAACGAACATCCATGGGAATGTAATCCCCAAATAGTAATTAGTGGTGATGCAGTAAACATCTCCAAGAAGCATCTGTGGAGAGTATTGAATGTGTGTAAATATATATAAAAAAGGTATGTCTGATTACATATATATATATATAGGGTGTAGACCAGTACTTATCATTAAGTTAGAGAGGGATACGTGTGAAGTGGAGGTGGTACTAGTGAGCCTAAACCCAGGTAAGGAGCAGAAGCAGAGTAGTGTAAAAGAGTGATGAAACATTCCCCACCACTCTCTCACTGTATTGGGTACCATAGCTCCTGGCCCTGCCCACAGGAGATGAATTCCAGGAAGTAAATGTTATATGAACCATCTGCCCTTACTCAAGAGGGCAATGGCTAGAATGGCTAGAAATGCTAGGAAGAGATGCTTTTTCAAAGGGATTTCTCAACAAAATAAAGCGTGGAGACATAGATAGATGGGTGTGTTTGCCCTGAATATTAAAAATGAATTAAATAGCATCTTCAGTTTGTGGTGCTCAGATAAAGTGAAGTTTAACTTTAAAGATATTACATTTGCCTTAGAAACCTACCTAGGCCAGTAAAGAGACACAGTCACATTGTTCTTTAGCTGCATGTGTTTTCTAAGTGTAAATTCATTTTTACAAAATATTCCAAAAACCAAAAAATCAACATTTTTAAGTTTATGATTTTGTGTTGGGTCCCATTCATAGCCGTCATGGGCGGCAGGTTGGACACCCCTGAATTATGCATTAGCATATATTATTAATTAAGCACTTCTGGACCGGAAGGATTTTCCCCCTTAATGACCAGGCCCTATTTTGCGATTCAGCACTGCATTACTTTAATGGACAATTGCACGGTCGTGCGACTCTGTACCCAAACGAAATTTATGTCCTTTTTTTCCCCCACAAATAGAGCTTTCTTTTGGTGGTATTTGATCATCATCATTTTTATTTTTTGCGCTATAAACAAAAAAAGAGCAACAATTCTGAAAAGAAAAACAATATTTTTCACATGCTATATGACAAAATCTAAATTTTTTACATTTTAGGCTAATTTGTTTTCTGCTACATATTTTTGGTAAAAAAAATTACAATAAACATATTTTGATTGGTTTGCGCAAAAGTTATTGAGTCTACTAACTACGGGAAAGATTTATGTCATTTTTATTGTTTTGTTTTTTTTGTACTAGTAATGACGGCGATCTGCAATTTTTTGCGGGACTGCGACATTGCGGCGGACAGATTGGACCCCTGACTGACATTTTTTACACTTTTGGGGGGACTAGTGACATTACTACAGTAATCAGTGCTAAAAATATGCCATGTTACTGTAATAATGCCATTGGCAGGGAAGGGGTTAACCCTATGGGTGATCGAGGGGTTAAATAGGGGAGTGATTCTAACTGTGGGGGGGGGTGTGGCTTCTGAAATGACCATAGAGACATGTGATCCTATATAGAAGGATCAGATGGGCTATGTGATCATTTCAGAGAGAAGAACGGTCAGCTGTCTTTACAAAGTTGCCTTGGAGTATGGCTATGACTACCCATATGCTCCAAGGGAGGTCATGCTATTAGTGGAAAAATACAGAGACTGGTGGTGCGATGAACATGGGACTATCTCATTGTCCCTAAGCGGTACCGAGATTCTCCGAAGGAAGGATTGAAGGAAAAATTTAAAAAGGTCAAGGTTCAGTGGTATTATGGATGCTCCATCTACATAGATAGGGTGGAGGTCCGTCGCCCAGATGGCTCCAGACAAGCCTGGTCCATCCGGGTCAAATGTGAAAATGGGGAATATGTTCAAATACCTCATCCGGAGTACTATATCTGAGAGAAAATAAATTCATCAGTATTCATCAGTGGCTAGAGGAGGAAGGAGAGACTTAACAAGAAAGTTTGTGTGGCCGGCCGGCTACCACAACTGACCAAGGAAATCTTTTTTTCATGCAATAATAGAGTGCTGAATTCAAGTTGCATCTGCTAAAGTGAAATAGACCCCTTGAACCATCGGGCCAGGGTCTTTGGCAAAGTGAAGTGGTGTGTTGCTAGACCTTTTGGGAATATCAGATCAGGGTCTGGGTCCTTTGAAAGGTAGATTTTGTGTGCTGGATCCTTTGGGCCATCGGGCTGGGATCTGTTATGGGGTGCCCTGCTGGACCACTGTGATGTTTCCCTGACTCAGCACGACTGTGGGTCATGAGAGACCGTGACCTGCCCTGTTTCCTCATTGGAGTGTTCAAAGAGACAGCAGGAGGCGCTGTGTTTCACTTAAAAAAAAGAGGACTCTGTTTAGACACCTAGTGTGAGGGGATCGGCTCTTCCAAGTTAAAGGAGGACCCCTGTGTAAAGACACTGGTTGGCAGAGGTAGTCAGGGAGGGAATGAAAAGGTTGCCATTGCAATCTTGAAGGAGGGTCTTTCCATGCAACTGTTCAGTTATATAGCAATGTGATGTGATTTCCATGTGATGTATGAGATTGACTAACTTTTGCTTCCTTTCTTCATACAGGTGGGACCACCTTAGAGTTAGGCAGTCAGGATGTTTGCATTATATTTTTCCTTGTTGTTCTCCACCAGGTGAGTTAATTTGGTGGGGGGTGCATCAGTTTTCATGCACCTTAAGATGTGTATATACATGTACAGCAGATTGTAAAGGTATATTTTGTCACGCTAATTTATTCAGTAAATTCGTTTTTTCCCTTTTCCCCCTTTCCAGGTTTGTGGCATACTCCTGATTTTTTTGGCAGAGTTTTTGAGTTCTTGAGTTCCAGGGACCTGACTTATTTTGGTGTGGGGTTGGTGTAGCACCCTACAGATAGGTGCTAGGTAAAACCATAGTGGGCCTTGTCTGCTTAACAGCAGGGCTGTGATTTATCTAGCCAGGGTGTCAGGGCTTCCAGATGTGCCTGCTGAGGGGAGAAGTATCCCCACTGGCTCCTGTTAGAGGCTTCTCATAGGGCAGTGTGGGAAGCCCAATCAGGGGACACATCCCAGCTTGTAACTACCCCAGAAGGCAGATTATGCTGCAAGGGATTATGGGAGTGGGTATAAGTTTGGGGGGAAGTACGTGGCACGGTGTCTTTGGCGGGAGCAGAGTCCCAGGAAGGAGAGTGCGGCTATCTCTCCTCCTGTCTGAGGAAGGTGGATATCTCGGGGTGTCGCCTGAGAATCCAGAGAGTGCTGAGTTGAGCTGAGGGGATCTGGTGTGCCGAGAGCCTGTGGAGAGAGAGAGAGAGGTTTCAGTGTTAACCATAGTTTGCTTTGCAGCTACCGCCAGTCTACTGTTTTACTAGACTGTATACTATTATATTGTAATGTTTTATTGTTGCTGTGTTTTTCATTGTTAACCATAGTTTGCTTTGCAGATACCGACATTCTACTGTTTTACTGTACTGTATACTATTATATCGTTATGTTTTATTGTTACTGCGTTACCATTGTTAACCATTGTTTACTTTTCAGGTACGCCCATCAGCTGCAGAACTGATTTGTTTATCCTGACAGCAACAGCGTTTGCTTTCAGCATATATATAAATCAATGATTGCAGTGCTGTAGGAGGTGATTTCACCGCCGCAGTTAAAAAAGAGCATATATGGCGAAGCATAGGGCATGGGGTGGACACAGAGGGCGGATCTCCCTTATGCTTTGCAATATATTTTTTTACACTTTCTTGACAGAGATTTCTTCCTCCACATCGATCAATGTGAATGGAGGAATCTGTTATGTTCTTTTTTTTTTCATTCAGCCCATGGGCCCATGGCATTTCATGCCCCCTGAAACTGTGATAGGTAGTGAGGAGTGAAACCAACAGTTTAGGCCCTTAGAAAGCCTGAAGGTGGTGATTGGATTTCGGGGTCCTGTACACGGCTAGACTGCCAAAAATTCTCAAAAATGGGGTATCCCCATACTCAGGAGAAGCAGTAAAATTTACTTTGGGGTGTAATTCCACATATATCAATGGCATGTGTGTGCAATATATCATTTCAATGATAACTTTGTGTAAATAAAATGTATTTCTTTTTTGTCAATTTTCAAACACCTGTGACAAAAAATGTAAATATTCAATGGGCTCTTCCTTGGGGTTTCTACTTTACAAAAAAGGGTAATTGAGGGGGGGGGGGTGTGGGGGGAGGGTTTTTACTGCCCTGCCATTTTAGCGCTTCAAGAAATGAGATAGGCAGTCAGAAAGTAAAAGCTGCGTAACGTCCAGTATATACACCATAGTTTGTAGGCGCTATAACTTTTGCACAAACCAATAAATATACACTTATTGAGATTTTTTTTTATCAAAGACATGTAGCTAAATACATTTTGGCCTCAATGTATGAAAAAAATTGCGTATATTGGATATTTTTTTAAAGAAAAAAGTGGAAAATTTAATTTCTTTTCAACATTGTTGGTCTTTTCTCATTTATATCACAAAAAATAAAAATCACAGTAGGAAAAAAGGACACAAATTTAGTTTGGGAACAGCATTACATGAGTGCGCATTTACCAGTTAAAATCCTGCAGTGCCAAATTGCAAAAAAAAGGCCTGGTCATTAAGGGGGAAAAAACTTCCTTAAGTGGTTAAGGAGCTTGTTTATGTTTACCTCATTTAGATCCTCAATGCCTGTAGTTGATATGTCTTGTGTGACCACAATACATAAAAAGGTTGGTAGGATGGATTTTTTTCCAACCAAACTAGGTTACTTTTGTATTTTTTTTTTTTTTTTTCTTTTTGTAATTCAGCTTAAATGTTTGCTTTGTTTGAAATTAGTCAATTCGTTTGTTTATATATTTTTTAATATTTGTCACCCTTGCGATAATTTGTAGAGCCGTTTTGGCACTATTTGTCTGGTTTTGATCCACTGTTGGGCTATTTTTAGAATTTCCACCTGGCGGTCCTTTGCTTATATTTCTTTACTACAAGTAGACTGCCATAGGATGTTGTGTGAAAGTTTAGATCATGGCTTTATAACTGCAAACCTAAAAGAAGATACATTTCTAAATCAACCAAGATGAAATTCAACTCACATATTTTAAAATAGAAGTACTCTACACAAACCTTAAAATAAATCCTCACCTCAGTATTAAAGCTACTTTGTTGTGCAACATTCACCATGAAAGAATTAATATTTCATAAAACGCAAATGGTAGCTTTAAGCAGTTTGTCAGAGCTGGAATAGTTTAAGTGTCTCTTATTTAAAAATGATGCTACAGTAAAATCAATGTATAACATTTTCCTCCGTATTGATTTTTTTTGCCAGTCGGACTTCCATAATGGCATTTTACCTCTATCATATCTGTTCATGTTTTACAAGGTCTTTTAAAGCAGTAAAGATGAAGTGCTTGATGGTGCTGACAAATCTTTTGTTGCCTATTTTAGTCAGAAAAGCTCATGCATTTTAAAATAACAGCCCTTGTTACACAATCATTATGGCGCATGCGTATTGGTTGTGAACAAGGAATTAGGCAATGAATATTTTGGAATACTTTATTCTATCTTTCCACCATATATTTTATTTCTTTAATTGCTAGATTTACAGTTTAGATATGAAAGGGTGAAGGGCATCTTAGAATTGTTGAGGTTCCAATTTTTTCCAGCAAACACTGTATCGTTGCCAACATCGGGAAGGCCATCTTATTAATAGGAATTTAAGTTCTCCGAATTGCCCTGCAGATAGGTCATTTGAAGTGTACATCCTAAAGTCTGTGCTGTGTATATTTATTTCTCATTGCTTCCTGTATCATAAATCGCATTCAACATTCCAAGATAGCTTTGAATCTGATTGGTGGTTGTGAGAATCTTTTAGTGCAGTGGGTTTATCAGAAAATTCCTCTATTGCAACACAAGGAGGGGTTCTCAGATCCTTACATAAATTGTAATACTACATCAGTTGTAGATGGTATTGAATGTAAAAGTTGCAAACTACAGTATGTGGGTTGCACTATGCGCCCCTTGAGGATCAGGATTTCAGAGCACTAGAATGACACCAATAATCACAATGCTGGGAATATTTTGAATGTCTCTAGAAATTTTAGGGACATCCATAAAGGTAATCCTAATTCTTTTTATTTTTTTTGGGCATTGAACAGGTTAAGAAACCCCCAATAGGTGGTAATTTGCACCGGTTACTCCTGCAGAGGGAAGTATGGTGGATCCATACTTTGAATACTAGAATGCTAGCTGGTTTAAACAATAGATTGGACATAGACTAATTTCTTAAGTAAAATAATGTCATAAATATTTTTGGACATTTCTGATTTTGTATTTGATCAAAAACAAAACTTTCTTTGAAATGTCTATAGTCATATACTATTGGTTTTCTTACATAGTTACATAGTTAGTGAGGTTGAAAAAAGACATCAGTCCATCCAGTTCAACCTATGATGTGTGTGTGTGTTTGCTTTTAACTGTACATTGTATACCCCTGTATGTTGTGGTCTCTAAGGTGCCCATCTAATAGTTTTTTGAAACTATCAATGCTCCCTGCTGATACGACTGCTTGTGGAAGCGAATTCCACATCCTTACCGCTCTTACAGTGAAGAACCCCTTACGCATTTTAAGGTTAAACCGTCTTTCCTCTAGTTTTAGTGAGTGGCCACGTGTCTTATTGTATTCCCTTTCTCTGAATAGTTTGTTCCTTATGCTAGGGTCGCCAGTACAGTATTTGTACATTGATATCATATCCCCCCTCAATCGTCTCTTCTCCAGAGAGAATAAGTTCAGTGCTTGTAGTCTTTCCTCATAGCTGATGTCCTCCATTCCCCTAATTATTTTTGTTGCCCTTCTCTGGACTCTTTCCAATTCCAGCACATCCTTCCTGAGGACCTGTGCCCAGAACTGGACAGCATACTCCAGATGTGGCCGGACCAGAGTCTTGTAGAGCGGGAGAATAATCTCTCTATTTCTGAAGTGTTGTCATCTGCTGTGCACCCTCTATGTGTAACTATTTGAAGTTAAATGGTTTTAATTGTAATTATGATCAGTCCTGCCCCCTCCACTAGTTGGGGGATGTGTTTTTACAAAATATAAGCAATGCCATTTTTTTGTTAATCATGCTATGAGTAAGGCTGTAATAACCGAAACATGTCAGCATTGATCCTTTGCGTACAATGTAGTCAAATAAAGGATAATACAAAAAAGTTATCGAGTTGCTGGTGTAATATCTGCTTTGGTTCTAAGATCA
The DNA here is from genome assembly GCF_965119305.1 of Pelophylax lessonae. NCBI lineage: Eukaryota > Metazoa > Chordata > Amphibia > Anura > Ranidae > Pelophylax > Pelophylax lessonae. The sequence goes on from NC_138772.1 coordinate 382,864,829, forward strand.
TTAGCCATTGCTTCTTTGTGTTTGATAAACTTCATTTATAACTGTCTGTAGGTTATATTTAATGGTCTATTAACTGAAATTTCCAACCTGAATAAGAAAGAAGGAAGGAAACACACATGTACACCATAAGCCCATGGAACAAGTGGTATGAGAACTTGCAGAAACGCCCAGTCTCCCAGTCTATCATTCTTGGGAAAGCCTCTGCCATTCTATAGTTAGCCTTACTGTAGACCACAAATCCAGTTCAAAGTTACATAGTTACCTCGTTACACAGTTAGTCAGGTTGAAACAAGACACAAGTCCATCTAGCTCAACCAATAAAAAAACAAAAATAAACTTACACTAGAAAATGACAGCTAAAAATCAGAAGCTTGATTTGGGTTAGGTGGTATTGTCCTATAGAGACAGTTCATATCTGAAACAAGTTGATGATAAAACAAAAAATGATTTGTGATTGCTGTATAGGGTGCTTGGATGGTGGTAAGTTTTCCTCCTTCTCCTGTTGAGTCTTCTGTTGTTCATCCCATTTTCTGGGGTCTTGGTGTCTACTTCTTGCTGTTCTTCCTGTCCTTCCTGGGTTCTGCTGTTCACAGTCTTCTCTGGCTTTTAATGTATCCCAGGCACTCCTCCGATGTCCAGCACAAGCATGCCTGCTTTAGTTATCTATATTAGTGATTTGTTCATATTTTAGGATATAGACAGATTTATGCATCAAGATCGGCCCATACTACTTTAAAAGGGCACCAAGTTGCATACCCATAGTTGCCCAGTGTACTGTTCAGAATACTAACACAATGGTGTGCCCAGTGCCAGGATAAGGTCATCTAGCGTCCAGGGCGAACATGGCCAACTGCACCCCCCCTCTTTCCCGGATGGGGTTAATACTGGTGTAAGGTTTGTAACACATGTAATGTTTGTGACATGCATTGAAATAGTAGTAACGTACCTCCCAACTTTTGAAGTTGAGAATGAGGGCGTTTCAGGGAGTTAGTGACCTATCATGGTTAAAAGGTGGATGCGATTAGATTAAGAGGGCTGGGAGGGGACAATATTGCATCCCCTGGGTGCCTCAACTGCTACTCCCTTTAGCTGCAGAGGGAGCATCTGTGGATATACACATGCTGTGGCCGTGATGCTTTGCTTCACATCAATGGCATGACTGATACTACATGTCGAATGCAACCTGTTCAAGTGAATGGTGCTGCTCTGCAAGGGTCCAGCAACTGGGTGCACTGCACACAGTAGTGGCATGCAAGTGCAGGATTAAAGGGGTTAAGGCAGGCATTGAGGAGGTGATACAATGCCTCCTTATGGTCTGTCAAATGCTCCCTGAAGAGCAACCCGAATGCTGATCGGTCTTCAGAGACCAAAGCACATATGAACAAACCCATAATTATCTATTTTTTAAACTTTTTCTACAATTTTAGTTACATGTGTTTTGGTGCGTACAAAATTGTGTGTGTGTGTCAGCACATCTACTGAAGGACAGTGCATTTCTGTATGTGTCAGTAAAAGCACAATTTTGTGCACATTCCCAACATGCAAAGGTGTAAACCTAGCCTTATGATTGTGTGATTGTATGTATGTTTGGTTTACCTGTGGTGTTAGGTGTGCACCCATTACATTTAATCAGTCTGTGCATTTTCTGAAAGGGCATCAAAGGTGCAGCATGCAGGATTTTGATGCACTTTCATCAAAATGTAATAATAACATCCAATAGAATTCAGTGGGAGCACACCTAAAACCTCATGTAAACCGCGCAATCGCTCTGCAGCCTAACCGCAGCGCAACAGTGTGCACCCACTATTAGGCATAAGAAAAGAGTGAATAGGTGGGATCTGGATAGCAAGAGTATGTGTTATTGAAGAGTGAGAGTGGAACAAAAAAGTGAAGAGAATGTGCTAGGCTGCATTATGTGGACGGGACAGTTAGTAGAGTTACAAGTAAACTGGGATAGAAAAAGTCAAACAGATTGGTGTGTGGAATGTCCAGATCTGAACCCAGAGGCTGCAGGGATGTGGGCAGTCAAGATTTATGGAGGGGAGAGCAGACAGAAAGAAGAGGGTTAAATGGATTGTAAACAATAACCTTGTAAAACAACTCATTTCATTTAAAATAGAAATTATTATTATTATTATTATTATTGTATAGGATTTATATAGCGCAGACAGTTTACACAGCGCTTTACAACTTGAGGGTAAACAGTACAAATACAATACACTTTAATACAGTAGGAATCAGAGGGCCCTGCTCGTTAGAGCTTACAATCTAAGAGGGAGGGTCAGGAGATACAAGAGGTAATAACTGTGGGGGATGGGCTGATGGAGAAAACAAAAGTACAGTTGTTAGGTGGATGCCAGATAGGTTTCTCTGAAGAGATGTGTTTTCAGGGATCGTCTGAAAGTAGACAAAGTAGGAGATAGTCGGACAGATGGGGGTAAATGATCACGGTGTGCTCTCCTGCTTAGTGTGGTCAGTTTTTAAAGAAAAGCAGAGGGGCTGTCAGAACACCAGGGATTTCAAATAAAGGAAGCAATACAAAGAGAACTGGAGACATTCTCATACAAGTACATGGTTCAGCAGGCACATATCAGGAATATGAATTGTTAGGGTAACAAACGCTATAATGCTTTTTATGCATGCAAATAGATTTGCTAAGTAGTTGCAATAAGTCCTTCGAGCCTGTCAAGACGGATAGAGAGGAATCCCGGTAACCAAAGTGGGCAGGCAAGAGGGTCAGTGGTAGGGTACTTTTCTGTGTGTAGTGCTTTAAGAGGACTGAATAGCGGGTTTGGGCATGGTTTCGCAGTTGCTATTTCAGCGACTCCTCCTGTCCAAACTATAAGCTTAGCAAAGCACACGGATGTATATAGCTCGCTCGCGTAATCTGCTTTTTTGCTTCCAATATGGACAAGTCCCCCGGTAAAGGGATTAGACTGCCGCCAACACCTTCTCCACCACTTACACGTAAACCATTAAGGTTGATTAAGCAAGAAATTCAGTTTCTGAGTAGATTGTTAAGATCGGCATAAAACTCTGGATCATCTAAGTCACCACAGACAGTGCCACCAGCTAATAATGAGATATGTAAGGAGTTTGTTGCTAGGGTGTCCCTCGGGGATTACTATTGCTTTAACCCTTGAGGGGACAACCTAGCAGGATTTACGGAGGAAATGCGCTCTTTCAGCCCTTTTCCCTGTGATGGCGCTAATAATGAGTTTCACGTGAATATGGTCCGAGGTCTATGTATGGGGAAGAAAAAAGCCTTCCCATATTTTGCCCCTGATCCCAGTTGGGAAATGGAATACATGAGAGGAGGTGGTGCGAACTAGTTAACATACGCACCTGCATATGTCCCCCAGCAGCCGAGTGCACCTCCTGCTTCTTCAGTTTCTTCACCTGCACTAAGTCCCAACAACCCTTTTACACAACCACCCCCATACACTCCATTGTATCCCAGTTTGTCTAAAACAGATGATTTGGATGATATAATGAGATCATATAGCTCCCCCCCATCCACAATTGAGACAAGCTGCTGCTCAGGCTCATGCACCCACAGGGCTGTTCACCTCTGGAGGAGGCACAGGCTATCCTAGCCGAGGCTTCAGTGGCTTCTGTGCCGCATGTGGATGATCCAGATCAGGGTCGATCCCCTGACTCTTCCCAGGTGGGGTCGGATCTTGTTATGCACACACCCAATAGTGCAAAGGAGGAATTTACTCCACCTTGGGTTCCGCTTCACCCAAGGGTAGTCATGGTGCCAGTTCTTTCCCTGCGCACCGAAAGCTCTCCTTTGCAAACGAGAGTTCAGAAAGCAAAAGCTGATTTTCAGACTGCAAATCAGGCTCTAAGGGATGAAGGGCAGAAAATAAAGGAGCTTGCCACTCCCAAAAAAGGTATATCTAACTGTAAAGGGTTTACTAATACTGCATATGCCCCTGATTATGAATCAGTAGAGGATTCTGATTTGTCTGATGATGACATTTTTTCTAAAGACCAGCAGCCTGCAGCAGTTCTCACATCACATGGACACAAATCTCAAGATACTTCAAAAAGAGGAAGTCAGACTCACACTGACAGAGAGCATAGAGCGCAGAAACTAGATCAAACTAGGGAGGGTAAAAAAGCTAAGCAATTGTAATTCTGTCTGCACCAGTATTTCAGGCTGGTTTTACTATGTTTTCCAATGCTCCACAAGGTTTGTTCCCATACATTGTGATGAATAACGAAATTGTACTTAAACCAATAGACAGTCAGGAATTAATAATGTAACCCATAGCACCTATAGTCCCAGATGTGCCATCATTAATGACCTCAATACCTTTGTGACACCCAATATTCTAGTATAATTAATCTAAGTCAGGCATTTGCTTCAGTTCCAATTGACCAAGAGACACAACTACTACTGGCTTTTACCATTTCTGATTAAAAGAAGCCTACATTTACACAGTTAACCTGGTGTAAAATGCCTCCAGACTTCATAGATTCCCTGGCAGTTTACTCATTGGCCCTCCAGGAGTCTCTGAAAGGCTGGCAGCCACAGTTAGGTTCTGTTTGACTTATATATGTTGATGATATCTTGCTGGCAAGCCAGAATAGACAGTCCTGTAGAGTAGATAGTGGGTCTCTGTTCGAATGTCTGGGTACAGAAGGACGCAAGGTGGCAAAACACAAACTGCAATATTGCCAGGAATCTGTACAATATCTTGGTTTCACATTGACAAAATGCACACGCAAGGTGACTCAGTCTAGGATCCATGACATTCTGGGTTTTCCCCACCCAGTGACCAGGAAGGATATGCTGTCCTTTCTTGGCATGATAAACTACTGCAGGCAATGGATACCTGATTGCTCTCACTATGACAACATACTCAAAACTACAATTCTAACAATTGAGGCTGGTGATTATATTTGTTGGAACCAAGAGCTGACAGATGCATACCAAACCTTGAAGTCCTGCTCTCAGCTTGCCAAATTATGAAATTGATTTCCATGTGTATGCTCGTGATAACTGTAAATCTATGGCTGCCATCCTGGGATAGATTCACAGTGAGTCCTTGAGGCCAGTAGCATATTTTTATAGAGTAGTCCCAGTTCCCGTACAAGGCATGCTGGCGTGTCTAAGAGCATTAGCTGTTTGTGCTATGGGTGTAGTGGCAGCAATGGCAGTAACACTGGAGCATAATACAGTGCTGCACACCACACATCATGTTTTACATGTTTTAAATAACTTAACCACACAGCATACGACTGCGCAGAGGGCAAGTGGTTATAAGGTCATCCTCACAAGCAATACTCTTCTCCAACCTCAGGTCCAGTGGCTATTTTGAATGCCATGTTGGGCTTGAAATCAGAGACAGACATACCACCAGAGGAACATGATTGTGTGGAAGTTATACATGAGGACACAGCACCCAGAGCATACATGATGCAGGAACCACAGCCTGGTTTTATTGACATGTTTGTTGATGGCTCCTGCTTAAGATTAAATGATAACACATACTTGTCAGGGTATGCTATTGTTCAGCTCCCAAACAAAGTGGTGGAAGCTAAGCCCCTCCCATTTAACTCCACTAAGGCTGCAAAGATGATTGCACTAACCCAAGCATGTAAGATTTTTGAAGGACAAGATGTCAATATTTGCACTGGTTCAAGATACGCACATGGTGTAGTCCACGATTTTGCCCACATCTGGCGAAGCTTTGTTTCTACTGATGGAAAAGGCTTGTCACATGCATCACTAGTCACTGATCTTTTAAAAGCTATACACAAACCTATACACAAACCAAAGTCTATTTCAGTGATCAAATGCAAGGCACATACAACTTCTGATGCTCCTATAGCTCTTGGAAATGCATTGGCAGACAGAGAAGCTAAGAAGGCTGCTCAACTGCCAATGGCACCTAGAACTAATATGTCTATGTCTATGGTAGCACCCCCATAATTCCTGAACATCAACTATTACAGGAACTTCAAATCACTGCTACAAAGGCTGATAGTGAATTCTGGAAGAAGAAAGGTTTGTCATTAGACCCACATGGGTTAATGACAAAAGGGGAGAAAATAAGCATACCTCAACATAGTGCACCCATACTGATTGCACCGTTTCATGGTATAGGACATAGAGGGTGTCAATTGACATTATAGGAACTTAAGAAAAAATTTGCATACAAAATCTTAAGGCCAGGGTTCAGGATCTACGAAGATGTATTGTTTGTCTCAGGAACAATACTACTGGAAACAAACATGGCCACCATGAACATTTAACACCTCCACAAGGCCCATTTTAGGAACTGCAGGTAGATTTTACTCACATGCCGAAAGAAAGAGCAGGGAAATTTTTGTTGGTAGTCATAGACCATTTTTCACGCTGGGTAGAGGCAATAGTAACAAGGTCAGAAGACGCAGGAACTGTAGCTAAGGTTTTGTGCAAGGAAATAATTCCTAGATGGGGTTGTCCTCTGAATCATTGATTCGGACAAGGGTCCAGCTTTTACCTCAAGAGTCACTCAGGCGGTTTCAAGATTAATGGCAATCGAGTGGAAATTTCACATTCCATATCACTCTCAAAGCTCAGGAATGGTAGAGAGAATGAACAGGACAATAGAAGAGAAATTGAGAAAAGCCACGGGAGGAACATTTGTTAAATGGGAAACACACTTTCCTGCTGTCTTAGCAGAGATAAGGATGCCCCCTAACAAAACATCCAAGTTGTCACCTTTTGAAATTTTGATAGGAATACCTTTTGCCACACCTTGGACCACTGGTTCCACTGTCATGATGCCTGCTGATTTAGAGTGTATTCAAGAAGAATATGTGATGAATCTTATTAGGACATTGAATGGCATCTATGGTGATGTGTCTCTCCTTCTTTTCCATTGCCATCACAGGAACCAACACATCCATTTGTGCCAGGGGATTGAGTAGTGGTGAAGGAGTTCCACAGGCATAAAAATACTAATCCACCATTCAGGGAGCTGACGGTGGTGACGGCAGTGACCAGAACAGCAGTGCCGACAGCTGACTTCCAAGCTTGGATCCATGCATCAGGTGCGAGGAGGATTCTGAAGAATCCAAGGACACAGGACAAAGACAAAGAGGGTGAAGTAAGTGTAAATTCCCTGAAAAAAGATGGAAAAAGGGAGGGGGGGAGAAGTTTTGAAAACCCTGAATCTGAGACCGGGATTGAAGTAGGTGTACGGGTCTCCCAAGAAGACATCCAGCAAGGGGAGATAGACTGTGATTCTGACATAGATTCAAATCAGGATGTCAATAATCAGTTCCCAAAGATCCTGGAAGCTCTTCCTATTGATAGGACTCATTTGTATGACTGTATTTCTCCCAATTAGGATAATAACTACATGTTATTATCATCCAGAGAACCTTGCATCCTTTATATGTCCTTTGAAACAGAATTCATATCACACACTTAAGAAGAGAGGTTATGAAGGAGGAAAAACAGGGACTGAGAAAATGTATAAACACAGAAAGATATTGGTATGTTGAATTCAGAACTAAAAGCGGTCAGAAAGGAATTGGTTTTGCAGGGAATGGCCATTGAAAGTTTAGGATCTGCTATAAGTGGTTTATGTGAGGTAACAAAAAATTGTGAATGTTGTACTTGGATATATAATACTAGTGTGAATATCCAAGACTACTATGATGTCATTAAGAAACATCAGGGTGAGGTCTTAAAACTCCAGAAGGAGGCAAGAAATATTGCATAAAATGAATGGAACCCTTTTAAAGGATTAGGTAGAGTGGGAGTTTTTTTTTGTTCTATTTTGTTCTTAGCTTAAAAAGGCAGGCATGCTTGTTTTAATGCCACTTCTTTTTATCTTTTTGTATTTTGCAATCAAGTTTGTTTTGTGTCTGATATCTAAAATAAAAGGGGGAGAGATGATACACGATAAAGACCAAGGGGAAGAATATGGGTTAAGCGTGGATTACTGTTCCTTTTAGGAACAAAGAAGAGATTGACAGGATAATCTGCTCTTTTGAGCAATATTGATAATGCAAATATTAATAGCTATTTTGCACGTGCTAATGGAACACACAGTATAAGCAAACATTAAAAGCTATTTTTCCTTATCATAGGAAACAGTGACATAAGAAAGAGGAAGTGTCTTCATGTCCTACCCAACCACAGAAGTACAGACTTCTACAATGTCTTTAGTAAGGAAAATTGTTTGCCAGAACCAGATAGTTAGATTTCTGGTAAGATGAACACATATATGGGGAGGTACTTTAGGGGGTAAATGCACTCACCCTTAATAAGGATTATGTCCTATCAAGGGATTTATCATGAGGGGATGCCACCTTCATTGTCATGTGATATCCTATACTGTGCATCATTATATCCTATGATCTGATTTTGTATAAATGTTTGAACACGGAAATTAAACATTGAGCATCATAACGACTTTAATTGTAAGTGTGTGGTGCTTCCCACGCGGTATCTCTGAGCAGATTGAACAGAAGGTAAGAGGTTAACCTAAGAATATAGATAAGGTATAAATTAAGTGTTTTCCAGGTATAAATAGAGAAAAATACTCTATTACTGGGTGACATCATTTTCCAAATATAAACACAAACAAACTCTGTCAATGTCATCACCCAAGATCCCTGGGGCTATTGTTTAAATTAAAGCAGTGGCAACATCATTGGGATCCAGGTCTATTTGGTAGGAGGTAAACATTATCTGGAGGCGGGTCATTGTGATTTATAATATGTGTATCAGCGCTGCTCCCTTGTATAAACGATGTAAAAAGTGCTCAGTGCCTACTGTTAATAAATAGATAATTTCTGAATACTGTAACTGTATGCTTAAATTATTAAATAAATAAATCATCTCTGAATACTGCAAATGTATGCCTAAATTATTATATGTGCCAATCCTATATATAGTTTGTGTATATAAATCCTCAAAATTGTATCAACTTAAAACTCGTGTAGTTTCTTAATGTGCAAAAAAGCAATAAATAAATTAATTAATTTATATACATAAAGTGCTACATAGATATACATAAAGTGCCAAGTAGAAAAAAAAGTCCTAAAAGTCTACAATGACTATATATACATATATATATATATATATATATATATATATATATATATATATATATATATATATATAGAAAGCACAAAGTGAAAACAGTCCTGGTAGTTTGCAATGATTATATGATGAGGTAGATATTCCAAAAGTGCTCAAACTGTGAAACAATTGAAGATCTTTTTGCTTCACTCTGTGCTCCCCTCTTGTGTCCCCACTCACCGGACAAATAGTAAGGATGGGCACAATTAATTGGTTCAGCAGTGAAACATATATTCCTATAGCTCTTCCTGATGTGATGGGATTATGGCTCTCCTGGATTCCGGGATCTCTCTACATCAATGGCTCCCCATAAAGGTGCTCATACAAAAGAGAATGCTCCATAGTGTAAAATTGTTAAACATTTATTAAATAAAAAATAATCCACTTACAATTACAATCACAGTGATCAGCTTTATATAACCATGGCGGACTCTGTCTCCGTTTGCGTTCCAACCACCGGAAGCCAGATGTATTGTGATTGACTCCATATATGACATTAAGACACATGCATGACAAAAAAAAATTGTTTTGTTTTGTTTCATTTAGAATAGTTAATCTAGTCATTTAGTTTCTTAAAATTTGGTGGATTCGTTCAATTCATATTCGGGATTCATAATCAGAATTCGTATTCGGAATTTGTTTTATGTATTTTTCAAATTTTCTTTGAATTTACTGATTTTTTTCTTGATTCGAAGTGTTCGAATTGATAAATGTAGAATCGAAAGAAAAATGTATTCAAATATGGCAGCCAAGTAACCAAATATCTGTTATTTATACACATTGATTTTGTTTGTATTAATAAAATGTTTATTCAAAATATGCAAAGTGTTCTTATTAATAAAAGTATTATCTTAGGCCCCTTTTACACGATCAGACTGATCAGGTCCATTTTTCAGGCAGACCTGATCCAGCCACCCATTCTCCTCTATGGGGAGGCATCTGCTGACACCCGCCTGGCATCCGATCCGTCAAGATCCGTTAAAAACAGACGAATGGCGATACGTTCGCCATCCTTCAAGAGTCAGATTGGATGGGATCAGACGAAAACGGAAAGGCTGTCCGTATTCATCCAATCTCCCTATAGAGGAGAGCGGGACTCTGACAGGTCTGTTTCTGCACAGTGAGCGGAGACGGACTCTGCTTGCTCAGTGGGGATCGCTCCACTGAGCAAGCAGAGTCCATCAAAATGGATTTATCCTATGTGAAAGGGGCCTTACTTTGAACATTTTACTATGTACTGTGCAGAAGTTTTAGCCAGCTGAGAAAAAAATAATGTCAAGTACAAATGCTTTTAAATATCTATATTTAACTGGTTTCTTTTTATCAATCTTACACTTGCAAAGTGAACAAACAAAAGAAAAATCTTCATCAAATGATTAAAATGACTGTTTAAATCACCTTTGGCTTAACAAAAACAGAATTTATTCAAATGGTACACTAATGTAACACTGTCTCCGTAGGGCTTGCTGTGTGATGACTTCTGGAGCCTCCTCTGGTTACCAGCAGCCACTTTGGGTACAGTTCACCCATATATTCTTACTCCCAATGGCTCGTTACTCAATAAACAGTCCAAGGGTGTTGGTTTTCGTATTTATTGTGGAACTTGGATGGGAGAAGGGAATAGTGGGATACTACAGCTGGAACTATTTACAGTTGATAAGGACACGCTGCTTTAACAATACTGCTACATGTATGGAAAGGGTTAAGTCTCCTTGTTTTCTCTCCCAGCAACAGACTTGGTGAACTACATTATCTTCAGGATACTCTCTGGCATCCCTGTTATTGACACCTGTCCATTGACTCTTCTAGCTGCAGGTATGGCCCCCCTCAGGTCAGGCCCTTTGAAACAGATCTGTACTAACTGTATGCAGATTCAGATCCTTCCAGTGTCTCTCTTCCAGTCAGCTCTACAGGACCTCCGGGTTTAGTTCCTCTCTAGCTCTTTAGGCCCCCAGGTCGACTACCTGAGGCTGCATAGCAACTTCTACAGAGGAGGAGGCAGCTGCCCCCTCCCTCCGGGACCCCACTCTCCAGCTGAAAGACCCCAAGCACATGTGCTCCCGGCATTTATACAGTATCCCAGCATGCACATAGGCACTTTCCTCTGCCAGTCGCCAAGGCTGTACTAAATGTCTGTGCACTCATTTGTCAGGTTACCTCCCACTGTCCCATATGCCTCCCTACAGTGTAAAACACTTTAGACTCCTGACCTCCTGTCAGAATACAATAGCTCGGTGTGAGGTTTCCTCCATCCACCTCAAATGTGTGGATGGGGAAATCAGGTCAGTTTTTTTGTTTAACCTGATGTTGTGCATAGAATTAAAAGATACTGACATTAACTGAAATTTAGGTATGTATAGCAGTTGCACATAAATTCATTTAATGATTTTTGTTAAAAAATACATACCGGTACCTGCATTTTATGGTGATTTTTTTAATTTCTCGTGCATATATGTCTACTTCTAGATCTGTTAAAAGAAAATTTGTTTCCAAATCCTTATATTACAGAACCTTGAATTTAAATACACTCGTAATTTATACAGTTGTTATTCTCTGGATTTTCTTCCATCCTGACCCTTTGTTTTTGAGTTTAGATATGCTTTAACCACTTCAGCGTCTGAAAGGCTTTACCCCCTTCATGACCAGGCTATTTTTAGCGATACGGCAATGTGTTACATTAACTGACAATTGCGTTTTTGTGCGATGCTACATAGTTACATAGTTAGTAAGGTCGAAAAAAGACATCAGTCCATCTAGTTCAACCTATGATGTGTGTGTGTGTGTTTGTGTGTGAGTATGCTGTACCCAAATCATTTTTTTCCTTTTTTTCCCACAAATAGAGCTTTCTTTTAGTGGTTTTTGATTACTTCTGCGGTTTTTATTTTTTGCGCTTTAAACAAAAAATATTTTTTACTTTCTGCTATAAAATATTTCCAATAAAAAATGTAAAAAATCCAATTTCTTCATAAATTTAGGCCAATAAGTATTCTTCTACATATTTTTGGAAAAAAAAATCCCAATGAGCGTATATTGATTAGTTTACACAAAAGTTATAATGTCTACAAACTATGGGATATTTTAATGGAATTTTTTTTACTAGTAATGGCGGTGATCAGCAAATTATAGCTGGACTGCGACATCTCAGCGGACACTAAGTTACATTTTTGACACTTTTTTGGGGACCAGTGACACTAATACAGTGATCAGTGCTAAAAAATATGCAATGCCATTGTACTTATGACGCTGGCAGGGAAGGAGTTAACATCAGGGGAAATCAAAGGGTTTAATGTGGCCCTAAGGGGTGCTTTCTAACTGCGTGGGGGTACTGTAAGAAGACAGAGATACGTGTTCCTGCTTGGCAGAAACACAAGAGCTCTTTCTTCTCCTGTCACAGAACGGTGATCTGCCTTGTTTACATAGGCAGGTCTGCCTCAAGAACGATCGGCGGGTCCCATGAGACATCGGGTCCGCCGGACCTGCTGATTGGCTCGTTGGTCGTCGGCAGTGCACGTGCGCACCCCAGACCCGGAAGAAAAAATCATGTACAGGTACTGTACTCTTGCCGCAGTATAACTACGCGGGGCAGTCCTTAAGCGGTAAATGACAGATACAAAAATGTGTTTGCACTAAAGAAGTGGCAATTTATGACAGCACATATCAACTATTCTTTGCTTTTGTATATCTTCATACTGAAATAGAATGGCAGTTGACTAAGGCCATATAAAGGTGTCAGAGAATTGCAATTTGATTGTAATGGTTCTTATTTCAATCAGTGAAACATGCCTAAAATATATTTTTTTATAAAAAAAAACAAACAATGCCAAAAATGTGTTAAACATTCTTTTTGAAAAAAGAAAGGTGTATATCAACTTCGCTTACTGCGGTCTGTTCACTAACCTCACGTGGAATCAATTTATACTGAATTAATTAAGAAAACATCTTTGGAAGCAAGAAGAAAAAAAAAAAGACCTGTATGAAGTGTTGTTTTTCCACTTCACTTGCTATTCGTTTGGCTGCATTTCACATTCACCTCTTCTGCAAGTGTTCAAACAGCTGTGAAGTATGGAGTTCTTATCCAGCTGCTTTAAAGGATTTCATAAAAGACGTTTGACACATTCTCATGTCTACTCTATATGCAGCTGCCTATTGTTAACACACTGAGTCAGCAATGCTTGCTACAGAAAATAATGAAGGATAATGAGAACATTGTTTGCTTAGGTCTCTTGATGTCTGGCACATGTATTGCTAACAGAAAAGAGTAGGTGTCTCAAGCATTAGTGAAATTCTCTGACTTTATGCCACACAATATTTTTAAAGTTTCTTTATAGCTTTATTGTTATCAAATAAGAATGAAAGCTATTGCCCAAGGAGTTTTAGTTTATTTTTTTTGATGAACATTATCAGACATAAAAACGTTATTAATCTTAATAATCATAAAAGGCTGATTCTGGATTTTGACAATTGACTGCACTAAACTAGCGATGGGCTTGATGTTTGAGTCAAAAGTAAGTTTGACTCGAACATTGGGTGTTCGTGTGTTCGCCGAACATTATCAGACATGAAAACTTTATTAATCTTAATAATCATAAAAGGCTGGTTCTGGATTTTGACATAAGACTGCACTCAACTAGTGATGGGCTTGATGTTTGAGTCGAACGTCAATGTCAACCCCATTGACTTGATTGCACATTAGTCTTTGAAAAGAAAAAATATATAAGAATACCTAACCACTGCAGCCAATCAGAAATGATCTTTTACCTAACATTTCGATTGGTTGATCTAGGGATCTACACAGTTTTACTTTTTGCTTTTCTATGCTCTAAAGCAGTTGCTCCTAACCTTTGTGAGGTTAGGGCCTCAACAATTATTTCAAAATGCTTCCATGCTCCAGGATTATGATATATAATAATATGTAGATTGATAGGATAGGATTTGATAAGAAGAATGTAAGTGCAGCAGTTAGTACTATGTAATGTACAACATACTTCATGCATGCAACAGTCAGAGTGCAGTGATAAGGAGTATGTGACAGTGCAAAGTGACCCCTTATTGTTGATAGTGGTCAGTGTGCTACATTTGCCCAGTATGTCTACATACACTGGTGCTAAGTGTGCACATTACACTGAAAATCAAAGCTCAGTCTGTCTCCCTAATTGGTGGTCAATATTGAGTTTGCCCTTTTACACTGTTTTTCAGTTCCTAGTATGCCTTCTTACAATGGTGGTGTCTGCTCAGTGCGTCCCCTAATTGGTCGACAGTGTTCAGTGTGTCCCCTTGTAAGTGCCCCCTAGCTAATTAACCAAAGCATTTAAAATTAAATGTAGCATCTGTTCCATTCCGGATCCCCTCTAAAACCTACAAGCAGGGCCGTATTTAACGCAGGTAAAAAGGGGCAGCTGCCCAGGGCCCTGTCATTGTTGGGGGGCCCAAAGCAGTTGCCCCTTGCCCACACTTGCCAAATGTCATGGATTTCACTAAGCTGCCTGTCCCGCCATGCTCTTGTCCCTGGCTGCATTCCGGAAAGCAGTGCCACGGTTGGGACAGCTTGCAGCCATTTCACTCATTGCTACATGTTTGCTGCCCACTGTTCACACATTTCCGCCTGCTGTCCCTCCCCCTACCTTACTCGCTCACTCGCTCATCAGTAGTGTCCCTGCCTCTCTCCTGCAGGGCTAAGGACCATCCCCGAGGTGGAGCCTCCAGGCTTCTGCTGCTTGAGTGGGCGGGATTAGCCTGGGCTCCGAGATCGTGCCCGCCTGGAATCAGGTGTTCTGACAGCAGCTGAGCAGAGGGTGCACAACGAGTGTGTCTGGAGGTAAAGTCATCTAGCAGTTCAGTATGTATTTGTTTGCAGGCACCTCTAGGCTGAGTTACTGCAGATTAGCATACAAGTGCTGCCTGTTAGCTGAAAAATTGGAAGATGGCTACACTGCTACTAGGTTTTTACTGTCTCTTGGTGTGGGGTGTGTCCTCCCAATCCCCTGTTATGTGCCCTCCCAGCCCCCATAGTGTGTCCCCTCAGGACCCCCCTGATATGTGCCCTCCCAACCCTCATAGTGTGTGCCCTCAGGACCCCCTGATATGTGCTCTCCCAACGTCCCTGGTATGTGCCCTTCTGACCCCCCCGTACTAAGCCCCTGGTATGTGCCCTCCTGATCCCCGTTATGTGTGCCCTCCTGACCCCTGTGGTGTGTGCCCTTCTGACCTCTGTACTGTGTCCTCCCGACCCCCTGGTATGTGCCCTCCTTACTCCCCTGATGTGTGCCCTTCTGACCCCCGTACTGTGTCCTCCTGAATCCCCTTGTATGTGCCCTCCTGACCCTCTTACTGTGCCCTTTCGGTCACTCTGGTATGTGCCCTTCTGCCCCCCGTACTTTGCCTTCCTGACCCCCCGGTGTGTGTCCTCCGACCCCCATACTGTGCCTTCCTGACTGCCTGGTGTGTGCCCTCCCACCCACCGTACTTTGCCCTCACTCCCTGCACTGTGCCCTGTGCTCTCCTGACCCCTTTTACTGTGCCATACTGACCCCCCCATACCCTTGACCCCCTGTCCTCTGCCCTTGTGATGCCCACTCCTCTGCCTTACATGGTCCTACCTTCTAATGACCCCGGTACACTAAATACGCTTATTAAGATTTTTTTTTACCAAAAATATGTAGCAGAATACAAATTGGTCCAAATTTTTTTTTTTTTGGGGAATGTTATATAGCAAAAAGTGAAAAATATTGTTTTTTTTTTTTTCCGAATTGTCGCTCCTTTTTTGTTTATAGCGCGAAAAATAAAAATCGCACAAGTGATCAAATACCACCAAAAGAAAGCTCTATTTGTGGGGAAAAAATGGCATCTGTTTTTTTTTTGGGGGGTTACTGCCTCGCACGACCGCGCAATTGTCTGTTAAAGTAACACAGCGCCGAATCCCAAAAAATGGCCTGGTCACTATGGGGGGGTGGGGGGGGGGAATCTTCCGGTCCAGAAGTGGTTAAAAAAAATTACAGTTTTTTTAAGAGCTTTGTGAGAGGGCTTTGGTGAAACATTAGGGGTCTAAACAGGGGGATTAGGGTGTGCCCAGATTTTTCTATTTAAATCTTTTATGTACACAGTAGTATTGGGTATATTTATGAGTACTGCTGTATTTATTGATGACTAATTAGCACTGAGCTCAGTTTACTTTACACTTTTTTTTAGTAACCTATAGCAACCACTCAGTTAGCAGTAATGATGTGCAGTAACCTCTAGCAACCAATGGGTGAGCGGAAAGAATGTGAAGTAACCTCTAGCAACCGATCAGTGAGCAGTAAGGATGTGCAGTTATCTCTAGCAACCAATGGGTGAGCAGTAAGAATGTGCAGTAACCTCTAGCAACCGATCAGTGAGCAGTAAGGATGTGCAGTAACCTCTAGCAACCAATCAGTGAGCCGTAAGGATGTGCAGTAACCTCTAGCAATCAATGGGTGAGGGGTAAGAATGTGCAGTAACCTCTAGCAACCGATCAGTGAGTGTGGACCAGTTCTTTATGGAACATTAGTAACATTTTGAGATAAGTCTATGTGCGTGTTTATTTGTTTTTTTGGGATGCTGGAGTGGAGAGCGAAATTGCATGGGGGGCCCAAGAAAATTTTTGCCCAGGGTCAAATCAATATTAAAGACGGCCCTGCCTACAAGAGCTGGTCTTCTTGTGTGCATTGGGGGTCCTAGACCATAATCTCCACAGCTCCTGATCTGTGCAACTCTCTAGGTGCCTGGTGCTCATTATTACACAAGACCTTGCAAATCAACATGTTTGATTTGCAAACATGATCCCAGACATAAACGTCCACACGCCCCCCAACGAAGCCGGCTGTTTATCCATATGCTGATCTGGAGACTTGCGGGACGCCGCGGTTAGATCCATGACCGGCACATACTACATGCCTGTTTTTGTTTTTTAAATTGTAAGTAGTTTTTTTAATAAATTTACCTATTGGTTTACGGGATTACGCTATGGGCCTCTGTTTCTTTCTACATATGGCTTTACGTTCAATGGAGTATATGAGAAGTTCCAAGTGTGCCACATATTAATGTGATCGGTTTAACAACACACCGGAAACGGCTTTCGGCTTTTGGAGTCTTTCGAAGCACCTGAGCTTGATATCGGTTGACCTACTGGTTTACTACTAGCTGGGAGAGGCTGTCTCATTAAATTGAGCAGCCACGGAATTTCGGTAAGCTGCTTGTTATACCTGAGCACAAGGGTGTCCCCTTCCTACACTTTTCCCTGGTGTCACTGGAAGAAAGTTATTTTGCACGTGGATTCACATCTCTGCACTTAATATTGGGACTATTCATTTGGACATTATCCCCTCTCCTTTTTTGTTTTCTTTATATGAGCTTTTCAGCTATATAATTGTATACTGATTTCAGCGCTGCACTTTTTGGTTTTTATTAAATCAACATGTTTGCAGGTTAGGGCTCGAGGATCTAACTGAATGCCTGAGGCCCATGGCACAGGCCTACCTGGTGCGTGATCTACTGTGGGGAAGCTACTTGAACCCTTGGGAGTGTTAGGGACTTTTGAACCGGACGGCTAGATGGACTCCCTACAAATATTCGGGAACACACATAGACATACACAAGGGTAGAGTCAGAGCATGTTCATTGTTCATTTATTTCAGCAAATGTCCTGAGCATATATACTGTTGGAACAACAGAAAAATTTATTTCGCTTGGCTTCAGTATGACTCACGATCACATGATACTTTTTGACATACTACCCAAATTAGAGTATTCCCATAACAGACTTATGTTCTCATAAGAAACTATTTTTGCAGAGTCAGACATATTTGAACATACAAGATGTTATGACTATAAATCAAGGATAGCTGCATGAGAAATAGAGACGAATATACAAGATGAAAACACCATTACCCTTCAGGGAGAGCAACCACTTTCCCCAACCACCAGCTATGTGGCCACTCAGGTTTACACGTATGTGATAAACTATTTCTTTGGCTGTACACATTCTCACCTTTGCAGTGTATTTCGGAGTTCCCTTACATTTAATATTTCACTTCACTTAAATATACAGTACAGTCAACAAGGCAGAAATATAGTGGCTTCTGAGAGCTTTTACAAAAATAATAAAAATAGATTACAAGTCAACAGTTTCATATAGTTCCATGTGGTTGGTAATACAGTCCAGTATATGTGGCAGTAAAGGAAAATTCCCCTTACACCTTAGACTATTAGACAGTTCCCTGTGCGCCCCCCTACAGTGCACAGTGTGCTCCCTTAATTGGTGGGCAGTGCTCAGTATCTTCCCGTATATCAATGTGTACCCTTATATTGGTAGTCAGTGCTTAATTTGTCCTCTTGCACTGGTGGTCGGTGTGTCCCCTTACACCAATGGTCAGTGTGCCCCCCTACTGTAATGGGTGAAAAAAATCTTATTATTTAGCTTTAGTAAAGACCACACTGACAGCATGGCTAGAGGCATCATTTTCCAGTTATTGCTGGGTGAAAACACATAGGGGACTTGAGGGAGGGAGCAATGCCCTCACCAAGGATAAAGTTCTGTCCAGAGAATTGGGAGGAGATGGCCAGGAGGTGGAATCAAAGCCGTGATGTAAGGAAACAACTTCGGGACCCAAGGCATCAACTAATATCAGATGTAGGGCATGGAGGATGCAGTCCGTGGCACCTCACCCTCATGAAAGCACTACACCTCCTGCCTGACCCCTGGTCTTGTCCCTCTACTGCTGCCACTATCTTTGACCATTGTCAAACTGTGGCCTTGCAAAAGGAACACTGTGGGCCAGCACCAGCCTGGGGCCTGGCAGTTAAGGAACACTATTAGGAACACTATTATAATTAAGTAAGTAATAAACAGCCGTGGCCAAAATTTTTAAGAATGACACAAATATTAATTTTCAGTCTGCCTCATCAGTTTTTATGATGGCAATTTCCATATACTCCAGAATGTTATTGTAGCATTCTCCTAGATAGGTGCTAGAGAGTGAGTATAGTTTTTGGCTCTGTCTGCCTATCAGAGGAGCTGCAGGTAAATTCTATATTTTCTCTGCTTAACAGGGAGCAGGATCTGTGAGTTAGGTCTGCTCAATGTGCTCAGTGTGTGATTCATGTGGTCAGAGGGAGTGTCCCCACTGGTCCAATGGGGAGGCACATTGCACAGTGGAGGAAACCTGACCAATGGACACACAGGCTTTGAAACAGCTCCAGTGATTGGCACAAGACTGCTGTCTCGGTGCATTGTGGGGTGTAGTATATAAAGCAAGAGGCACATGTGCTCTAGGTCTTTGGCTCGTGAGCAGAGTCCCGGAAGGAGGGTGGCGGCTACTGGAAAGCAGTATCGTGAGTACAGAGGATTGTGCCTAAGGGCCTGACCAGGAAGGGGGCCACTCCAGAGTAAAGTAGTCAGTGGATGGCACACTTGTATAAAGTACTCGAAACCCATGCTTGAGTAAAAGTACAAGTGCTCGATCAAAAAGTGACTTAAGTAGAAGTGGAAGTGCTCTATCAAAAAGTGACTTGAGTAGAAGTACTAAAGTATTCAACATTTTTTGTACTTAAGTATTGCAAGTAGTTTTTTAAAAAAATGTTGCTACTCAAGTACTGAAGGTAAAAGTACCAGCAGTTTTTTTAAAAAAATTGCTACTCAAGTACTGAAAGTAAAAGTACAAGTACTGTGTTATGTAGTTATTAAAGAAAGAAGTCAAAAGTTTGAACATCATATTGTTTTTTATTATTTCAAATGATTAACCTAAAGGACAATCACAATTCCTTTGGCTGTAACTTTTTGTAAACAAAAACAGATAAAGTATGTCCCTCCCTTTCCCCTTTAAAGCATCCCTCCTTCTCTTCCCTGCATGTCCTCCCCCCCCCCCCCCCACAGCTTATTGGTGCGCAAAATCATATATAAACCAATGTGATATACAACAATATATTCCAATAATGAAAAAAAAGGAAGAGTGTATGAAATCAAAGTCAATAAAAAGTCCATATACCTGTATATAATGCCATAATGCCATAATACCATATATATGTGACAAAACAAGATGAATATATTTTCAACGGTGCAGGAATCAAACAGGTGCTATTCCAAATAATAGGTGCAGACTCCCACCACCTTATGGATTTCCCCCTTACCCGGCGGATGAACGTAAGTGCAAAATGATATCCAAATAGACTCTTCCAGTGAAACAAAACTGCAAAACCTGTGCTCTCAACTTCCAGTGAAAAAAGCAAAATCAGCCTCTTACCAGAAAAAAGGTCTATGTACGCTTGTGACTCTCCTTGGTTGGGGGAGGTTCTCTTTCCCCTTAACAGCAGATATGTAGACCATTTTATTTATACATACAGTAGCATTTATTTTCGTATGCGCTGATTTACACATGACATTATACACATTTTTTTGAACTTCATGAAACCTGCCATCTACTGTTCTGGCAGTGGTAATTTTTATAATGGTAACGAGTAACTATTCAGCACAAAAAAAAAATATTGGAGTAGAAGTATTGAAATCATCGAAAAATGTATTGAAGTAAAAGTGGAAGTAGGAGAAAAAAATTCTACTCCAGGAAAGTACAGATACCGCCTTTCGGTACTTAAGTACAGTAGTGAAGTAGTTCTACTTAGTTACTATACATCTCTGGTGGACGGGTGTCAGCTGGTGGATAGAAAGGGGGTACTGGGTGTGTGCCCTGAATATAAGTACTAAAAGGAACATAACCTCAGATTGATCTGGTGACAGGATGAAGCTGTGGCTTTGCCTCATTCTCAGATAGAAATCCTCAGCATTGTGAATAGTTCAAGTGTTGCAGTATCCCACTCATCCCTTCTCCCATCCCAACATCAAATATAACAACAAAAACAACAACCCCTGAACTGTTTATTGACTGAGCCAAGAAAGTAAAGTGTTAAAATTCTGCATGCAGTTGCTACGGGTAACCCAGGGGAATCCAGAAGTGTGAAAAACCAGCAGCTCCTAAGGGGGCAGTGCTACATTATGAAAAGTGATCAGATGAATTGCAATTAATTGCAAAGTTCCTCTTTGCCATGAAAATTAACTTGAAACCATTTCTCTCTAGGAAAAACATCAGGGGCAGACTGATATTCTGCAAAAGGTACAGGGATTGGACTGCTGAGGACAGGGGTAAAGTGATTTTCTCTGATGAAAAAAAAAACACAAATTCTGATAAACTTCAAGTTATGCAAGAATGGGCTGCCATCAGCCAGGATGTGGCCCAGAAGTTGATTGACAGCACGCCAGGGCAAATTGCAGAGGTCTTGAAAAAGAAGGTTCAACACTGCAAATATTGATTCTGCATAAACTTCATGTAGTTGTCATTAAGCGCCTTTGACATTTATGAAATGCTTGTAATTATACTTCAGTATACCATAGTAACTTCTGACAAACAGATCTAAAAACAGACTTTGTGAAAATTCTCAAAACTTTTGGCCACGGCTGTACACTATATTACCAAAAGTATTGGGACGCCTTGCCTTTACATGCACATGCACTTTAAGAGCATCCCAGTCTTAGTCTGTAGGGTTCAATAATGAGTTGGCCCACCCTTTGCAGCTATAACTGCTTCAACTTCAGTAGGCCCTCTCTCGAACATCAGTGCCTGACCTCACAAATGCGCTTCTGGAAGAATGATCAAACATTCCCATAGACACACTCCTAAAACTTGGGGACCGCCTTCCCAGGAGAGTTGAAGCTGTTATAGCTGCAAAGGGTGGGCCAACTCCATACTGTACCCTATGGACTAAGACTGGGATGCCATTACAATTCGTGTGGGTGTAAAGGCAGGTGTACCAATACCTTTGGTAATATAGTGTACATTCAAGCATTTTGTATTATATAAATTCAACTTGTCTTGTTTCACACCACAATAAAATATTGTTTAAATAAATGTAAGCTTTTGTGTGTACTTATTACGAGATGTTTCCTTATATCTGGTCTTTCATGAAACAATTTCTGAAATGCCATTCCTACAAAAATATCCAAAACAGAAGGTTTTTTCTGAAGGCTGGAGTTTGCTTTAAAAACGACTACTCAAAATTATGTGATTTTATGCTTGTTAGGCTTAATAGCATATCCTCCCACTGCGTATTTGCTTCTGCTAGATTTGTACCACTGCCAGGAATTTGAAATATAATGAAACTTTGTAAAATGGTGGTAACATTGCAGAATAAGTTGACTGTCCTTTTTTTTTTATCTACGGTACTTGAATACCCAAATAAACATTTTTCACATAGCCACTTCTTAATAATATCTCGAACTGGAGAATGCTATTGTAATATTTTTACCATGCTGTATTTACTATTAAACTAGACCTCTGGGCAAATGACTCAAAGTGGTTGTAAAGGCAGAAAGTTTTTTTTATCTTAATGCATTCTATATATTAGGATTAAAAACCTTCTGTTTGCAGCAGCCCCCCTCAGTCCCCCTAATACTTACCTGAGCCCCATCTCGAACCAGCGATGTTGCACAAGAGACTCGGCTGTCCGGGACTCTCCCCCCTTATTGGCTGAGACACACCAGCGGGCGCAATTGGCTCCCGCTGCTGTCAGTCAAAGTCAGGGAGACAATGAGGAAACAGGGGGCAGGACCGAGTCACGACTCCTTTTCTGAATGGACATAGGCGCTGCGGATCGGTTCAGGTGCCCCTGTAGCATGCTGCTTGCTATGCAGCACTCAGCAGGAAGGAGGGGCCAGGAGCACTGGTGAGGGACCTCGTAAAAAAGGTGGTTTTGGGCTGCTCTGTGCAAAACCGCACAGAGCAGGTAAGTACAACATGTTTGTTATTTTTATACAAAAAAAACCCCCCCAAAAAAACGAGACTTTAGTATTACTTTAATATATATTTAGAAAACATGTATGTGAACTGTTTTACATGTCAAAGGATTTGTATTTCTGTCTCTCTGGTCCTGATATTTACACAGCCTTACCAAACAACAAAGGCAGCATTGTGACCTGACTTTCCTATACTGCAGTTAATTGCCGATTCCACCTTAAACCTGCACAGAAGAAAAAAGTGTTCAGACATTAGGCATCACATTTCCATCAAGTCAATCAATTAATTACAAAGTAATACTTAGATCGAATGCAACCATTTTAAATACTTAGCTGCATTTTCCAGGACATGAGAGCTCTAACCTATTTGCAGCTTACTACTTTGGAGAATGAGAGCTCAAAATTAAAGTGTGAGAATTTCTTTCAGTATATGGTTCCTTTAGAGTTCCAGGTTTAACCATTTGTCTATCAAGACATGGTAGACAAGTGGTTAAACTAAGCTCACAGTTGCTATTACTTTCCAATAAAAATGATTTAGGTGGCTCTAGAGCTCTTTTTTGGGGTTCTCAAAGTGTGCCCTCACTTCCAGCTGTGCCCGCAGTGGTTTCCGGTCTCTCTCATTCCTTTAGGGAGTCCAGGACCTCTGGGAACTACTCATACAGTGAGAGCAGGAGGAACTCAAGGGAACATCCATTC
Organism: Pelophylax lessonae; assembly: GCF_965119305.1. Taxonomy (NCBI): domain Eukaryota; kingdom Metazoa; phylum Chordata; class Amphibia; order Anura; family Ranidae; genus Pelophylax; species Pelophylax lessonae. The sequence continues at coordinate 382,888,414 of NC_138772.1, forward strand.
CCTGATCCCTCCTGTTACTAATGACCCAAGAAGCAACATCTATTATGTCACCTTTTGAGTCACAGCTGTCATTCCTCAGCTAGTGTAATCAAGGATGCAGCTGTTCATGCATGAGCTGTGCTTGAATACTTACTTTGGAGGGCAGGGAAGACATTGGGGGTATAATAGTGTAGTAACCTCTTCTGTAAATAGTTGTGTAGTGTAGATAGAGGCTTGTCAGAAGCCCCTGTGTGAATCAGAGCTTTTACTTTAGGTCAGGCTGGAGGGCTTTGCAGGTCAGGCCTCTAGTACCTCCCTCTGGTTCTAGAAGCTTGGAGAAGCTTCTGAAAGTTAGTGGGTGGAGGCCAGGAGGTGCTGATCTGAAAATTTATGGGAATCTGGCCAATCATTAGGCAGGAGGCCTGGCATGATGGCTGAACCAGCCCATAAATATTAAGGAGCCTGGCCAGTAGGGTAATCGGGTGGAAGATGGACGGTTCAGGTGCTGCTGTCAAGCCTGGGAGGGGACCCGGCGAAGGGGGGGTTCTTCCTCCAGGCTTGAGGTTGAGGCAAGGAGGAAAGCTAACAGAGGGAGCTCCAATGCCCTGCAGTCCTCTGGGGAAAAGCACAGCCTGCATAGGCTGGAAAGGAACCAGCCCAGCAGAAGGCCTGAAAGCAGTTCTATCCATAGCTGCAGGACAAGGACAGTGTGAGTACCTCTACACCCTCAGGGCCTAAAAGGGAGAAGTCTGCTAGATACAAGTTTTTGGCAAGTCTTCAGGGGACAGTTGCTTAGCCAATCCCCAATAAGGGAACCAAGTGCTCCTACAAGTTGGGACTTTGCTAAAAATCCACTCAGTGGACACCAAAACTCCTTGGAGGGGGATTACTTTTCTAAAGAGAGTTGCTGTTTTGGCTGGAACACAGTCAAGTGTCTGTTGTTACAGTCTGCCAGAGAAGGAAATTGTCCTCATTTGTTGTTCCTGAAGTCAAGTTTGGCATCCCACAACCCCTTTACCCAATCCAAGTGTAGCCAGGCAAACCAAATCATCACAGGCACACTTGAATCAGAGAACAGTCCGTGACTTTGTTTTTGTTTTATTGAGGGTAATCTCTTGGATAGGAATGGGAGGTTAGTGGATGCCCATTTGACTTCAACAACAAACTTCAGGGACAACTCTTCCTATATACAGCCAGAGGAAGGAAGTTGAGCCTCGGAAATGACGTTGCGGCCCGCCCTCTCCAATACTGCTGCTTTTTGTCCCTCGCCAGCTTCCGTGGAGTATCCGGTGTCGGGGGGTGACGCTACTTCCGTTTTTCAGCGTCTACCTGCCGATGCTTCTGAGTGAGGCATGGCAGCAGCCACACAGCACCTCCATCACATCTCCCTGCTGCTGCTATTGGTCCCTTGCACACAGCAGTGCCTGCGCTGACACCCACAGCGTTTGTCACCCTCCAGCCCACACCATCATCTGAACATTTCATTCATGAGGATGATCTGCCTGTTACCACATCAAACTTGTGCCTATTGCCATGCAAGTAGGTGATTAATAAATGTGCTTTTAAAAACTTCTCTCACTGACCTGGTGCCCTTGTTTTCCATTGTATATCTGTTCCGGAGGATCCCCATACCTCTCACAGGAGCTGCCGGTCGCCTTCCCTTCCTCTTTGGACACATGTGACAGTGCCTTGGCCATCACATCTACTGGAACTTTCCTCTCTCTCCCCTTCCATTCACTCTGGACATATGCCAGCTCAGGCCTGTTGACATTATTGTTCATGTTTTCATTTTAATGTTTCTCTTTTATGTACTTTTCATTGTTTTTTGTTATCTTTTTTATTTTCATTAATTTATCATTATCGGCATGAACTAGTGAGCGCTGATTCACTGACTTTGGCAGGTGTTGTTTGTTTGGATTTCTTCCTATATACAGTCTCTATATACAGCTCTATGTACAGCTCCACTTTTTCCTCCAGCACTCACTTGCTTGCAGAACCCAGCTGGAACACTGTAAATATCTGACAGCCACTCAGTCAGATTAAAGCAATGACACATTACAGGCAGGAACCCAAGGCCCCCTAGTTGTAGCAGATTTCAGTGTCCAGCTTGCATCACTCCTGTGGCTACTGATACCAGCACCACCTCTTCAGGCACTGCCAACCAGCCTGGCTGCAGCTGCCTCTTTCACTAGCCCTCCAGGCTAACTTCTCCCTACAGTCCTCCAGACTGACACTCACCAGCCCACCCGGATGACTCTTAGGAGATCTCCCAGATGTGCTGACCTGCTCCTGCTGTCCTCTCTCCTTGCTCCCATGTCTCTAGAAAGGGCTTCCTCTGTGTGTTTTGGATCCTTCCAGCCCCCGAACACCGGCCTGAGGTCATCCCCCCCAAACTAGGGGCATGCTCAAGGGCCACCGACAGCCTCTTCAGCACCCAGTCTCCATCTTTCACCGATTTCCTCTCCCTGGCACGACTCATCCCTATTTATGAGGTGGCCTGCCCCCTGCCAGCCATTTACTGGGGATTGGCTGAGGCCCTCATAAATATTCCAAGCAGATTCTCCTAACCTCCACCCACTATGTCTAGAACATTCTCCAATGTCCCTGAGAACGGGGGGGGGGAGGGGTCACCAGAGAGGCTGCTAACTTGAGTCATCCAGCCCTGAGTCACTGAACCCTGACCCAGGTTACACAGTTCAGGCTTAGCCGTGAACTAACTATGTTTTGCCTACTCTAACAGAAAACCTATTTATTCCTAGCACAAATACTAGAGGGTGCTACACAAGTTAAAATCCCTAATAAATACAAACAACATCAAACCCATGGATTGTGTCCGAAAGAGTGTGGTGCGCATAGGGGGACCCAAAATTCAGCGGCTCATTAGGGGGTAGCACTACAGTAGACCCTTGATGTCTCCTTAAAGAGTATATGTCACCTGTTCATGGTTGTTAGCCCCCTTATGATAAAAATAAAGCTAATAAAAAAATGTAAAAACTGTAAAAAAATATATAGAATAAAAATAATAAAAAAAATTGAAAGCACCCCTTTACATACCCCACATGAAATGCGCAGTGTAGGACAGGCACATGAATGTAAACATCAATTGCATAACACATGTAAGGTATCATCACAAACATTGGAATGAGAGCAATAATTGTAAGGCCATAATTCCCTGTTAAAGTCATATTAAACTCAAATGTAAATAAAAAATACTGTATAGAGCTAATACTACTACAGTACAGTCTATTACTTTACACACACAGAAGCCGCATCATCCTTTAATGGAAATAGTTAATTTGGGCCAGCTTGGCCCAAACAAGCTATGACGAATGAAAATAAACCTGGAGTTCTACTTTAAAGACATAAAAAATGACAAAACATATCCCTCTATAGTGTTTACTTGTCTCAATTAAGAGCACTAAGTGTCATTTTTGTCTGTTGCTTTGTTCCTCTGGTATCAGCATGAATCACTTCTGACAAGCTTTCCTGACACTAAGAGGAAAAAAAGGTGAAGGGGATGTAACTTCTGCTAAATGAGATCCTCAGCTCTGTTCCTGTGTGCTGTGTGAAGGGGGTATGTCCCTTCCCTCCAATCAGCTCTCAGAGCTCTCCTCACTGAGCTCTGCAGTGTGTTACTTCAGCTCTCTGCCCCCCTTTTTTCTGAACTTCATAGAAGAGAAGACTGCAGATAAACATGTACAACTTAATTTGGAGGATTTGTTTAATCTCTGTATATCATCTTAGGCCAGTCACTTGACTGGGTAGATGTAACACTGGGTGAATGTAAGGGTTTACAACCACTTTAAAGCAAACCGGTGTTAGATTCAAATTTAAATATCTCATCCACAGTATTAAGAAGCCGCCCTTCAGTGACTTTCCTTCCCCACCCCTATACACCGCTGCAGTCTATGTAAAGATTCTAGACACTAACTTTAGAGGAAAGTATATATATATATATATGCATGCTTGCTAGGGATACCCCCTACCTCTATATTACAGTGTGTGAGCCAGGTAATAGGAACTGCATTGCAAAAGACTATGAGGGGTATCATGTGGCTTCCCACACCTGAGGGCTGCACTAGGAAAAAGGGCACTGGACAAGGGTTAAGGCAGTGGAGGGTGCCTTCTAAATATTCTTGATTGGGGAAAAGGGGGGGGGGGTTACACAGATTTATTTTAGATAAAGGTGTCAAAATGCTGGTTTGCCCTGCTTGCATGCTTTGCAATGGCATTATGCATTTAAAATGATACAGTATTTTCTACAGTGATTCATATGTCCAAGACAGCTAGATAAGAAGGTGTAAGAAAAACACAATTCGCCACTTGCATTTGTATACAGGGCCTGCATAGAGTCGAAGAGCAACTTTGCTCCCCTCATCCCCCCATGTTCTTTTCCCCCTCTTTTCACTTTCAACTGGGCAGTGAATTCAGCATTTTCCTTAGATATTTAAATTTACCTTGAATGATATATATGTTTGACCCTTCTTTACAATTGCAGTCATGGATGATTTATTGGCCTAGATCTCTGCCTTGTACTCATCATGGGGACTTTAATACTACTTTGGACCCTGACCTTGACTAACTTAAACCTGGGCATGGGGAGCTGCAGCCTTTGGGTTCCTGGCTTTGCATGTATGATATAAGTGTGATTTGAGGGTGTGGAAAAATCCTAATTTTAGAACTTAGTTTTATTACCTATAAACACTCAAGCTTTTGATCTATAAAACACTTTCCTGCATATATTGTGCTAAATCTACTAAGGATTGTTTGCCTAGGATGATATCCTTCAAATGCCTTGCAAAATAATTTTGGATCATTACCTCTTGCAAATTAACATATATACTTCACTTAATCCCCCAGCTACATCACTAACCTAGTCTCAAATTACCAATAAAAAAAATGTTGTTTGTTCCAGAACTCCTGCTTTCTATCTCTCTTGTCTCCTCCTCCCATGCTTGCCTCTAGGACTTTTCCTGAGCCTCTCCCATCTTATGGAACTGTCTATCCCAATGTGTCCAGCTATCTCTTACTCTGCCCACTTTTAGGCGATCCCTGAAAAGCCTTCTCTCCAGAGAAGCCTATCCTGCCTCCACCTGACAACTGTATGTCCTCTTTCTCCATTAGCTCATCCCCCCCAGTTAGAGTTAGAGTTAGGTCTGCTCAATGTGCTCAGTGTGTGATTCATGTGTTCTGATGGAGTTCCCCCACTGATCCAATGGGGAGGCACATTGGATAGTGGAGGAAACCTGACCAATGGGCACACAGGCTTTGATACAGCCCCAGTGATTGGCACAGAATACTGTCTCGGTGCATTGTGGGGTGTGGTATAAAAGCCAGGAGCACATGTGCTCGGGGTCTTTGGCTGGTGAGCAGAGTCCTGGAAGGAGGGTGGCGGCTGCCTCCTCTTCTGCAGTGGTTGGTGTATGGTCACAGGCAGTTGGCCTGGTGATCCAAAAGTGTGGAGCTGATCCCAGAGGTCCAGGAGAGCTAACTATTAGGAGTTGAGACACCGGAGAACATGAAAAGCAGTATAGTGAGTACAGGGGATCGTGTCTAAGGGCCTGACCAGGAAGGGGACCACTCCAGAGTAGAGTAGTTAGAGGACAGGTGTCAGCTGGAGGATAGAAAGGTGGTGCTAGGCGAGTACCCTGAAGATAAGTGCTAAAGAACATTACTTCAGATTCATCTAGTGGCAGGATGAAGCTGCGGCCTTGCCGCATTCTCATATGGAAGTCCTCAGCATTGTGAATAGTTCAAGTGTTGGAGTATCCCACTCATCCCTTCTCATATCTCCATATAAAAAAACAACAAAAACAACAATCCCTAGACTGTTCATTGACTGAGCCAGAAAGTAAAGTGTTAAGATTTTGCATGCAGTTGCTATCGGTAACCCAGGGGACCTGAAAAGGTGAGAAATTCAGCCACCCCCAAGGGGGCAGGGTTACATAAGCTTTAATGAGCAGGGCCCTCTGATTTCTCCTGCATTGAATTGCATTGTAACTGTGCTGTCTGCCCTCGTGTTGTGAAGTGCAGTGCAAACTGTTAGCGCTATACAAATCCTATATATATATATATATATAATAAAGAGCACCTGCGCAAAAAAAAAAAACAATAATGGCTAAATAAATACTAGATACCCATTAAAGAAGAGCTGCGTGTCCTACATCTATCAAAGCTGGATAAGATTGCTAAAATTCAGAGAAAAATCGTGCTCCTCAAAATCAAGTGTAAACATTCAAAATATAAAGTGCTACTAGACTGTTTTTGTTGTATTCGGTTTCTAGTATAGCACTTTATATTTTGAATGTTTGCACAGAGTTGATTTTGAGAAGCGCAATTTGTCTCTGAATTTTGGCTACATAAATCCTGTGTAATAAAAATATTAATAAAAAACAGGCCATACTTTTCTGTAGGCAATCCTAGGGGTACTTAAAAAAATTCACAGGATCTGGGATAGATGGCAGGAATCTCAAGAAAGTGTGGTACTACCTGACTCCCTCTTGCATTGCTTGGTATGATCTATTCACTATATTGTTAAAAGTATTGGGACTCCTGCCTTTACACGAACATTAACTTCAAGGGCATCCCAGTCTTAGTCCGTAGGGTACAATATTGAGTTGGCCCTCCCTTTGCAGGCATAACAGCTTCAACTCTTCTGGGTAGGCTTTCCACAAGGTTTAGGAGTGTGTCTACGGCAATGTTTTACCATTCTTCCAGAAGCGCATTTGTGAGGCCAGGCACTGATGTTGGACGTGAAGGCCTGGCTTGCAGTCTCCACTCTATTTTATACCAATGGTGTTCTATCGGGTTGAGGTCAGGACTCTTGAAGGGATGTGAACTCTTAAGGCGTGAGCATACCAAGACATTTTGGACAATTTAATGCTCCCCACAGTTTGGGGATGGCCCCTTCCTGCTCCAACATGACTGTGCTCCAGTGCAAAAAGCAAGGTCCATAAAGACATGGATGAGAGTTTGGGGTGGAGGAACTTGACTGGCCTGCACAGAGTCCTGACCTCAACCTGATAGAACACCTTTGAGAAGTTCATGTGCGGGTAAAAGCATGTGTTCCAATACTTTTGTCAATATAGTCTAGATTTTCTCCCTATGAGTTCACAACTGGGCAACTGAAAGTTGTGTTTTTATATTGCTGCCATTTTTTGTTAATCTTATGACTATTCCACTTATTGCTGTGGGTTCTACTCACTAGAACACTTACATGTTGTACTGACAGTCTATATAATATGTTTGCTTTCTCCTAAACACTCCAACAAAAAGCATCTTTCAAAAAATGTTGGCACTAAAAGAATCCTTGTACCCATTTTACAAAGTTGAGGTGGCGGTAGGGTGTTTCATACAAAAAATATGTTATCTTTCTTGTCTTTGAGGCAAATAATAAAAACCTCCCCACAGCATATTTGCTTTAGCCGTGATCCTATTTCATTGTTTGTGAAAAGCCGGAGTTTTGTTTATTTTGCAGAATCACTGACATGCTTCTAAAAACACAATGTTTTCATTGCCAGCTGCCATAATAATTTTGTTTCATGGCAGACACAGTGAAAGCCAGTGATAAGACCTTCAGACCACATTTTTAGTCTGGAACTAATTTAAATGTCTGGAGTTCCTTATATTTTTAACATAAGGTAACTGTGCTTGAATAAAATTGTTACATTGCCATTTGTTTTCTATAACCACAAGGATGATGCATTTAACTTTTTCCAAAAACCACAAATTCAGCAATAAAAATGTGATTGTATGTGTGAAGATTTAATACAGTGAAGTTGGTGTTATTATTACACCTGATGGGAATAAAATAAAGGCGAAATATTTTATTCAGTTTTGAATAGAGTGGAAAAGGATTAGACCACATGTTTTTATTTCAGTTTATGTCCCTGTTGGAAAGATTTGCACCTTTGTCTTTGCTGGTGACCATCATGCTTGGTAATGAAAGTTAGGGGAAATCCAATTTTAGAGCTGTCGCCCATAAGTGAGGGGAAATCTTCTGTAGCACCCTCTAGCTAGTGTTCTAGATGTAAATAGGTTTGTTAGTGTAGGAAAATTGGTTTGGCTGAGATCCAGGTCTGGGCTGAATCTGGATAAAGGATGGGTGACTCAGGGAGGCTGGATGACTCATCAGGCAGCACCTCTGGTAACTCCCCCTGCTCTCTGGAACCTTGACAAAGCTTCCAGAAGTGGAGGTGGGGGTTTAGGAGGAGCTGCCTGGGGTATTGATGAGGGCCCCAGCTAATCCCTAGCAGATGGGCTGGCAGGGGATGGGCACCTCTTAAATACTCTGGGGTCATGCCAGCTAGGGAAAGTCGGGTGGAAGATGGCGAAGGAGTGCTGAGGAGGCTGTTAGTGGCCCTTCAGGGTGCCCCCTAGTCTGGGGGTGGTAACCTTGGGCCCGGGGCTCGGGTGCTGGAGGTATACTCTACATCACACAGAGGAGTCCTTGCCTGGATGCATAGGAGTAAGTGTGAGGACAGTGGGAGAGATTCAGCACATGCAGGAGTTCTCCAGGAAAAGTCAGCCAGGTGGGCTGGTAAGTGCGAAGTCTGGGAGGACTGTGGGAAGTAGTCTGAAGGGCTAGTGAAAAGGGCAGCTGCAGCCAGGTGGGCTGACAGTGCCTGAAGGGGTAGTGCTGGGATCAGTAGTCACAAGGATGGAAGCTGCACACTGGACTTCCTCTCTACACACCAAAGGGGCCCACGGTCCCTGCCTGTAAGGGGCTTTTGCTTTGATCTGGCTGAGTTATTTGCCAGATCCACTGAAAGTGTCCCAGCTGAGTCTGTGGTTTCTGCAAGCAAGTGAGTGCTGGAGGAAGAGGAATGTATATAGCTGTACATAGGAAGAGTTGTCACTGAAGTTGTCTGAAGACAAGTGGACATCCCATAATCTCCCTAATCCCTATCCAAGTTTTTTTCCCTCAATAAAACACAGTGCTGGACTGTTTACTGATTTAAGTGTGCCTGTGGAAACTCTTTGTGCCTGGCTGTGCAGGGTGGAAGATCCCATTTCACCAGCAGCTCCTACGTGGGGTGCGCTACACTTCCAATGTGCACACCCCTTCCCCGAGACAACATCCTAAGAGGACAATTCTCCTAACTTTGGGAGATTTCCTCTGACTTCTTGCTGCATTTCTGGGGCATGAAGTGAAGGGACATTTCCCCAATTGGACACAGACACCAAAAAATAAACTGATAGTGGGTTAGCCTTTCCCTACCCTATTTAAAACGAAAAAAAAAAACATTTTTGACTAAGGGCTCTTTCACACAGGCAGACCGTTCAGATCCGCCTGTCCGTTTTCTTGGCGGATCAGAATGGTCCTCCCATGCATCCCTGTGGGGCATCGGATGTATATAATAAGCATAATTTGATTGGTTTACGCAAACATTATATTGTCTACAAACTATGGTATATATTTATGGATTTTTTTATTTTTATTTATTTATTTATTTTATACCAGTAATGGCAGTGATTTGCAACTTATAGTGGGACTTTGATATTGAGGCGGATAATCAGACATTAACTGACACTTTTTTAGGAACCAGTGACACCAATACAGTGATCAGTGCTAAAAATATGCACTATCACTGTTCTAATTACACTGGCTTGGAAGGGGTTTAACATCTAGAGAAATCAAGGGGTTGCCTAGTCAGTGTTTATGTGTACTGTATATGCTGCTTTTACTAGGGAAAGAGATGGATTCTAGTTCTTGCTTTTAAGGAACCCATCTCTTCCCCCCTGTCAGAACGGTGATCTGCCTTGTTTTGCTATGCAGATCCGTTCTGTGTTGTTTACAGATAATCGGCAGATCGGCTTCTACTGTTGGGAATCAAAGCAGAAGCGCACCCCCTACAGGCGGACATGCAGAATCACACACAGTGGGGGGGAAAAGGTATTTGATCCCTTGCTGATTGTGTATGTTTGCCCACTGACAAAGAAATGATCAGTCTATAATTTTAATAGTAGGTTTATTTTAACAGTGAGAGACAGAATAACAATAAAAATATCCAGAAAAGCGAATTTCAAAAAAGTTATAAATTGATTTGCATTTTAATGAGTGAAATAAGTATTTGATACCCTATCAATCAGCAAGATTTCTGTCTCCCAGGTGTCTTCTATACAAGTTAAAAGCTGAGATTAGGAGCACTTTCCTAAAGGGAGTACTCCTAATCTCAGTTTGTTAGCTGTTTAAAAGACATCTGTCGGTAAAAGCAATCAATCAATCAGATTCCAATCTCTCCACAATAGCCAAGACCAAAGAGCTGTCCAATGATGTCGGGGACAAGATTGTATACCTACACAAGACTGGAATGGGCTACTAGACCACCGCCTTGGTGAGAGGGTGACAACAGTTGGTGCAATTATTCGCAAATGGAAGAAACACAAAATAACTGTCAATCTCCCTCGGTCTGGGGCTCCATGCAAGATCTCACCTCGTGGAGTTTCAATGATCATGAGAACAGTGAGGAATCAGCCCAGAACTACACAGGAGAATCTTGTCAATGATCTCAGGGCAGCTGGGACCATAGTCACGAGGAAAACAATTGGTAACACACTGCGCTGTGAAGGACTGAAATCCTGCAGCACCCACAAGGTCCCTCTGCTCAAGAAAGCACATGTACAGGCCGGTCTGAAGTTTGCTAATGAACATCTGAATGATTCAGAGGAGAACTAAGTGAAAGTTGTCAGGACTATTGGGGCTAAAAGGAGTCATATAAGGCCCATACATATTATTTTATACATATTGTCATATTGGGCAGCCTAGCAGCCATTTTGTCATGAGGTGAATGAAAGTTCATTGTCTTTGAGTAAGATTTCTTTACAGACACCTTTTAAGTCTCAGTAAAGACTGTTTTTCAAGCCATAAATAAATAGGCCCCTTGACATCACACCAAGATAAGATCATGGTGGTGCCAAACTGGGTGCTAATGAGGGTGATGTGATGCCAGTGAAACATTATTATTATTATTTGTAGAGATGTATTAGCAACAATATTATTATATTAAGTGAAGCATATACATAGTTCTAGGAATGCATTGTATACTATTGTTTTGTTTTTGTGTGTATGTAACTAAGTATTAATTCCACTTAAGTTGCTTCACTTATTCCCTTATATAAACATTCTGACATAATTGGAGGCCCCAGCGAGATAAGTGCCTAGTGAAATAAGGGTTACAATTGTGCAAAATATATATTTTGTTGCCATTTGCATTGATTGATTGTTGCTATTGTTGGATACAATATTGAGCATGGCTGAGTCCGAAGGCATTCTTGATGAATTTGGTCACATTGACGCAGATGCAGGAGCGGGTATGCACAATAAACAGGTTAGAGAAGTGGTCAAATTTAAAGTGATGTCTTATGTCAAAGATAGATTGGCTGTTAAAGATGAGCTCAATGATTGGGTAACTGAAATGAAAAATAGAATTGCAGGATATGTAAAGGATATTTGGTCTGAAGAGTCCTGGGTTGCTGCTTATCTTGGTCAAATTGTTGAAGCTAAAACAAAAGAAGAGAAAGAGAATTGAACAGACCATGAAGGGAGTAGGTGCTCTGATGAGGTCCTGAGGTTGGACATTTGAAGCTCAGGCTACACAAACATGACATCTCAGGCAACAAGATTAAGTTTTTTTGGTAAAGTATATATTTCTATTTTTCCTACATGCAATTCAATTGTCACATACATGTGACTGAACCATTTTTGTTTCTAATTAGCATCAAGATTTGAACTTAGATAATTCTAACTGCCGTATGACTGGTCTAAAATTTTTATCTTGGAAATTTTCAGGTTAACTTTAGCCATAGTAAATGGGGCAGTTATGATGTATTCTTAAAAATAGATTAACTTAATAGAAGTTTACTTTACCAAAAATATCTGGACTTTTAACAAGTCTCAGTGCATGGTGTAACAATTTTTGTCCATGCATTTCTTTTAAACATTGAGTTGTGAACATCTGTTGGCTGAGAGAAGTCACGTGTCAAATCTTTTAGATTTTGTTTCCATCCTTTATGAATTCATGGTAGGCTATTAATCATATTCTAGAAGTCATGGGTTTTGGTTACCTTGATATTCTGTAATAATAGTCTTTGATTACATTTCTCACATTACCTGTGTGATACGTTTTATTGAATTTTGTTCCACATTTGTGTTTATTACAAATTATCTTTTTGACATTATTCTGCACAGAATTATTTAATAAATATATATATATTTTTGCACAAAATTGTATTCTTCTTATCTTCAGGTTAGTGCCACTTAAAAGATCTCGTATATTTTGTTGATTTATAGAAATAAGTTAAGAATCTCCATATTTACAGATCTTTGCTTATTTGCATAAATAGACACTGTTTATCAGAGCAGTAAAAACATTCTGACAAAGTGTTGTGGTCAGATGTTAACAAAACATCAGCCTCAAAACCTTAATGACTTGGAGAGGATCTGTAAAGAGGAGAGGGACAAAATCCCTCCTATGATGTGTGTAACCTGGTGGCCAACTACAAGAAACATATGACCTCTGTGATTGCCAACAAGGGATTTTCTACCAAGTACTAAGTCATGTTTTGTGAAGGGTCAAATACTTATATCACTCATTAAAATGCAAATCAATTTAGAACTTTTTTAAATGAGTTTTCTGGCTTTTTTTGTAAACCTACCATTTAAATTATAGACTGATCATTTTTTTTGTCAGTGGGCAAACGTACAAAATCAGCATTGGATCAAATATTTTTTTCCCTCACTGTATATACGTGATCCTGCGCAGAGCTGCCATACTGTAGTAGAAAATCTATATGGCCATCAGCAAATGGTTCATCTACCTGCCACCTGAGAAATAGAAGCATGTGCCTGTACTTGTCCCTAATTCCAAGACCACTGCCACAACTGCAGTTCTCCCGCTAAGGATAGTATAGTTCCTGAGCATGGCTGCCAAACATAGTAACCAACTTTAGTGTTGGGTACAGTAATACAGCTTATAGTGCCATAGCATAAGGAAAAAATAAACAATACCAACAATGCTAGATCTTGTACTGCGCGCACACACACACACACACACACACACGAGGTCTGGCACTGATGTCAAAGTCAAAGGTGTGAAAGAAGAAGCTAGATACAGATATTCTTTTGACAATGGCAGCACAGGATACAAGGAGGAGAAAAAGTGGAGCATTAAGATGTAGTGACACAGAAAAAGAGAAGGAAAGAATGTATCCTTAAAGTGATTGTAAAGGTTTAATTTTTTTATTATGAATATATATACAGCATATTTACCTGCTCTGTGAAATGGTTTTGCACAGAGCAGCCCCGATCCTCCTCTTTTTAGATCCCCTACCCGCGATCCTGGCTCCTCCCCTCCAGAGTGCCCGCATAGCAAGCTGCTTACTATGGGGGAACGCTTACCATAAGGCACACAGAGAGAACTGGGAGACCTTTGCTTTTGTGCACATCGCTGTATTGAGATTGGCCTCAGGTGAGTATAAGGGTGGGCATGGAGCTGCATGCAGAAAGTTTTTTACCTTAATGCATAGAATGCATAAAAGTGATAGTAAAGTCCATGTGTTTATGTTTTACCTACAGGTAAGCGTATACAGTAATATGGCTTACCTGTAAGTACTGTAAATATCTCCAAAAGTATGCAACGTTTGGGAGATATTTACTTGTGTAGCAGCTGGTAATGTCACTGGTGCATGCTCTCTGAAGGAACAGCATACCAGTGCTGTTCCTTCAGAGCTCTGTGCCGTAAACAGTGACTCCAACGTGCAAGCGCAGGAATTACATCATCGTGGATGGGCCATTCAAAGGATCGGGGGCCGCGTACCCAGAAGGAAGAACGGGTGAAGAGGGAAGCCCTGTCAGCAGTGACAGTGCACCCATGGAGAGCTTTGTTTAACCACTTGCTAACTGCCGCACGACTATATACAGCGGCAGTCAGCCCCTCACAGGCAAAGTGACGTAGGGGTACGTCACTAGTCTGTGAGGCTCTAGGGGGCCCCCCCGCGCGTATGACCTGGCGGACCCGATGTCCGCCGGTCACTCGCGATCGTCGGTTGGAGAGGGAGAAAGGCAGGCGGCTAATGTAAACAAAACCGCCTGTCATTCTCCCCTGTCATTCTCCCCTGTGTAAGAACAGAGATCATACGGTCCTGCTATGCAGGATCGTATTTCTCTGTTGTTACACAAACAGCCACATCCCTTCACAGTTAGAAACACACCCCTAGGGACACACTTAACCCCTCCTTCTCCAATAAAGTTAACCCCTTCCCTGCCAGTGTCATTTGTACAGTAACAGTGCATATTTTTAGCACTGATTACTGTAGTAATGTCACTGGTACTCCCAAAAGTGTCAAAAATGTCAGTCAAGGGTCCGATCTGTCCGCCCCAATGTCGCAGTCCCACAAAAAAAATCGCAGATCGCCGCCATTACTCGTTAAAAAAAAATGACAAACATCTTTCCCTTAGGTAGTAAACGCAATAACTTTTGCGCAAACCAATCAAAATACGCTTATTGCTATTTTTTTTTACCAAACATATGTAGCAGAAAACAAATTGGCCTAAAATGTTAAAAAATTTATATTTTTACATTTTTTTGGGGGAATTTCATATATACCACCAAATACCACCAAATACCACCAAAAGAAAGCTCTGTTTGTGGGGAAAAAAAGGACATCAATTTCATGACCGTGCAATTGTCCGTTAAAATCATGCAGTGCCGAATCGCAAAATAGGCCCTGGTCAGGAAGGGGGTAAAATCTTCCGGGGCTTAAGTGGTTAAGGTAAATTTCACATAATGTGTTAGTATGCGATGTTGATGTGGACGAGAGGCCTGCCTCATCTCCGCTCTAATTCATCCATGTCTTTATGGACCTTGCTGAGTGCACTGGTGCACAGTCATGTTGGAACAGGAAGAGGCCACCCCCCCAAACTGGTCCCGCAAAATTGGGAGCGTGAAATTGTCCAAAATGTCTTGGTATGCTGACACCTTAAGAGTTCCCTTCACTGGAACTAAGGGGGCAATCCCAACCCCTAAAAAACAACGCTACACCATAATCAGTGGCGGCTGGTGCTCAAAATTTTGGGGGGGGGGGGCGCAATGTAAAAAAAGGCATTACTTTGCGGCAAAAAACGCTGTAAAAAATTGCGTGACTTTGAGGTCACAAAAGTGTGAAAGGGGCCTTCAGTAATCAAGGTATAGTGTGCCCCCTTCAATGCAGAGAGACCAGCGTGCCCCCTTCAATGCAGAGATCATCGTGCCCCCTTTTAACGCTGCTCACCACTATAAAGCGGGGTACACACTATTAACCCTTGTAACACTGCACAGCGCCAGAATAGCAGCATACATACGATTAACCCCTGCAATGCTGCACAGCATTAGTATAGCAGTGTACACACTATTAACCCCTCCAATGCTGCACTGAACTAAAATAGCAGTATACAGTGGGAATCGAAAGTTTGGGCACCCCAGGTAAAAATTTGTATTAATGTGCATAAAGAAGCCAAGGAAAGATGGAAAAATCTCCAAAAGGCATCAAATTACAGATTAGACATTCTTATAATATGTCAAAAAATGTTAGATTTTATTTCCATCATTGACACTTTCAAAATTACAGAAAACAAAAAAATGGCGTCTGCAAAAGTTTGGGCATCCTGCAGAATTTATAGCATGCACTGCCCACTTTGCAAGGCTGAGACCTGCCAGTGTCATGGATTGTTCTCAATCATCGTCTGGGAAGACCAGGTGATGTCAATCTCAAAGGTTTTAAATGCCCAGACTCATCTGACCTTGCCCCAACAATCAGCACCATGGGATCTTCTAAGCAGGTGTCTAGAAAACTGAAACTGAAAATAGTTGACGCTCACAAAGCTGGAGAAGGCTATAAGAAGATAGCAAAGCGTTTTCAGATGTCAATATCCTCTGTTCGGAATGTAATTGAGAAATGGCAGTCATCAGGAACAGTGGAAGTTAAAGCAAGATCTGGAAGACCAAGAAAAATATCAGACGGAACAGCTCACAGGATTGTGAGAAAAACAATTCAAAACCCACGTTTGACTGCACGATCCCTCCAGAAAGATCTGGCAGACACTGGAGTTGTGGTACACTATTCCACTATAAAGAGATACTTGTACAAATATGGTCTTCATGGAAGAGTCATCAGAAGAAAACCTCTTCTACGTCCTCACCACAAAAATCAGAGTTTGAACTTTGCAAATGAACATATAGACAAGCCTGATGCATTTTGGAAACAAGTTCTGTGGACCGATGAGGTTAAAATTGAACTTTTTGGCCGGAATGAGCAAAGGTACGTTTGGAGAAGAAGGGGCACAGAATTTAATGAAAAGAACCTCTGTCCAACTGTTAAGCATGGGGGTGGATCAATCATGCTTTGGGGTTGTATTGCAGCCAGTGGCACAGGGAACATCTCACGAGTAGAAGGAAAAATGGATTCAATAAAATTTCAGCAAATTTTGGATGGTAACTTGATGCCATCTGTGAAAAAGCTGAAGAGAGGATGGCTTCTACAAATGGATAATGATCCTAAACACACCTCGAAATCCACGGGGGATTACATCAAGAGGTGTAAACTGAAGGTTTTGCCATGGCCTTCACAATCTCCTGACCTCAACATAATTGAAAATCTATGGATAGACTGTGACGGAACAGGGCACCCCAGACCGGGTACCTCCGTTGACAGATGCTCCTAGTGCTCTCCAAGGGCTCCAAGCACTCCACCAGACACCGTAAGCACTTCAGACTCCACGAACCGCCGCAGCTTGGTTAGGGTCTTGCAGCCTCCTACCCACCCTGGACCTCCGACAAGGCTCCAGGTTCCTATGGGTGAACCTCTCTTTCCCCAGAGAGTGCAGCAGAACAAACTCTTACACAAGCTCTTACAAGAGCTCAGTGATTCTCTAAGGGAGTATGGAAGACCATAGCAATCCCTTGCAGCAGATTCCCCCAATAAGAGACAAGACTCTAGATTGAGGTTGAAGGAACTCAGCACAACTTTATTGAACAAGACTTATATACAGTTTTCACCCGCAAAGTTACCACCCAGATGGACCTTGTTGAAGACTGAACATAATATTCACCATCCAATAGGAACAGAGTTTTACACTCTCATACAGTGTACAAAATATACAATGTGGGACAATCCCCCCTCCCCCTTAGCATCCAATCCACATTCCTATAAGTTTCTCTTAAGGCAGACAGACAGAACAATGGGAGGTCATTAACACGTAACAATGCAAAAGGGCAATCCACATTCCCTCCCAATACACAACAAAAGGAATACCTGTCTGACATTGAAAGCTATGTAATATACCCAGCATTTAGGAAGAACAGATTTCATGGAAAATGGGAATAAATCTTTATATTCCTATATGGAGATATTGCTGGCAAATATGAAGCAATCCAAACCATTACTTATCTGTCTTTAAATTCCAGTGACGGTGAATACTGTCACATAGACCTTAAAAGAGCAGTGCGTGACAGACAGCCCAGAAATCACAAAGAACTGGAAGACTTTTGTAAGGAAGAATTGGCTGGCTACAAAAAGCATTTACAAGCTGTGATACTTACCAAAGGGGGCAGTACAAGATATTAACTCTGCAGGGTGCCCAAACTTTTGCAGACACCATTTTTTTGTTTTCTGTTATTTTGAAAGTGTAAATGATGGAAATAAAATCTAACTTTTGTTGACATATTATAAGAATGTCTAATCTGTAATTTGATGCCTTTTGGAGATTTGTCCGTCTTTCCTTGGCTTCTTTATGCACATTAATACAAACTTTTACCTGGGGTGCCCAAATTTTTGATCCCCACTGTATACACTATAAACCCCTAAAATGCTGCACAGCACTAATATAGCAGTATACCTCCTATTAACCCCTCCAGTGCTGCACAGCACTAATATAGCAGTATACCTCCTATTTACCCCTCCAGTGCTGCACAGCACTAATATAGCAGTATACCTCCTATTAACCCCTCCAGTGCTGCACAGCACTAATATAGCAATATACCTCCTATTAACCCCTCCAGTGCTGCACAGCACTAATTTAGCAGTATACCTCCTATTAACCCATCCAGTGCTGCACAGCACTAATATAGCAGTATACCTCCTATTAACCCCTCCAATGCTGCACAGCATCCGTAGAACAATGTACACACTATTAACCCATGCAATGCCACACAGCACTAATATAGCAGTGCTACACAGCATGAGTATAGCAGTGTAGACACTATTAACCCTGACCCCTCTATTAACCCCTCCAATGCTGCAAAGATCAGTATAGAAATATACACATTGCTAACTCCTCTATTGCTGCACAGCGTCAGTTTAACAGTGTACACATTATCTACCTCTATAATGCCACACAGTATCAGTATAGTAGTGTTCACACCATTAACACATGCAATGCTGCAAAGATCAATATAGCAGTATACAGACTTTTAACCCCTGCAATGCTGCACAGAATCAATATAGTGATATACACACTATTACCCCTGTATCAGTGCAGCACATAGCCATATACATAGGCAGTATAGTGTGCACCAGCAGTGCTGAAAATCTAAAAAATATAGGTAAACAGAAAGATATCGATAAGGGCATTAGCGATGAGAAATCAGTAAAGGAAGTTCACAATGGATTGCTGCACTCCTGCTTGGGGTGAGTCATTTAAAGGGCTAAGTCCAGATTGTGTCTGCACTGATAGTCTATACTGAATCTATTAGACGATCAGGGAACAAAGCAGTCGGGGGACAGAGAGGAGGAGAGGCTCCAGACATGGACAATAGACAGAGAGCCTTCCTTCTAGAGCAGTGCATAGAGAAGACTGAGACTGCTGCTGCTGCTGGGAAAGCCCTCCAGTGCTGGGACTGTGTCTGCTCCCCAGGCTGCCTGTCAGGCTGCCTCCATTGCTTTCCTTCCAGCTGATGCTTGCTGCCACACCATGGCAATGGACAGCGGCTCGCGGCTTCAGTTCCCCGGCATGGCGCCGTCTCCTCGAGTCCTCGGTCCTCCCGGCTCCCGCCTCCTCCCCAGCCAATGGCATGGGGCTTGCCTTTCGGCGGCAATCAGGAAGCACGTATCGGACCCGCTTCCTTATTGGCCAGTAGAAAGATCCGTGTGACAATAGCGAATTTCCATTCGCTATTGTTACACAATGGGTGGGCTCGGGGCGCACTGCTCTGCGCCCCGGGTCCACCCTTTGCTGAAGCCTATTACAGCCTCTGGCTCTAATCAGGTGATGCAAAAAAAAAAAAAGCCCATTGAACTCCAAGCGTCCGGCGCCCTGCATGTAGATTAGGGGGCCAGACGCATGGATAGGGGGGACGGCGCCCCTGCGCCCCCCAACACACCGGCCGCCACTGACCATAATCCCCCCTCCACCAAATGATTTGGACCAGTGCACAAAGCAAGGTCCATAAAGACATGGATGCGCGAGTTTGGGGTGGAGGATCTTGACTGGGCTGCACAGAGTCCTTACCTCAACCCAATAAAACACCTTTAGTATGAATTGGAGCGGAGACTTTGAGCCCGGCCTTCTTGTCCACTATCAGAGCCTGACCTCACAAATACGTTTCTGGATGAATGGTAAAACATTCCCTTAGACACACTCCCAAACCTTGTGGACAGCCTTCCCAGAAGAGTTGAAGCTGTTATAGCTGCAATGGAGGGCCAACTCAATATTGAACCCTACGGACTAAGACTGGGATGCCATTAAAGGTCATGTGCGTGTATTAGGTGTCCTAATACTTCTGGTAATACTTTTGGTAATATAGTGTATATGGTTCTGGCACATTGATCTTCCTGCCACCACAGTGAAAGAGAAGTGCGTAAAGCACTTCAGTTATGGCAGAGCCGGTAAGAGGGAGAGCTTTTCAATCTCCCCGCTGCTACACAGAGCGATAATGCTAATGTGCACTAGGTGATTAGGGTGTGCGCAGGCACAACCGGCACACCCTGTGCACATGCCTATGAGTGACACTCTGTAGTATTCCCTTTTACTTCTCCTGTGGCTGCAACATAACAGGTTATGCAGAGATATAAGGGGTCGTACATAGTCAAATTTGCTAGCAGGTTCAAAAATAAAAAATGATTTATGCAAGAGAAAAATGCTGCAAATAAGCATTTAGAATAACTGTGATTTTAGGTTGGTGACACAGTCTCTTTAATCGAGGAATAATCCTTGTATAAATGATGGCATGTAGTTACCTTCTGTTTTCAGAGTTCTTCATAGTTTGAATAACTACATATCCATTTAAACTACTAATTTTGAAACGTCTGTATTGTAGAAAACAAGATACACACTTTAATTCCCCTATAAATGCATGTAATCACAGTAACAAATCCAACATAAAATACCTTCCATCTACTGTAAGCAACATTATTTTACTCTGTTTATTGGCAAAGTAAAGTCACTGCAATTATACATGAGTCACAGTCCTAAAACACTGATATTTACACTTTTATTGGTATGGTAAACAGTCAAATCATCATGTGCCAAGGAATACACATACCATCATGTCCAGAACAACCAGGGAAATATTTATCTGATTCAGATTTACATGGATAACATTCAAACACAAATAACATATGCAGTACTATTTGCAACTACTGCAGAAGACAGCTGACCATACACCTAACGTTTTAATTAGACAGGACAAAAAGCAACAATGATATACAAAGATCACTAACCTTGATTACATGCCTAGGCTAATTGCCAGCTGAGGTGCGGGTGGCCCCCCAAGCCATGAAGCATTCAAAGGTAAGTACGATCTCCCAGTATGGACACTCTGCCCTCTGTGCTGCCCCCTCATAGAGTGCTGACTGAGGTGGTTTCCTCAGTATTCCTTTTTTGGTGGCATGTCCCTGACTAACTCATAGCATCCAATAACATTTCACCTGCCCCAGTTCAGAGCACTCAGGACTATGAAAGAGAATAGGGCTGATTTACCAAAACAGTTGAGAATCTTCACTGAAAATTATGTGAAAATGTATTTCCGGTATCCAATTCTGTGAAAAGCAAATGCACAGGATTAGGTATTCAAAGTAAACAGGGATTTGCTTTCCACATACAGTGCATTGCGAAAGTATTCGGCTCCCTTGAACTTTTCGACCTTTTGCCACATTTCAGGCTTCAAACATAAAGACCTGGCCTTCCCTCTAAAC
This sequence comes from Pelophylax lessonae, assembly GCF_965119305.1. NCBI lineage: Eukaryota > Metazoa > Chordata > Amphibia > Anura > Ranidae > Pelophylax > Pelophylax lessonae. Next base: position 382,909,561 of record NC_138772.1, read on the forward strand.
TTTCAGCTCATACAAGGAGAAGACTGATCAGAGATGCAGCCACGAGGCCCATGATCACTCTGGATGAACTGCAGAGATCTACAGCTGAGGTGGGAGACTCTGTCCATAGGACAACAATCAGTCGTATACTGCACAAATCTGGCCTTTATGGAAGAGTAGCAAGAAGAAAGCCATTTCTTAAAGATATCCATAAAAAGTGTCGTTTAAAGTTTGCCACAAGCCACCTGGGAGACATACCAAACATGTGGAAGAAGGTGCTCTGGTCAGATGAAACCAAAATCAAACTTTTTGGCAACAATGCAAAACGTTATGTTTGGCTTAAAAGCAACACAGCTCATCACCCTGAAAAGTCGAAAAGTTCAAGGGGGCCGAATACTTTCGCAATGCACTGTAATTGGATAACACTGCACAACAACATTTTTCAAAAGTTTTGCTTCCTGAAAAACCTTTGGTAGTTATGATGGACCCTTTCAGATTAAACACAAGTATAATTTCAGAATAACTGCATCATGCAGAACACTTAAGAAATATGAATATGAAGTGATACTAAAGTCTCTTTTTTTTTCTTTAAAAACAACAAACATGTTAAACTTACCTTCTCTGTGAAGTGGTTTTGGCAGAGCAGCCTGGATCCTCCTCTTCTCGGGTCCCTCGCCAGCACTCCTGGCCCCTCCCTCCTGTTGAGTGCCCCCACAGCCAGCAGCTTGCTATGAGGGCACCCAAGCCGAGCCGTAGCTCTGTGTGTCCATTCAGACACAGAGCCATGGTCCCTCTTTAAAATGAACATCCTCCCACGGGTCTCATATATATTTCAAACCATACCAATTACGTTTCCTCGTCTATTTTTTTTTTTTTTATGATCCACTTGTTCTACATTGCTTCCTGGCTTGGCTTCGGTACAAAATCTTTGTGAAATGTAAAATAGACAGTGGGGTGGATCTACCTCACTTAGAATTGTATCATGCCTTGGCAGTACTCTGCTGACTTTTAGATTGGCTCCATCATGTTTCCGCTAAACAGTGTGTTGAATTGGAAAGAGATTTCTCCCTATTGCCATTGTTCTTTGCCTTAGATCCTGCCACCCAACTGCCTATCGCCCACATTGCTGTGGTATTTGACAAGCTCACTTCTCCATGTTTGGAGAACATTTATTCTCATTATGGTCCCTTGACCCCAACTATAGGAAATCCGGTGCTTCCTCCTGAACAGCAGAGCTCCCGCTTTCTTGAATGGCAAGATTGTCAACCCTCCCCATAAAGCAAATGTTAGGTCACGCCGCAGATAAACCCCTATGCGTGGTAATGTCGTACTCCTCTCCCGTCCCTTGGTAATGACTTCACTATTTCCATTCACACCATTTCTATGAGAAGCTAAAACAGTTAGGACAACTTCACAGGGATCTGACCCCCATTGGAGGAGTTATGCCTCTCACACACTGACTGCCCACATGCTATCTCGGCCTTCTACGGGATACTGCCCTCACGTGCTTTCTCAACCTGCTCCTTTTTTATCAGAGACTGTGACAGGGAATTGGGGCAATCTCTTCCTCTGGAGGACTGGAATAAAGCCTTTTTCTACACTTCCAAAATAACTGTTGCCTCTATGCTCAGGAGAGCAATGTTAAAATCATGCCCATATGGTACGCAAGTCCTGCCTGCCTTGTTACACAAAATCATCCCGACTATTTCAGATCACTGCTGGAGATGCAGAGAGGACTCTCTTCAGCCCCCTCCTTCTTTTATCTCTATTTCTGTCTTCTTTTCTTTCCTGTTTATCTTTTCTTCTTCTTCTCCCCAAAGGAATAAAAAGTGGCCTTTCGCCATTTACCTTTACCATTTCCTTCCTAGTATTCAGATTTATATGAAGCTTTAAGGGGACCTGGTCTACCCCATGGTCTCGCTCTTGGTCATTTAAGATTCAGCATATTTTAATAATCCCAAAGGGAAATGACTAAGATACAATTACATTCAACAAGACAATACAAAGATCACAATAACAAGGCACAACAACAATAACATTATCAATAATAGCAATTAATACCATATAAAAATGATTATTACTGTACTGTAATCAACCATATCATCCATTTAAAATGCTACATAGAATAAACAACACAGATTAAAAAACAGAAAATCAAACGACCAACATGCAAATTAGACCACTTTATCCAAAAATCATTACACCAACATAATATTTGATCGCTATTTCACTTTATTAAGTTGCTACAAGAGAGTCAGCCTCTGGCGGTTCTCAATATAGATTGACACCTTATTCTGGTCAATATCTTAGCAGCTGTTATCTTTGTACTTTTGAAATTGTTTATGATGTTTTATGCTATGTAACCTTAACTGGATGTTAAGGATGTTTTGTACATTTTGCTGTTGTGCCATGCACTTGATAAACAAGTCCAAGTATGAATGCAGAAAATGAACCTTCAGTCAACTGTTGCACTTCATAGTTTTGTATGTTGTAAGAGGTTTGTCAACCTGCTGAATGTATTTTTGTGCTTTGTAGTTGCAAAGAAAATTCTCAACAACATCTTTGAATGATTTTCTCTGGCCCCACCAACAGATCTTCAAACCACTTGTCATTGAGGTTGTATCTGATCTGCGGACCAACAAAAATGCCTTCCTTAATCTTGGTATCAGTTATTCTTCGAAACATCTGTCTCAAATAAAGAAAACCATCACCTTCCTTGTTCATTGCGTTTTACAACATTTTTAATTTCTTCAAGTTTTATGTGACGTAGAGGCAAAAATATCCCTGTCAGGTCAACATGTGTTTCACGTACTATGTTTTTCTGTCCTGGAACCATTTATTTTTAATGTAATGCGACTATTCAGCACAGCTGTCGCATTTTGCATATATAGCAACAGAACATGGAATATCCAAGCAGGAGAGGCACTACTTTTAGATCTCCACAGATATTCTGGTTGTAGTTCCAGGTGTACTGGATGTGCTTCAAAAACTGTTGCATGTTTTATTCACGTGTGCAGCGTAACCAACAGGTATTGAATGGTGTACATTGCAATTGTGTAACAAGCCTTGAAGCTTAATACCGATGAAGTCCCTGATCAGGTAATTTAATTGTAACTGTAGAGATGAGGCTCACCAGACCTAAACAATTTAAAATCTTGATCGTCTTGATTGTCTGTGACTAGCTGGTGCATTGCAGAATCTTCATGTCCAAAACAAATGTTTAATAAGATAAGAAAATAAAGAAAAAAAACTTACATCAAAGAAAGTGCAACAATGGTACTTTTCCAAAATGCACCAAAAAAAATAGAAATCAGAGTGATCCATAGGAAACAGTATTAAAAATCTGAACACAATTTAGAGCACTGACTGCACCCCCTCCTGAGCAATCAGTGTGCCTTTTTTATGCCTACGTGCAGAATCCCCAGCCAGCAACACTGGCCACCTACTTATCAGACTCCTCACCTCCCCCCCTAAAGCACCCTCCTATCACTACAGATCCTACCTCTCCCCAAATATCCCCTTATACTCTCTGATTATCAAAGATCCCCCAAAATATCACACTACATCCCCGATCATTACAGCTAAATGGGGTGTCACAATGCAGCACATGCTGACAAACACAGCCAGCAGGAAATCCTCTCTGCTACAAAGTACAAAGTCCATCATGAATGGGTGTCACTGGCAGACTTGTGATCAGAGGGGTGTCTGACCATCAGAAGCTAAGGCCTCTATCTCCCTCCCCCGTTCCTCCTTCCCCTTTATAACATGTACAGTGGAATCCGCAGATGTTGCAATGCATGATCACGGACGGATAGCATCAGGGCAGTCTGCTAGCCAGAAGCAGCCTGTAGATACCAGAGTGTCTAGAAACCCCGACAATTGCTACACACCTTCTGCAACACAACAACACAACCTTTTTCAAGTTGCCATCTGTGGGCAAAATAGGGCAGAATCTGCTGATTGCAATCAGAGGACATACTACCAATCAGAAGCAGCCTGCAGGTTTTGGGGTGTCCAATGACCCCTAAAATGGCCATACACCTCTCCAAAGTGGCAACTGTAAGCTCAGTTACTGTAGAAGTTGCAATAAAGGATGAGATATAGGTTACATCAATAACAATCAGAAAGGGAGGTGAATCTTTCAATAATGGGATGTCCAGGCACATCCCCACATCCCACCTGCAACAGACAGTGTGCATAAATGTGGCCCCATGTAGGAAGGGCACACTCCCCATACAGAGACATGAGGCTGATCAATGACACCACACAATTGAGGGACATGCAGTCACAAGGCAGGCTGACACATGGTGCTGGCAACCCCCCGGAGGAGCCTAACAGCCGTAAACCTGCCCCCAAACCTTCCACCAAAGTCCTCCCCAGAACCACACACTGCTTATCTGTCCATACACGGGGCTGACAAGTGTCTGGCCAGCTCAAATCCAAAGTACCCCAGTGTAGAGAAGGTCAAGCAGTGATCAGAGCCACTTAGACAGCCCCGGGGTGCCAAGCCTGACACCTCCCCCCGATCCCCCAGCCTCTTAAATGAACTCTCTTGGGCCACCTCTAATGAGAACCGGTCTAGTACACATGTGTGTTTCCCACGCTGTTATTCTCTTCAATTGAGTGTTTTAGGATGGCTGCGTGATGTCACCTTCCTGCTTCTCCATTGTCCTTTTAAGGGAGCTGAAAAGTGGAGATAGGAGGGAGGCGGGGACTTGTCAATGCCTTAATCTGGAGGAGGAGGGGCCAGATGTAGAAAAATCACAACAAAGTTTGTGGTTGGTCTAGGCTATACAGTAGCATGGCCAGATCTAGGGGGGGACGTGGGGTTGCCTGCGCCCCCCCCCCAGATTTCAGTTGCGCCCCCCCAAAGCTCCCCGCTCACAACCCCCTTCCACACCTGCCACTGTGCCTGGCCATCTCCTCTCCCCACATTGTACATACACAGTTTGAGCACAGGTAGCAAGATCTCCTCTTCGACTCTTCCCCACACAACATAGGCATCTGTCACGCCGTTCTGTATATCCAAGGGCTTGGATATACAGAGCGGTGTGACAGATGCCTGTTACGAATTGCTGGATAGACAGAGTGCTGGTCGAAAGGCACTTTTAAGTGTGGGTTAGCATTTTGTGCATGGATGTATATTTTTAGGATTGAAAAAACATGTTGCATAATGATGGCCTTTTCTGATTGCATGACTGAATTAGAGGGGTGGATTACTCTACTGGCCAAGGGTTCCTGGTGAATTGGAGAGAGCGGAAGAAATGTATAACTTAACACTTTAAATTTGTTGGTATCTGGTGAGTGAGATTTTTGGAAGGTGGAGGATAACGCACTTTATTCGTGGTGATTAAGCACGCTGAGCACGTAACTGAAGAACATAGTTTAGTGCTGCATTGACACAAATTAGGAATCACAATTTTAGATTGATGGATATTTATTAATATTTTTCTTTGTAACTTTTAGAGTAATGGTATAGTTCACGTTGTTGTGGTCACAGCATGGCTTTTTTCATCTATTAGACCCAATAGCGGTACCAGGAGTATCTCATGGGGTCCCTTCAGGGCCGCTGATAAGGCAGTACAACCATTCCTGTTGTACTGGGCCCAGCCCCCATCAGCTAGTCATGGGGTCCCAGGGAAGCTTTATAGTTAATTTATGCATAATTTAATAAATGGATTTTGCTAGTCAACACCCTCACTCCTACTTGTTTACCAGGGCTTAAATCACATTTCTCAGGGCCCTATCAGGTCAACAGAAGGGCCCAGGAGGTGGAAGCAGAGGAGGGACTTTTTTCAATTTTTGAGGTGTAGGCAGATAAAGCGAGTGCTCTTTTCCACTACACCTGATGGGGGGGGGGGGTAGGAGGGGTGTAGGTGGGGTTGTTGAGGGGGCCCCATCAGGATGGCTGTATAGGGCCCCATGATTTCTAACAGCGGCTTTTGGTCCTCTACTGGCCCTGAACCCTCGGGCAGTACCCAAGTTCCTGCACGAATGGTTAGTCTGCTCTTCACCTTACACTATTACTATACTATACAGCTCTGATCAATGTCACTATACTGTACACTATCACTGATCACTGTCACTGATTACAGCAGACTTTGTGATCTGTTACTGGGCTTCTCTCCCCACAACTTTTCCCAAAGTACTGCATTGTCACAAAGCAAAAAAGTGCGATATAATCCAACCAAACGCCACAAAAATACTCAATCATGCTATAGTGTGTTTAAATACTGATATAGTTTTTGAATGGTGGCACACTTTTACCTGACATTTATTCTCTTCATTTTTAAAGTGAAATTGAATACAAAAAGTAATGGGTGTATTTACTGTAATTGTCCACCACTCTTATTACAGATAACAGGTTTATTCAATATTCCAACACTCTAAATTGTAGGTAACAGGTTTACTCAATAGTCCACCACTCTTATACTTTCCTTCTCTTCCCCTTTTTCACCAACCAGAACAAAGTAAACAAGCTTTATTTAAACTCCACGTGGTCTGGTCAGAGCTTCCGAAGCAACTTCTCTACACCCCCATGTGGGAGCTGTCAGGCTTTCTGGTCAGAGCTTCCAAAGGGACTTCCCTACAGCCCCATGTGAGAGCTGTCAGGCTTGCCTATTGGCTGTCTATTGTGGCATTGAGGGAGGAGTCCCATGTTCCACTATACCTGGAAGTACTGGGCATTTCACTTTGCAGGTTAGTGCAAGGAAAAGGGTGTCTTTGGTGATGTGTAAGGTCCAACCAGAATGACTTGGAGCTTGCTGAGTGCTTTTTCATTTTACTCTAATGGGTGGAGGAAATAGCAGATTCAATTTAAATTCACTAATGTAATTTGCTCATTAGCATATTGATGCTGATTTGAGGGAAGCAACTAGAGACAGTAGACTATCTCTTGAAAAACAAATCTAAGATCATCTTTGTACCTCAAGAAATGGATACAATTGTAGGTGAATCATATTCATATATATTATATTATAATTTACATTTATGTGTAAAATTCAATATATCTTTTCTTTACACATATTAAATGCTTACATGCTTAAGTAACATTTTGTTGTCGTGTTGAAGGACTTCATGTAGTGAAGTTTTGATGTCATTCCTGCGCAGCCCTCAACTCCAGCACGGAGCTCTGAAGGTCCGGCTTGGTATGCCATCCCTTTAGAGCGCATGCACCGGTGACGTCACTGGCTGCATGTTATGGGAATATCTCCTAAACAGTGCAATTTTTGGAGATATTCACTGTACCTACAGGTAATCCTTACTATAGGCTTACCTGTAGATACAAGTTCAAGAGTGGAGCTTAAAGCGGAGCTCCAGTCCCCCTAATCATTTTTTTTAAACCTCCCCCATGATTGTCAGTGTGTGTACATTTGCATACTATCCTAAATGTCTTCATGCTAGTCATTTATCAATTAATAATCTCTTACTTGATCTCGGAAGCAGGCAGGGGCCATCTTGGAGCCCGCTTGTTTGCAATTCTGGGATTACTACCCAGCACGCACCTCCCGATCTCGTGCCTGCACAGTAATGACATTGTGCGGCGCAAATGATTGCAGGTTTTATATCGTATTTAAATGCCGCGAGATTTCATATAGTCCCAGGAATCATGGAAATTGCCTAATGATGTCATCACCTAGGCGGCCGGACAGGAAGTGCTGTGCGAGCATATAAAAGGCAGATACATAGAAACAAAAAAAAAAAAGTATCCATTTAGCACTATACACTGGGGAAACATTGGGAACACAGAAACTTTTAAAAAAAACTCTGCTTTATTCCGCTTTAAGTAACTTTTCAGCAAAGAAATTCCTTACCTCATTACTGTCTAAGTGGAAAAAAAGTTTGCTTTTTTAAAGCGGAAGTAAACTGCTGTGTTCTTTTTTTTTGTAACCTGCAAGGTAAAGCCATAATGTGCACTGCATAAACTTACCTGAAAATGAAGCCCTCCAGCAATGCGCTGTCACCGCTGGAGGCAGATTCCATCTTCACCCAATCTTCCTTCTGGGTTCACGGACTCCAGCTGTGTGATTGGCGTTGGTGCTGCCATTTTCGGCACAGGACTCTGAAGGAACAGCCCGGGTGGCCATTTCTTTAGAGCCGGTTCACACTACCACGACCAGAAAGTCACCCGTGACTTGAAGAGACTTGTTTAGAGACTTGGAAGAGACTTGGAAGAGACTTGTGCACTACTTTGAAGAGACAGGCGACTTTGTCTGTGGGGAATGCCTGGCTAATCTCTTTCTTCTACCTGGAAAGTCTGATAACAAGTCGATTCAATTAAGATAAGGAGGCGACTCCCATTGAAGTATCACAGGTCGCCTCAAAGTAGTACAGGACCCTTTTCTGAAGTCGGAGCGACTTCAGTAGTGCCAATTAAGACGGCACTGATTGATTAACATTGCTTTTGTTATGTCAAGCGACCTGGGGCTACACAAGTCGCCTCACAAGTCGTGCTAGTGTGAATGGGCTCTTAGAGTGCATGCGCTGGGGATGTCACCAGCTGCATTTAAAGTAAATATCACCTGAACGGTAAACGTTTAGTAAATATTTACAGTACCTATAGGTAAGCCTTATTCTAGGCTTACCTATAGGTAAAAGTCACTTTAAAAGTGAAGAGTTAACTTTAATTAGACGTGGAGTAATATTAAACTGTAAAAAGACTGTGCAAATCTGGTTGGCTCTGGAGAGGGTGGTGGTTAAAGCAATGTTTCTCAACTCCATTCTTCAAGTACCCCAACAGGTAATGTTTTCAGAATTTACCTTAGGTGAAACGGCTGTGGTAATTACTAAAGCAGTGAAACTGATCAAATCACCTGTGGAAAATAATGGAGAGCATGACCTGTTGGGGGTGCTTGAGGACTGGAGTTGGGAAACATTGGATTAGAGGACTGGAAACATCCTCCTGGTGATGAGAGACCACCCCCTCATGTATCATGTTTTAGGTGACCATGGGGTCCCCGGGTGTTTGGTCAGATTACATAACCTTAACCAGACCACAAGTAAAACATAGGCTTGTATGTGAGGGTGTTCCAGGCCTCAGGAGGTTCATAGACTGTGATCAGGAGGAGAGTGTAGCCCATGACCCACATTCGTGCACATGGACAAGAGGTGAGCTTGGCTTAGGAACCAATCACATGCCTAAGGCTCTGTCTGTTAGGAAGAATGCTCAGGTACATGTGCTGGTCATGTGTATGATAAAGAGCAGCCTGCCTTCACCTTGATCTAAGCTGGAACAATTTAACAATATGTAACAATATGTAACTATATAAAGATTATCATACCTAAACTTTGGTTTTAACATTAGAAGAGAAAAGGGGAGAGGGGGTTCAGTAGCCTTGTCTTAGAGTGACAACACTGCTTCACTACAGGTACAGTTCTTGCATTGTCACCCTAGGACAGGAAGTATGTTACTGGCAGAATCACCAAGTGAAAGTGAACAAAAAAAAAAGGAAAAAAGAAAATTAAACTAGCCACCACACCCAGGACTTATAAACTGCAATATAATGCGTTATTTTTTTATTCGGTTAGGTTATGCTTTAAGTGCTCTAATCCATAGCAACCAATCATAATTCAGGTTGATAAAGTCAGGCCAACACAAGAATAAACTTCTTTGTCTTAGTAAATAGGGTTTTATGGTTTACAGAATCAGAGTGATTATGTTCCGCTATATACAGAGAAGTAGCCATAATCAAATATTAGGACTTACTGCTTTGGTCATTCAATACTGCAATAATTCTAGTTCATTTACTTTCTTGGCATATTAAAACAAATCAGATAAAATGTATTTTGTTCTTTTAAAAGTTAGTGTTGTGTAGGCAAAATATATATATAGATGTTTCCCCTTAGTATTGCTATTAAGCCATTAATGCACATTGTCTTCACTGACAAGAAGTCATTCAAAGTTCCTTATCAGTTTGCTGAGCTGGCTGCTCTCATTGGTTAACAAACTGGCACAGCATTAGAAAAACTCTTTATCGAACAAAGATAACAGTTTTTGATGTATTGTCATTTGAGCAACTCAATTTAAGCTAAGTATCCAAGCTACCTTAGTTCTGTGCTAAGAACATTAAAGTACATTTTGCGGTTTTCAAGTTTTACAGCACGATGGCCTAATCATTTTATAATTGGCAAATGCACAAACTTGTCAAATAATTAAAATGAATACCCTTAGGATGTGTGCAACCGTTGTCAGATGACGGGATTTGTATTAGAGAAGCACCACATTACCTCTACTATGTTCTCCATCACGGTTCTACATTATGATTGCACTTTTATTAAAAAAATTAACCGAATAAGCATGGTAATTGTAAAGATGCAGCACAGGGAGAGAAACATGTGGCTTACCAGCTGCTTTTGGGAAAAAGGTGGTTGTAAAAAATGGAATACATGGTCAGATGAGAAAAATAAAGCAAGTAAGGGCTTTGCCACAAGTGTTATTTTTGTGATAGGTAAGCAAATACCATCTCAGCATGTTTAGGTCAATGGTGTGAAGATGAAGAGGCTGCAGTAGTTCCTCCATATGTTGTTATTGGAAACCTCAGTGGCTTTCATCGATGGCATATTTAACTTCACAGACTGACCCAAAACCCTGATTTAGTGCTGTTTTACGAGCAGAAAATTTTAAACTTCATGTCAGGTTCAGCCTCCAAGATAAACTGTCATGAGAAGACAGAGTTCAGAAAATAAATACAGCCGTACATCTGCTGCTTGAACAGATCATTATATAGATAGTGTTGTTGTTTTCATTTGGGACATTTTTTATAATTTTTTTACACACTTTCAAATATTTTTTTTTGATAGAAAATTACCCCTAAACCTGATATATTTTGGAAAGCAGAAGCCCTAAAGATTAAATTGGTGGCTGTTTCGATTTTTTTATGTCACAAGATATTTCAAACATAAATTTTCATGAAAAAATACAAAATGTATTTTAATGCAGACAAACACCTAATTTTTGGTCAAATATAAAAGATTTTGTTACATTAAGTAAATAGATACCAAACATCAAGACTCCAAACTGCATGCACCTAAGAATAGGCAACAAACTATAATACCTAATTTTTCATAAGAGAAACTTTGAAAGCCTTTGCAGGTTATCACTGTAGAGTTAATTGTGAGTGATGGTCCTAGACATTCACAGTGATACCTTTCATGCGTGTTGCAATCACTGTTTACATATTTGTTGTGGCGCTACACTTGTGTTTCCATTTGTGTTGATGTGCGTGAGACTTTTACATTTTGTTAAAATATTTTTTATTTATTTTATTAAAAGTAACTTTTTTTTTACATGTTCATTTATTTATTTTATTTTACTTTATTGTTGTCACAAGGGAGCTAACCAGTCCCTATGTGATAGCTTTGGGCAGGTAGCAGGTACTCTTTATGCAGACATCAGGGGTCTATAAGACCCCCAATGTCTCCTGTCTCCCCCTGCCCTACAAATCAGCTAATCAAACACATATCATGACATCCTTGAAACCAGAAGAGACTAAATCAACTTCTTTTTCAGCTTTTTTAGGCACAAAGGAGTTTGCGGAATGAATGTTCGATCATCTCCTCTGTGTTCACTTATTCCAGCTGTTACTATAGTCCTGACCACTCCGGAAGAACAGGAGAGCTTGGGAATCAACATGGACGTTAGCAGGGGGAGGGCACTCTTCTCAGTACTGAAAAAGGGATAGGGTGGCTGTAGAGCCACTTGGATCACTTTTACTAAACAGCTGACCACCAGCTGTAAAAAATGATCTGGCTATACTCATTTGCTAACAGGCTGTATTTACACACACAGTAGATAGCAAGTCGTTAAAGCTGAAGTTTAATCCTTTTTATATTTGCCTTCTTCATTTCTCTATGCTATGCAGGAAAATCATGGCTGGTGGGAGGGGCCGGCAGGGTGATATACATATCTTCCTGAAAATATCACAGCAACCTGCCTTAAATCTCCTCCCAAATGCCCTCATTCCTGATTCAAGCAGAAGGCTGGCTCTTGTGAGGAGTGATGCAAATATCAAAATGCCTTGATGAGTTGGTGTCAGTCTGGAGGAGTGGAAGATCATAGGCAAGCTGGATTTGCAAGAAGACGGTCCTACGTAACACCTACATGTGATGCTGAGTAGACATGGGCCGAACGACCCAAGGATAGATTCTCAGCAGAACTTTCGAACACAGCAAACGTTCGGAACCGAATAACAAACCCCATTGAAGTCTATGGGACCCCAACAGGAAAAATCAAAAGTGCCCATTTTGAAGGCTTATATGCAAGTTATTGGGAATACAAGGGGAATGGGTGTCCGGGTACTGCCCTGGGGGACATGTATCAATTAACACAAGGTTTGTAAAAAAACATCAGTTTTAAATGAGCAGTTTTTTACTGTTGCTTAAAGTAAAACCATAAAAATGAGGAATACCAATAAAGGTAAAAATGTGATTAAATATAGAGCCTGGGGGGGTTCCCTTAGCTTACCTGTAAAGTGGCACATCTGTAATATGTATAGAAGCTGCTGCAGCAATAAAAGCCAAAAAATTACATTATCTACTGCTATCTTTCTTAATTTTGTAAACAATGGCTTGGGGAGCCAGTCTGTATGATGAGGCCAACAATGCAGTGCACTGGGAGCAAGATTTGCAATTTTTGGGAAAAAATATGGGTCTCTTTTGCAGATTTTGAATAAAAAATATGTGCAGAAAAATTGGGCTTTCGGTGTTGGTGGTACCTTCACACCGTGGCCGCAATGGGAAGAAAATTTTTATAGTGTTGGGTGGGACTTAGAGCAATGAACCATGATTGGATATAGTCATCATCACAGTGTCCAGTCATGGCTTTGACAGTGCTATGTGCCCTGACTGTGCAAAGCTTCCATTGCTTCAGCCAATCAGGGCTTACAATTTACTGTGTGGCAACGGAGTACATAGTGGTTGTTCAGCAGGCTGAACAAACAGTCGAATGCCCCAATAATTTGGGTGTTCGTCGAACGGACGAACAGCCAATGTTTGGCCAAAACTCATGATAGGGCCGAACCGTTCGCTCAACTCTAATGCTAAGCCCCCTTGATTGAAAGAACTAAAATGTATGGAACGAAAGGGGCTGGAAGTTGTAAGTTAATGATTATAAATGAATAAAAAAACAATCTTTCTAAAAGTGTATGTATACCCTAAATTTATTTTGCACTACTGTGTGTATGGTATCAAGCCTCATTGTATACAGTGTTATTCAAATAATTATTTTTGAGAATCTGTTGCAAAGTTGCTTGCAGCCATTGGGTCACAATTATGATAGCTGGTTTACAGCTGTACTGTGAATTGCAGGGTCTTGGAATACACATACACAGGTGAATGGATCAGTCGAATGATTTAGAGGAACGTCACATCCTTCATCTCCAACTACAGACAGTACTGTAGAGATCTATAATCCGTAGGATCAGTCAGGTGCAGAGCTACTGCATTCCCCTGCATAATGCACATTCTGTACTTTAGAAAATCAACCCCAATAGCTGCTAGATTTTCAAAACAGTTCCACCTTTGTTTTCAATTACATACATGGAAATGTGAAAAGTTGGAATTGTCGCTTTGAGCGCTATGCAATCACATGAGCACAAAGTTAACAAAGCTGTTATGAATTGATCTTATTCATAATACCTCTGCTTCTTATATCAGTGAGCTATGATTGATCCACAGCTAACACACGGTACCTGGGCAAATCACAGCACCCAGTACCAAGTAATTAGCTGTAGCCAATCACAGATCACTAGTAATCACAGCTGTTATGAATAAAACTCATTCACGACAGTTCAAAGAATTGCAATTACATCATCGCAACAGCAAGAAACGTGTAAAAAAAATCCCTATGTAGCAGAATACATTTTGGCCCAAATTTTTGAAGAAATTTGATTTTACTTGATCTGTTTTATAACAGAAAGTAGAAAATATTGTTTTGTTTTTTTTTTTTTTTTTTTTTTCAAAATGTTCTGTCTTTTTTATTTAAATCACAATAAACCCAGTGGTGACCAAATATCCCCAAAAGAAAGTTCTATTTGTTTGGAAGAAATTATAAAATTGAATTTGGGTACAGTGTTTCATGACTGCGCAATTGCAAGTTCAAGTAGCTCAGTGCCGAATAGCAAAACATAGCCGGGTCATGAAGGAGGTAAAGGTTTTTGGAGCTTAAATGGTTAGAAAAAACAGCATGCAGGTCCCCCAATCAACGTAGTATCTACAAAGTTTTTGACAAGCTCTTTATTTAAAAAACAAAAAAACACTGCCTGCTGAACCTGACTGCTCCCATCACTTTCTGGTGCCTACTGACATTGCAGGTTCTCCCCACTGCTAAAGTAAACAAAGGGCCCAAGCTAGCTGTTGACATCATTAAGTGACCATTGGGTATCATAAGGGGCAAGTCATCTGATGACATCACCTGATGACCCCGTCCCTTTGTTTACTTTATCGGCAGGGCCAAAGATGGAGAAGCAGATCTAAGTGACTTGCATACACGTTCCTCTCCAGTTCTTATATGTTCTTCTGGTTATGTCATGTACAACTCTTTTTTAATGTCACTGTTGATAGCTGTTTTAAAGTCACAATCATATTGCACTCAGCTACTATTCATTTTTGCCATCTATGACTCAATTGGGGAAATTTTATGTATTTTTCTGTCCCTGTGATCTAAGGACAATAGGTGTGACAGGAAGACACAGATGGTAATAATAACTTGATAGAGTTTCGATCACCTCTCCATTTTCCCTGAAAAAGGTGTTTTGTTGCAGTCTGTGTCCCGACTGAAGATATTCACATATGGACATATAAAACAATATGTGCTACAGCACAGCACCAACAAATAAGATGTTTTTTATTTCAAAACCACGGCACAGATTTAAACAGAATCACGTGCTATATGCACTAGGTCCCTTGGGGGATTTAAAAGGATTTTCACTTTCTGGTGATGCTTCATCTTTAAAGTGTTTTTAAAGGCTCAAGGTTTTTACCTTCATGCATTCTATGCATGAAGGTAAAAAAAACCTTCTGTGTGCAGTGTTCCCCCCCAGCCCCCCCCTAATACTCACCTAAGCTTCCTCTCAATCCAGTGATGTACGTGAGAGCTGAGCTTCTCCCGGGTCTCTCATTCCTCACTGGCTGAGACAGCAGCGGGAGCCATTGGCTCCTGCTACTGTCAATCACAGCCAATGAGCCAATGAGGAGAGAGGGGGGTGGAGCCGAGCCGCAGCACTATGTGTCTTAAGGAAGCAAAGAGTAGGGCTCGGGAGCAAGCATGCACCAGTGACCCCAGGGGAAGCGGCTTGCTATTAAGGCACTGGCTGAAGCCAGGAGTGCGGATGAAGGACCCAAAAAGAGGAGGCTCAGTGCTGCTCTGTGCAAAACCGATCCGTACACCAGTTAAGTATGACATAACTGTTTTGTTTTTTTTGTTTGTTTGTTTTTTTAATTAACTGTAGCACCCTCTTAGATATGAGCTAGGAAGGAGAGTAGTTTGCTCTGCCTGCTTAACAGGGGAGTAGCAGGTAAAATATAGCCTGCTCCATCTGCTTAACAGGGGAGCCTGATCAATAGTTATGCATGTTGCATGTGTCCATGTGTGATTCATCTGGGCTGAGGGAGTGTCCCCACTGTATCCAATAGGGGAGCATGTTGGACAGTGGAGGAAACCCAGCCAGTGACACACAGGCTTTGTAACTATCCCAGTAGGTTGGCACAAACAGTGGTGCATCCTGGAAAATGTTATAAAAGCCAAGGGCACATGTGACAGGGTGTCTTTGGGCGGGAAGCCAGGTCCCAGGAAGAGGGTGGCGGCTGTCTCTCCTCCTGTCTGTATGGAAGGTGGTCACAGACGGTTGGCCTTGTGAACCAGAAGTGTGGTGCTGAGCCAGGAGGTCCAGTGGATGCTGACAAGTGGAGTTGGAGGCAGAGCAACCTTGGGAAAAACAGTGTCTGTGAGTACCGGGAAGCTTGCCAGGGGTCTGCCCAGGAAGGGGACCGCTCCAGTGGAGAGTCAGTGGACAGGGACTAGCACGCACAGCAAGTGAGAAAGGGGGTGCCAAGTTAGGACCCTGAAGAGAAACTATAACAGGATCATATTCTTTATCTTCACTTCAGTGACAAGGTGAAGCAGCGGCCTTGCTGCACACTACAGCTAGTTGTCCTCAAGATTTGTGCATAGTTCATAGTTGGAGTATCCCACTCATCCCTTCTCCTATCCCAGTTTCAAATAAAACACAAAAAAAAAAAAAATCTCCTGGACTGTTCATTATCTGAGCCAAGCATCTAAAGTTATATGTTTTTACAGACTTGCTACGGGTAACCCAGGGGAATCCAGAAAGTGCAATTCTCAGCAGTCCTCTAGGGGGCAGTGCTACATAACCTTTAAAGTCCCTTTAATTGTGAGAATACTAAGAATGATACAATAAGATAATCCTTTTTTCCTTAATGTGTATTCTGTCATTAATGTTCTCCTGGAATTTTATATACTGGTAGATTATGGCACATACAGTACTTTATACTTCCCCCTGGGAGATAAAATCATCAGTACATAAAAATATTTTTCATTATAAACAATTAAGTGCAGCTTTCTACTTTTCTGCAATAACTACCTGCTTCTCTATTTCTTTAATCTAACTCCTTTTGAAAATTGTGTAAAAACATGTAAAGCTTTCAACAACCCTTATCTCTTTCAACCAGTTTAGATTACAAGAGTAAAATTAAAATAGAATTAGAACAGAGGAAATTTCTCTGTTTCTTCCAGCTAAGAAAACGGAAAATCATTGGTAACTGTTTACATCATAACTGGATTTTTTTTAAATTAAATTCTGTGGATTGTATGGTAATATTTCAAAGTAAATGTTTCAAATAGGTGGCCTAGCTACCCAAAGGGCAGTTTTGTAAGATATTTTAATCACGTTATTAGACATACAGTACCTTCAATTTTCCAGACTACTACACTACACAGCCATTAGGGATCACTCTGAAATATTCACCATCTGGAAGTTTCTCTATAACTAATTTATACATATAACTAATAATTATTTCTTTGAGGGTTGGAAGGGACTCCAAAAAGGCTCTCTAACACGTGGTTTTATCGATTCTGATACCTGGACAATGAGGCAGGAACACTAAAGAAGTTAAAAATCTTCACAAACAAAAAATAATTTGTGAATATTCACTCCAGTTCTCCAATCATGTGAAAAGGATATGCAAAAAAAGTTCACTAAAGATTCTCAACTTCTTTATCAGCCTCAGACTGCCCACCTAGAAAAATAAATGTTCACTTACTTTAGTAAATTAAGTGAAGTGGTGTTCCCTTTGAATATCCAATTGTGTGCAAGGGCAATAACATTTAGGCTACGTTCACATGTAGGCGTTTTGGGGGCGTTTTTTTTTTTGCCCTAGGATCAGCTCTCAAAACGCCCAACAAGACAAATCCTATTCATTTCAATGGCATATGTTCACATCTGAGTGTTTTGACACCGTGAGCAAAACGCCCAACGCTCAAAAAAGTACTTGAGCTTCTTTTTGGGCAGATTACAGGCGTTTTCCATTGGTTTCCAGTCAATCTAAAAATGCCTGCACAAAAAATGCCTGTAAAAACGCCTGTAAAACACCTGCAAAAATGCCTATAAAAACGCCTGAAAAAGTGCCTGAAAAAGTGCCTGTAATAGCAACGCCAAGATGTGAACGGAGCCCTAAAGTATACCCAAAGACAAGACTTTTTTTTTTAGTTTTGGACAGAATGGAGAGGGATTAGAACACTTGTTAGTTTTTATCGCTGTCTGTGCCTCCGTTAGGGAGATTCATCCTCTCTATTTGTCCTGTTTACCATTACCATTGAAAGTGACAGTAAAATAAAATCTCAAATTTTGGGTTTTTCCCAGAAAAGCAATAGTGGGGTAATCTTTTAATGGGGACACAAGTTCTGGTGACCAAGGAATTCCCTTAATTTTCAGGGATTTCCTCTCACTTCCTGTTTGACTATGGGGAAGGAAGTGAAGGAAAATCTCTGCAATGAGACACAGATGGTGAATAAAAAGAGTTATAACCCTCCCTTGCTCAAACCAAAATAAAGAAAACAAATGTCTATAGATCAACTTTAAAAAATTGTTTTTTTTTGTTTCCATGAAATTAGACAGACAATTGAAGTGAACACAGCTTTACTTAATTTATTAAGGTAAGTGAATATTATCTACTCTGTTAAATAAACCCCCCTCCCCTTACTCACTTATTGCACCCATTCAATATAGTTACATTGAAAACATTTACAAATACCTAGTCACATCCAGAAAAATAAAATAAAAAAAAAAGGATTCTGCACTGCACATGATTGAATGCTTAAAGGTAAACCTCTGCTCCTTTAGTAAATCAACCACAATAAACCATTAAATGTGATAAAATAGATTATTTTTAAATCACTGTTTTATTACTAGGCCACTGACCCCTTGTTCAGGAAACTACTACAGTCTTGAATTCCATCATAAAACATCTCACTATGCTGTATGTACAATGCATCTGTATTAAATATCAAATTATTTAACAAATGCCACACAAGTCATTGAGGTGAATATGGAAAGCCAACGTGATGGATCAAGACTTTTCAATGCTCACAAATAACTCTTTTGTTAAAATAGATGTAAACCCTAAACGAATGACCGTTGGTTTGCTAAAGCATAGTGTATCATTAAAAATTGCTTTAAAAAAAAAAAAAATAAATAAAAAAATAAACTTTTTTACTTTTTTTTCATCTTTTTTGGAACTAAGTGCTGCTGATCCCCTGCAGACCCTGTTTACATACATATTGTACATTCCAGCAATGGCTGCATTTAACTTCTAGAGGTGGGCTTCCTGACAACAGTGGACCACGCTTTCAAAACAGTGGACCACGCTTTCATACTGTGCGATGAAATGGGCACTAGTGGTAACATATGACCTCAGTTGGAAAGCAGGCAGAGAGTTTTGTCAATCTATACCAGGGAGAGCCTACACAATAACTTTATGGCAGTATCACCAGGTATTATCTAATGTAATCTGTATATGTAAAACTATCATCATTTACTTTTGAAATGACAATAACATGTTAAAGCTTATATGAGATTTTAGTTGTTGGGTTTACATTTGCTTTAATCAAAAAATTCTTGTGAACGCTTAATTTTCTATGGTTTTATTTACTGCTGGTTGTACATTTTTGGTTGTTCTACCAATATTTGGAGAAATAAGCTATCTTTGGTAACTTCAGAATATGACAATAAAGAAAAAAATGTTATCAACAGTGACCAATCAGATTTCGCCACCTCTTATTCATACGGAAACTGGAACAGGGAAATATGATTGGGCACTCTAAAAAGCAACACCATCTTTGTTTAGCATTTTCTATTCTCCATTTTGTAATAATATCATATATATATTGCAATAAACAGTATATGTATATATATATATATATATATATATATACAGTGTATATATATATATATATATATATATATATATATATATATATATATATATATTGCTGCACAACCCACCTCCCTGCTTTACATACGAGTTGCTTATGGAAAACAAACAAAACACAGCAAAAAAAAAAAAAAGACTGCCTGTCCTAAGTGATAGTTTGCCTCATAAAAATAAGGTTCAAACGGCCTTGCATGCTTGCATGAGTGGTTACACATAGCACAAAAATCTATATTGCAGTGACTTAATATGTTGATGATATTGGAACTGGGTGGAAGAAATCAATAGGCAGCTTGGAGACATTTGACAGATAAATCTATAATGATTGCTAAGATAAGCTTTTTACACATTTTTGGACATTTGTTGGTCAGAGAATTTGTATTTTATTGTGTTTTCTTTTAAACTCTCCCCAGAAACACTTAAGAGTAGAACCACAAGACTGACATTAATTATATATATGAAAATCAGTCGGGCAAAATGTAAAGATGAACTCCAGCCCTATACTCAGTCTTGCACAGATGTACAGGCTTCTCTCCTAGCATATTCTTATTTCACTGCACACTGTGAGCTTCTCATAGTGTCCATTAGAAGCTTCAACAAGTCAGATAGATCCCACCTAATTTCCTGGCTGGAGGATGTCCAGTATCATCTCGCTTTTTCCTCCCCAGCATTACTAACCCCGTTCAGCTCCTTTCATTCATTGGATTTAAAGTGATTGTAAAGTCTAATTTTTATGGTATACTTACCTGCTCTGTGTAATGGTTTTTCACAGAGGAGCCCAGATCCTCCTCTTCTCAGGTCCTCTTCAGGACTTCTGGCCCTTCCCTCCTGTTGAGTGCCCCCACAGCTAACAGCTTGCTATGGGGGCACCTGAGCCGAGCCATTGCTCTGTGTGTCAATTCAGACATGAAGCTGTGGCCCGCCCCCCTCTCTCTCTTCATTGGGTCACTGAATTTGATTGACAGCTGCGGGAGTCAATGGCGCCGTGCTGCCATTTTAGCCAATGAGGACGGAGAGTCTTGGGCACTCCTACAACATCGCTGGATCTAGATGGACCTCAGGTAAGTATTAGAGGTGCTGAGGGGGGCTGCCTCACACAGAAGGTTTTTTTTATTATCTTAATGCATAGAATGCATTTAGATAAAAAAAACCTTCTGACTTTACAACCACTTTAAGCAAATTCTATTGAGATGAAGGAGGCAAATCTCGCTGTTAAATTCTGGCCATTTTTTTTTTCAGCTAATAAGCAAACATTATCAAAAAGGATATGGGGAGCTGGTCAGTGCCATGGGGGTAATTGAACATTTTTTTTTTTTAAATACCATGCATCATGGGGAGGACTATTTTAATGTGGCTTTGGGGGGCAACATGGAAAAAACACCAGTCTTTCAAATTACATGCTTTGGAGATGCCTTTAGGCTGTCTTTGGTGTTACTGAGCTTTCACAGACAAGGTCAGCAACGCCAAATTTTGGCATCATATATTTTGGATGTTTAATTGATTTTTTCGTCTTCTACATTTAACTTGGCAGCAGTAGTTTGGACTGTGACACCTATTTTTAAAGAGGTAATAGACCTGAAATGAGAGTAGAATCTAGTATTCACCAAAGATTTAAAAGCTTTGCAAAAGTTTCCTCTGAAAAAACAAAGCCCCCATTTTTGGACTTTCTACCCTGCATGGCAACAGTTAAAGGACAGGCAGGGCCTTATCAATCCTTTAAAATTCAGAATCTTTATCAGTGTCAGCATCTAAGATTCATGGGGAAATTCAATGGTACCTTGTATCATAAATTTGCCAGTGCCTCATACCATAAACTTGATTATACCCACCCAAACCTCAAACTCTCTAGAATCTAAAATCTTATCCTTATACTTGATCAGATTGCTATTGTTTTAAATAGACTGTACTCTGCTACAACAGAACATTTCCAGTATGCTTCAAAATGAGTGATATAGATGTTTGTGTCTCCTATTGGCTCAGTCACAATTCCACACATTACCTATAACAGCATAGAGGCCTACTTTTGGAAAAGTGTGGTGGGATTATTCTGTGAGGTCGGCATTGCTGCCATTTGTTGATGCCCCTGTACCCCTATGTACACCTGGGAAACCTTTGCACAGTTGTTGCACCACATAGTCATTGTACTGTGCATTATACTCTACAACATTATATATAACCCTCCCTTGCTCTATCCAAAGTGAAAAAAAAAAAGGTTTTGCCTATAGTTCGACTTTAACAATCCGACATTGTAGAGTAACAGTTACGTTCCTCTATTTTGAGGTGGTCTAAATTTTTATGGATGTAGTACTGTAGACCAGTGTTTCTCAACCTTTTTTCAGTCAATGCACCCTTTAAAATGATAGACAATCTCAAGGCACCCTTTAAAATGATGGATAGTCTCAAGGCACCCCATTCCAAAATGCAAAAAAAAATATTCTATTAGCCAGCCCCATGCGTCACCTCTGTACACCTGGATAGAAGGGGTGGCATATAGAGGGACTGATCCTGTGTACAGGGGTGAGGTATGGGCCCCCTGGAGCATGGGGTTGGAATGAGTCACAGCTGTGGTGGTAGTGATGGGGGGATGGAATGGAATGAGTGGGAGCAGTGGTGGGGGGATGGAATCAGTGGCATCAGTGGTGGTGGGGTAGATGGGATGGGATGAGAGGCAGTGGTGGTGGTAGAGGTGGGGGGATGCGATGAGTTGCAGTGGTGGGGCGATAGGATGGGATCAGTGGCAGTGGTGGTGGTGGGATGGGATCAGTGGCAGCGATGGTGGTGAAATGGGATGAGTGGTGGTGGTAGTGGTGGGGGGGGGGAAGAGAATGGGATGAATGGCAGCAGTGGGGGGGTGGAATCAGTGGCAGTGGTAGTGGGATGGCGTGAGTGGCAGCAGTGGTGGGATGGCATGAGTGGCAGCGGTGGTGGTGGTGGGATGGGATCAGTGGCAGCTGTGGTGGTAATGGAATAGGATGAGTGGCAGCAGTGGTGGTAATGGGATGGGATCAGTGGCAGCTGTGGTTTGAATGGGATGAGTGGCAGTGGTGGTGGTAAAGGGGGTGGGATGAGTGGCAGCGGTGGTAGTGAAGGGGGTGGGATCAGTGGCAGCAGTGGTGGTGGTGAGGAGGATGGGATCAGTGGCAGCGTTGAAGGAGGGTGGGATCAGTCGTGGTATTGAAGGGGGGTGGGATCAGTGGCACTGGTGGTGGTGGTGAGAGGGGGTGGGATTAGGGGCAGTGGTGGTGGTGAAGGGGGTGGAATTAGTGGCAGTGGTGGTGGTTAAGGGGTTGGATCGGTGGCATGGGTGAGAGGGGGTGAGATTAGTGGCAGCGGTGGTGGTGAGGGGGTTGGGGATTGGTGGTGGTGCTGGTAAGGAGGGATCAGTGGCAGTGATGGTGGCAGGGGATGGAATTAATGGCAGCGGTGGTGGTGAGGAGGGTGGGATCAGTGGCAGTGGTGGTGGAATTAATGGCAGCAGTGGTGGTTACGGGGGTGAGGAATGATGGTGGTGGTGGTAAGGGGGGAGATCAGTGGCAGTGGTGGTGGGAGGGGGTGGGATTAGTGACAGTGGTGGTGGTGAGGAGGGTGGGATTGGTGGCAGTGGTGAGGGGGGTGGGGATCAGAGGTGGTGATGAGTGGGGTGGGATCAGTGGCAGCGGTGGTGTAGTCCTCCCACCCACCCCCACCACCACAGATCTTATTCCTATTCCTACCTGTTGTAGAGGTGATGGGAGGAAGAGGGATGAGATCTGTGGTGGTGGTGGTGGTGGGGGGGGGGGGGGGGTTGGGACTAAGTTGCACTATCAAATCCTTACTTTGTCTGTCAGACGGTTCCTCATCAGCATTCAAGGCACGCGCCTCCAGGGATGCCTGTCTCCTTGCAGAGGGGAAAGCTCCTCCCCCTAACTCTACTTGTGTCTGCTGACATTTTTTTAGTGTCCACCTCCGCCTCCCTGCACGGCTTCTGTCTCTCTCTGGAGAGGATAGGTAGGCGTCCAGTGCTCAGCCTCCCCTGCCTGGACCACCACCTGCACGACGGAATGAGCGGAGGGGCAGGCAGGCGGCCAGCCCCTTACAGTAACACAGCCAGGACGGATGGGCCTCCCCACAGTGGCGAAACCCCAGGGCCCAGTCGCAATGGTGACTGCTGCAACCCTGCTTGTTCCGCCACAGTCAGCTAATGTGCTGAGGGAGAGGAGCAGAGGAGGATCAAACAAGGATGGTGTGTAGGCAATAGATATCCTCCTTAGCAACTGATGATGTCATTGGTTGTTAAGATGCAAGTGTCTAGAAAGTTATAATGGTGCATGATGAAAACCTGTGGCTTTGTGTAATTTGAAAAACAGGCTTCATCCACCTGCTGGCTTGTATACAATTTTTGATCAATTTTTAGCCAATTTGCCAAGGCACACCTGAAAAAGCCTCAAGGCACCCCAGGGTGCCTGGGCCCCCTGGTTGAAAAAGGCTGCTGTAGAGGTCCTACTTAGAGACTGGGAGGTGAGACTTATCTGACATCACAGCTAGCATTACAGGGCACCTAAGAAGATGGGACAAAGTACTACATGCAATTTGTCCCATCAGGAACTAAATTCTGTACCAAAAAAAAAAATAAAAAAACATACTTCCTTAAGCAAAAGAGGAGTCTGCTCTGTCTATAGCTATAATCAGATTTACCTCTTTGTTTACTATTCTGCAATAAGAATATGCAATGTGATTCTGTCTGGTTTCAATCTTCTTTAACACAGACAATTCTTTGTTCAGACTCTTTTTCAAAAACCCAGTCCCCAGTAAATGATAAGCCATGTGATAGAGCTGAACGATTCTGTATAAAATGAGAATCACAATTTTTTTGCTTAGAATAAAGATCACGCTTCTCGGCATAACATCATCTTTTACATTATACAAAAAAATTGGGCTAATTTTACTGTTTAGTTTTTTTTTTTTTTTAATTCATTAAAGTGCATTTTTTCCCAAAAAAAAAAACTGTGTTTGAAAGACTTCTGTGCAAATATAGTAATACAATAAAAAATTGCAAAAATCGCCATTGTATTCTCTAGGGTCTCTGCTAAAATATATATATATATATAAATATACAAAATGTTTGGAGGTACTAATAATTTTCTAGCAAAAAATACTGATTTTAACTTGTAAGCAACAAGTGCCAGAAAAAGGCTTAGTCTTTAAGAGGTTAAACTACCCTCGCTTACAGACGGAAGTTCATTCCTTTGATCTAAGGCCCCATTTACACCTGAGCGTATAGTTTTCAGGCTTTTTTTACTTTTTTCAGGGTTTTTTGGGGGGGTTTTCAAGCTCTTTTTTTTTTTTTTGGGCTTTTTTCACACGTTTTTTCAGGTTTCTTTCAGGCGTTTTTTGGAGGTATTTGGAGGCAGTCATTGACATCTAACAAAAACGCTTATAATCTGCCAAAAAAGAAGCTCATGTACTTTTTTGAGCTTCAGGCAATTTGCTTCCGGCAACAAAACGCTCAGATGTGAACAGGGGCCATTGAAATGAAAGGGATTTTGCTTGTTGGGCGTTTTGAGACTTCAGAGATGAGCGTTTTATGAGCTGAAATACGCTCAGGTGTGAACAGATCCTAAAAGAAGTAAATGATACATTGTAAAACATTGTGTTTATCCACTTAAGCCCCAGGCCTATTTCGGACACTTTTTGTTTACAAGTTAAAATCTGTTTTTTTTCCTAGAAAACTACTTAGAACCCCAAAACATTATATATATTTTTTTAGCAAAGACTCTGGAGAATAAAATGGCGATCATTGCAATATTTTTTGTCCCGCGGTATTTGCGCAGCGGTCTTTAAAACGCCATTTTTTTGGAAAAATTTCAAAAAATCACATTTCACTGCTTTAAAAAAAAAACTAAACAGTAAAGTTAGCCCCTTTATTTTGTGTATTGTGAAAGATGATGTCACGCCAAGTAAATAGATACCCAACATGTTACGGTTTAAAATTGCGCACACCTTTGGAATGGCGACAAACTACGGTCAATAGAAATCTCAATAGGCGACGCATTAAAATGTTTTAATGGTTACCAGTTTAGAGTTGGAGTGTAGCTCTTTTTTTTTAATTATTGTTCATGCTCTGGCAATCACGGCAATACCTCACATGTGTGGTTTGAACAGTGATTTTATTCGCGGCTCGACTTCCATATACGTTTTCTTTAGTGCGTGAGCTAACGGTGACGGGGGCGGCAACATTTTTTTTTCCTATTTATTTATTTATTTTTTTAACTTTATCACAGGTTTTTTAAAAAAAATAAAAAATCTGATCACTTTTATTGCTGTCAAAAGCAATTCAAACATCCCTTGTGACAGCAATATGCAGTGACAGGTGCTCTTTATGGAAAGAACCGTAGACCCCTCCACTACACTTCCATGTATTCAAAACGCCGAAAACGGCATTTTTGAATACACTCGTTTTTTTAATCTGCCGCCTTTAGCAGCAGAGTAACCCGAAAGTGACGTCATGGACGCCGCCTCCGGGTTACATTATCGGAGACCCGATTGAAGCCGCATTCGGCTTAGATCGGGACTCCATGAAGCCGCATTCGGCTTAGATCGGGACTCCATCCAGCCGGCGGACGTCCCGGCTCGGTGCTCGGGTCTCCCGGTGGGACGGGAGACCCGGGCAAAGCCGCGGAAGGCGGCGGGAGGGGGGGAGTCGTTACCGCCAGAAAGCCGACCGCCGGCTCTAAACAATGGTACCAGGGTGATGCCTCTAGCTAGAGGCATCACCCCGGTATAACCCCGCAAAGTCATCCAACGTAAATATACGTTACTTTGCGGTAAGTGGTTAAATCTATCTCGCAACCTTAACAATGTTGATAAACATTTGCCAGAGGCTTTTTTTTTTTTTGACAGCTGTGAGCAGAGAACAGCTCTGTATGAATCGAGGAAATGCCGTTTTTAAGATCATGAGGGGTGAATCAAGATCGCAATTTTTTTCATGATTAATCGTGCAGCTCTACGATGTGACATAGATGAGACATTATGGGGACTCAAGCCAATGTCCCATCACACACAGGGGAATTTTCAATTTTCCTAAATATTTCAAGTGAGCACGTAATAGTATGAAAAAATTACTCTTTTAGTAAATCTCCTCCATGATCCTATAAATGAAGTAAAATCAATAAATAAATGCATCTGGACTTCAAAACCTTCTGTCTACAAAAGTCTTTTATGGTAACTGGTAAGTAAGCATGTTGGTAATGTTTTATTTTCAATTCTCAAGATAATTGATACCAGACAGGAAAATACTTTGTATTCTATTAATTATGTTTTATCCTTCGCCGCTAAAGTGCTAGGCAAATGTAGTATTATAATAATCATGAAATGTTGTCTTAGGGTGCCATTACATGAGAGCAAGGATCCAAAATCCTCAGTCATGTTCTCGATGAAGAATGTAAGTTACTGAGCGGCACGCCATATGCCTGCACAGATGCAAACATTTAAAGGCCAACAACGAAGTTTTATGCATATCGGTCTGTCAATTTACAAACCTGCATTTCATGAAGTGTGGCCTGCGGTTTTCTCTTTGTGGGAGGAGAGCCGATAGCAAATCCACTAAGAGGACATCTACACAGATAATCAGGGCACTCTCACCAAAATCATGTATAACTTCATGGGCTTGAAAGGGGTGATATGCCCCCCTTAAAGCTTGCCACCTCGTTGAAAGTCACAGTCTTGGTCACCTCTTTAAAAAGTGCAAAAATGCTGCATAGGTTTTTAATGAAATAAGGAAAACCCCAAGGTATTGGGATTTGTTATAGCGCTTCCCCCCCAAATAGGACATCCATAGGCGCGAAGGATATACACCATGGAGTATGTATTCTTACCACATAGGTTTTTAATAAGGAGCCAGTGATGTGTTAAAATGAATATTAGCTACCCAGAGCCTGTTCTTGTACTATTATCATACAGGTACTATTTATTGGCATTATACTGCTAATGAAGGCCGGATAAAGGATCTTCTGAAAGCCAGGATACTTCATAATAAACCACTGCATCAGCAGTTTCAGGATATGTACAAGGCAAAGTACATGTGCAAATTTTCCCTAGCGAAGGGCAGCCAGAAAATGAGTGTCATAGTCACACATGACCTTTCCTGGCAAAAGATGGTTTGGGGTCAGCCACCTCTCAGCATTGTCTTGGAGAGCTTCAAGCAGCTATGGCCAAATGGGGCTTCTGTCCTTAAGGCATACGAGCCACAACACAGCATAGTAGCATTTAGCCTGGGACATTGCATATGCTCTGAGGTGCTTATGAGGTTTCAAGGAGTTGGAGAATAGTGCATGGATCTTGATGAATGATGTGTCTGTAGCTTATAGTGTGGTCCAGGAACACAGACAAATTACATTCTGCATGAGATAGAGGTATGATCTTCTAGGAAAAATAATGGTATTTAGATAGCCACCCTGGTGTTGCACGGGCCATAAACTTGTGGTTTAGGGGTTAATTTCATGAGGTGGAATGGGAGCAGTTGCAAATCCAGCAGTTTTACCAAGGAGGCTTTGAGACACTGGGCATTGATGTGATATGGGGACTTTTTTTCTTTAAGAATATGTAGCCCACTACATTGCAATCTACAGTAATTGAAAGCAATACAGAACAGTAGAGCACCGTATAACAACTAACTCTCCCTACAGGCTATCAGCTTTTCCTAAACTGCTCCAACACGCATTGCCAAATGGCTGCTGGTAACCCTTCCTTTGTAAGTGAGGGGGCTGGCACATAACAAATGTTATGTGAGCTTGGTACGCTATGTGAACTCCATTAGATGAACTAGGTTCAAAGGTCAGGAAGTACCTTATGGCTACAAAGAATTTGGTTGGGCGAATTCCCCACACTAATTGAAATTTGGTTTGTCTGGAATCCATGGTGGTGGCAAACTTAAATCTCATTTCTAATAGTCAGCAGAAGGTAACTGGTGAATGTAGAGAGGGATGTACAGTGGGTGGGGGTTAGGTGGTCAGAGATTGATATACAATGACTGTAGGAAAGTAAAATGTAATGTTATGAAATGTAATTTCCATAGATAAGTGTATTGGCCTCTGAGCATCAAAACAAAGTGTGGCATTTGTGCTAAAAATTATACTTCATACTGTAGTAGATTTGGGTTGAAGAAAATATAACATACTACTAGTGGGTATGAAGTGGTTCTGATGTCGTCATCCTTGGGACGACATCAGCCAAGTGGTCTGTGTGCACTGTGCAGATTAGTAAAAATACAGAATGCTTTCAGAATATCGGATATGACAAATTTTAAAGTCACAAACCTGGACAGATTAAACTAAACAGGAAAGGATTCCTGAGCAAAGATTATCGTTTGAGGGAACTGCATAAGACAATGATCAGTGGATCCAGAGAAGCAGGAAACAGTGCTTATATTAAAAGTTAAATGTCAAGGCACTTTGCTATCCTTTTTGAAGATCGCACTGTTTTTCCTATCATATATACTCATGGGTCATTATCTCATGTTTAAAACTCCTAGATCTGATGTGGGATATTGGACTCTTGGTACATGTTTGCTGTTAGATGCCAGAAGTTCTTTGTATATGTTGATATTTAGCTTGACATGAACTACTCTGGGACATGATGTCTTTATTTTATTGTCTTATACGTTGTCCAATGTCTAAGATGTTTCCATATGATTTGTATTGCTCTTTGTAAACTTTATTAAAATAGGATTAAACATGAAAGTTAAATGTCAGGCTTGGTCCTCCTCCCTGTCACATCACAAGCCTGCTTATTGGTCAGTGTGGTTGTAATTTTACTGTCTATATAATGTATCTGAATCAACAGATTGTTTAAATATGCAGTATTTTATATGCAGTTTGTACTAAATGTAACATTTGTTTACACACATTTTATGAAATTATCAGTTTCAATTTCTTGGGTCTATCTATTACTGTTTATTTTTTATTTTTTTAAAGCAATCTAGAAAGGACCAGAGGACACAAATTCAATCATAACCCCCCCCCCCTCCTTTTTTTTTTTTTTTTTATATAAAATTGTGTTTATATACAGGTATAGGTTTCGTCATACACTGGCAGTACATTTCCCATTTATAAAATGAGAAATAGTCATTTAGCAGCCAGATTGTCCTTCCTTATTGAACATCCTAGAAGATAATAACCACGTGGGAATGTTATGTGCTTTCATAATACACCATTAAAGGCAAAAAGAGCAATTTATTATGCACGCCTCCCATGTCAGTCAAAAATGATATGTATTATTTTGTCATAATCTGTTTCATATAGTTTGTAGGAGAGAAGTGCTGTTCACCGTTATTACAACAGGTGGCACTACAGCAACATATAATGCATCAACAAAACTTCAAGGCCAAGATTAATTACTGTTCTGAGGCTCACAAGTGTTAACATGTTCATGACATGATTACTTATCAGTGTTTAAATTACATTAATTACAATAACACAATAATTACAAGTAGTAAACTTGTACATTGTTTTAATATTATTATTTTAATTTTAATTATATCCTATCATGAGGTATGCTGTATAAGGTACATAAAAACACACTGCGGAATTGTAATGAATTAAAAAAATGTACTTATATGTAATTGTTATAATAAGTTACATTTATATTAATAACCGTTACATTTAAATTATAAGCTGCGTTTACACATAGAAAAATGAAATGATTTTAGTTGCTATTAGAGCCGGTTCACACTGAGGCAATCCAACTTCGAGGGGCGACCTGTTAAGCGTGCACCGCGACTTCGGCGCGACTTGCAGGGACTTCACATAATGGAAGTCAATGCAAGTCGCTCCCAGGTCGCCCCAAAGTAGTACAAAGTAATCGCTCCTATTAGAACGGGTCCTGTGCTAATTAATGGCGAGCGACCGAGTGCAACTTGTCAGGCTGACAAGTCACCTGACAAGTCACGCTAGTCTGAATGGGGTCTTACCAAAATAAAATTAAAGCAAATAACACTTTCTCTGAAAATAATGCATGTTTACTTTTGGAACATAAGCATCAAAATTTGGTAACTGTACAAACAAATGGCAAGCACCCCAACCTATAACTATCCTATGCAGCAAGGAGCACATGGAAGAGCAATTCACATCAAAAACAAATAAAAATTCCCAGCTCACTTACCAGCTAGCCTGCAACATAATCAAGATTGGCCCTGTCTAACAGTTCATGTTAAAAGCAAGGTCAAAGTCGCACACATTTGAAACCTATGTGTAAGCCGCAGTGGCCACGTCAGAGACATCCCCTGACAACAACCCCTGACCCCCCCCCACCCCCCATCTAATGATTTTTTATACTTTTTTTGCCAATTTGTTTAGACAGTTGGTTTATAATGTGCACCTGCTTTAACTAAGTCACCTTCTTCTTGATTACTGTCCCCCACTTGTGTCACCTTCTTCTTAATTACAGCCCCCCACTTGTGTCACCTTCTTCTTCATTACTGTCCCCCACTTGTGTCACCTTCGTCTTAATTACAGACCCCCACTTGTGTCACCTTCTTCTTCATTACTGTCCCCCACTTGTGTCACCTTCTTCTTCATTACTGTCCCCAACTTGTGTCATCTTTTTCTTCATTACTGTCCCCACTTGTGTCCCCTTCTTTTTCATTGCTGTCCCCCACTTGTGTCCCTTTCTTTTCCATTACTGTCCCCCACTTGTGTCCCCTTCTTCTTCATTACTGTCCCCCACTTGTGTCACCTTCTTCTTCATTACTGTCCCCAAATTGTATCATCTTTTTCTTCATTACTGTCCCCACTTGTGTCCCCTTCTTTTTCATTGCTGTCCCCCACTTGTGTCCCTTTCTTTTTCATTACTGTCCCCCACTTGTGTCCCCTTCGTCTTCGTTACTGTCCCTCACTTGTGTCCCCTTCTTCTACATTACTGCCACCACTTGTGTCACCTTCTTCTTTATTACTGTCCCACTTGTGTCTCCTTCATCTTCATTACTGCCCCCCACTTGTGTCACCTTCTTCTTCATTACTGTCCCCCACTCGTGTTCCCTTCTTTTTCATTACTGTCCCTTACTTGTGTCCCCATCTTCTTCATTACTTCCCCCCACTTGTGCCCCCTTCTTCTTCATTACTGTCCCTCACTTGTGTCCCCTTCTTCTTCATTACTGGCCCCCACTTGTGTCCCCTTCTTCTTCATTACTAACCTCCACTATTGTCACCTTCTTTTTCTTCATTACTGTCCCCCACTTGTGTCCCCTTATTCTTCATTACTGCCCCCACTTGTGTCACCTTCTTCTTCATTACTGCCCCCCACTTGTGTCATCTTTTTTTTCCATTACTGCCCCCAACTTGTGTCCCCTTCTTCTTCATTACTAACCCCCACTATTGTCACCTTATTCTTCTTCATTACTGTCCCCAACTTGTGTCGTCTTTTTCTTCATTACTGTCCCCACTTGTGTCCCCTTCTTTTTCATTGCTGTCCCCCACTTGTGTCCCTTTCTTTTCCATTACTGTCCCCCACTTGTGTCCCCTTCTTCTTCATTACTGTCCCCCACTTGTGTCACCTTCTTCTTCATTACTGTCCCCAAATTGTATCATCTTTTTCTTCATTACTGTCCCCACTTGTGTCCCCTTCTTTTTCATTGCTGTCCCCCACTTGTGTCCCTTTCTTTTTCATTACTGTCCCCCACTTGTGTCCCCTTCGTCTTCATTACTGTCCCTCACTTGTGTCCCCTTCTTCTTCATTACTGCCACCACTTGTGTCACCTTCTTCTTTATTACTGTCCCACTTGTGTCTCCTTCATCTTCATTACTGCCCACCACTTGTGTCACCTTCTTCTTAATTACAGCCCCCCACTTGTGTCACCTTCTTCTTCATTACTGTCCCCCACTCGTGTTCCCTTCTTTTTCATTACTGTCCCTTACTTGTGTCCCCATCTTCTTCATTACTTCCCCCCACTTGTGCCCCCTTCTTCTTCATTACTGTCCCTCACTTGTGTCCCCTTCTACTTCATTACTGGCCCCCACTTGTGTCCCCTTCTTCTTCATTACTAACCTCCACTATTGTCACCTTCTTCTTCTTCATTACTGTCCCCCACTTGTGTCCCCTTATTCTTCATTACTGCCCCCACTTGTGTCACCTTCTTCTTCATTACTGCCCCCCACTTGTGTCATCTTATTTTTCCATTACTGCCCCCAACTTGTGTCCCCTTCTTCTTCATTACTAACCCCCACTATTGTCACCTTATTCTTCTTCATTACTGTCCCCCACTTGTGTTCCCTTATTCTTCATTACTGCCCCCACTTGTGTCACATTCTTCTTCATTACTGCCCCCCCACTTGTGTCACCTTTTTCTTCATTACTGCCCCCCACTTGTGTCACCTTTTTCTTCATTACTGCCCCCACTTGTGTCACCTTCTTCTTCATTACAGCCCCCCACTTGTGTCCCCTTCTTCTTTATTACTGTCCCCCACTTGTGTCACCTTCTTCTTCATTACTGTCCCCCACTTGTGCCTCCTTCTTCTTCATTACTGTCTCTGACTTGTGTCCCCTTTTTCTTCATTACTGCCCCCCACTTGTGTCACCTTCTTCTTCATTACTACCCTCCACTTGTGTCACCTTCTTCTTCATTACTGTCCCCCACTTGTGTCACTTTCTTCTTCTTCATTACTGTCCCCCACTTGTGTCATCTTCTTCTTCATTACTGCCCCCCTCCCCCAGTGCCCGCTCTTGTGTCATCTTCTATCCAATCCAGTTCCTCACCTTCTAATATCCCTCTGGTGAGTGGTGGTGGTCCAGTCCACTGGTCCAGGGTCCCAGACAGTCGGGCCGTAGGCGGGAGTGGGGAGAAGGAGAAGTGGAGCACTGCGGAGAGCCATGGATTCGGACCAGCTTAGTAGATACCACCGGGCGGTGGGTGAAGGAAGTTGGTGGAGACAGTGACACTGGAGTCTGGAGTGAAGAAGATCTGTCCCTGCCCTGCAAATCACCCTGGAGTCTGTGTGCTGAAGAAGGAGGAGGCGGGTGGAGAAAGTCTGCAGTGCAGTGCAGTGCTAGACTCTGGCCTCGTTCTGAGTTAGAACTCAGGTAAGAGGTATCTCGCCTCTTTTTCGTTTAAAATCCCCAAGTCTTTTACTTTCCTAATGTAGGTTTTGAGTTTCTTTTTAAACCGTCCCTTGGGGTTAGTCTTTATTTTCTGATATGTATCTTCTACTCGTAAAATATTACCCATCTCCTCCTCATAATCCCATTTATTCAGTATAACCTGACTCCCGCCCTTGTCTGCTGTGCGGATAACCACTTCCTTCTTTTTTTTCCAATCCCTTAATTGTTTTCCATATATTCTTCTTTGAGCTCTTAATTTCCATTTTCCTTAGATTTTCCTCAACCATTCTTCTAAATGCTCCCATACACTCATTCCCAGGACCCTTGGGATTAAACAGGGATTGGTTCCTCAGATTAGTTTGTATATATTCCGTGGGCTGCAGTAAATTATTACTCCCTTGCAATGTAAAAGAAATTTTAATATGACATTTTCTTAAAAATTTCTGTAAGTCTATGTATAATTCAAATTCATTCATTTCCTTCTCGGGAGCATATTTTAATCCCAAATCTAATATGTGCAATTCCTCCTTGGTGAAATTGACATTACTCAAATAAAAAATTCTAATACCTAATACTCTCTCTTTCTTTTTCTTCTTCCCTTCTCATTTTCCTCTTGTGCGTTTCCTCTTCCCCATCCTGCATTTACAGTTAATATGCCGTGTCTGTAACAGATGGTTTTATGTTTACCTATTATTGATATCGAGATCTGTTATAGGGATACAATTTATATCCAGATACAGACCTATTGCATCTATGTATATGTAATCTAGTCTGGGATACATCACTTTTAGATTGCTATATCACTTTTATGATATGTATAGAAATATAGATTTTGTATATGAGATAAGAAGCATTTCCTTTATATGTAATTAGCGATCGTCCGACAGCAGGATTGTTTACTTCAGGTCACTCACTTCCTGTTGATGTCCAGTTGCTGGGTAACCATAGAGTATATTAGTGGGCGAGATTGACGCCAATGACGCTCCTCCTGATGACATCAACCTGATGAAACGCGTAGAGCATCATTGCGTCACTTCCGCCCCGTCACTTCCAGTCTTCCAGAACAACACATTTTTAATGCCGTGATTTCTCTGCTTCTCTGTAAGTGCAACAAGTATTGTTTAATAAAATGTGTTATGCATGGATTTACACTATGTAGCCTCTTCTTCCCACATGGCTGTGAGGAGTACCCATCATCCACATTAACGCTCGGACAGGAACCACTGTTATAACAAGTGTGGGTTCAGAGTCCATCTGTGGTGATCGTTATTAGAGTGGCTGGGGGATTCCAATTCCACCTGTTGATTATATACCTGTGACCCCTGCATGGGTACTACCATTTGGTGAGTGCGGTTCTTATGGGGGGGAACACGATTGCACCTGCTTGCACAGAGTGATTTTCCACACCATCAAATTACATTTATACTTTGCACTTTTTTACCTGCACATTGCACGGTTTATTGGGACTTTTGGACTATGTAATTTAAATCTTTTTATTTTTTATTTTATGATAATTTTATGATTGGATGTACATTTTTTCATTGGGATTGTATTTATTGTATTTTTTGCATACTAGTGAGGATTTTGAACTTATTGCACCTATTTGCACTTTTGCATTTATTTTTGTATGCTCCAATATAACACACATGGCACTGGATTTATATGTATTTATGAGTTAGGATACCATGTTCTTTTTTTTTGCACATATGGAATTTTTTTTGCACATATGACACTTTATTGTTAGGCAGCGCCACCTTACCTTCCTCTTTTTTTCCCA
Source organism: Pelophylax lessonae (assembly GCF_965119305.1). Lineage (NCBI taxonomy): Eukaryota > Metazoa > Chordata > Amphibia > Anura > Ranidae > Pelophylax > Pelophylax lessonae. The sequence goes on from NC_138772.1 coordinate 382,944,827, forward strand.
TATTTCTATACCCCATTGGGGTATTGAGGTAGACAGCAGCTCTTTTTTCCCTACATATCCTAGCTCGGAATTTCTCTATATATATTTTTAAAAAGAGGCTTTGTACTTACCATTTTGTACTTGCTGCGGCTTGGCTGCTGCAGGTATTAAACCGGCTGGATACTTTGAATACTGGCAAGTCAAATACTTGTTTGCCCCACTGCACACAATGGTTCCCCATACTGGCTCATACGTCCTGCAGTGACAAATAATCTGGCAGAAGAAGGCACAGTGTAAGGTAGGGGAGCAGGTAATGTGAGGAAGTGTGAAATACTTACATGATTGGTGAGCACGGAAGAGGTGACATTTTAACACATGGGTACCAGAAGTATACAGCCACTTTTATTACAGCTATGTAATATTTTACAAGTGACCTTGTACTGAATGAGTTACCCTAAAATGCTAAGAGAAATAAGTTGCTTTTTTTTCAGACTACCATGTTACATTGTATATATATATTTTTTTAAACCAGAGTTGCATTTATTACGGTTTTTGGGTCTTAAAGTGTAAGTAAACCCAAAATCTATGTTTTAGTATGGTTGAGATCAGGGATCCTGTTAGAAACCAGGGGGCCCTATACAGCCAACCCACCCCCCCCCCAAATACAGTTTACTATGCTTCCGATATGAATGAACACAGTGAGTGAACAGTACTGATCACTCATTTTGTTCATTCAGGAATTTAAGTGGCTGGTGAATATGACATATTTGCTGGACCTTTCCCCCACTCTCCATCCTGAAAGATCCTATTGTGTGCTTGCAGCTGCCGATGGCAAGGAGAGAAGGTAGGGCAGCAGCACTTCGTGGGTGGGGTGGGAGGGCACACAAGGCAGCAGAGAGAAATGTATGGTAGCATGATTGGTGCAGTGGGGGGGGGGGGGGCAATTACTGGAACTGGAACTGATCCCTTGTATAGCTCTTTCTGCAGTAGCTGAAAGGGAGAAGAGAAGAAGCCGGCTTTCATCTGCTGCAGAGAGAGCCATACAGGGCATTGGTTCCATTATTTGCCCTCCCGCCATGACAATCGCCCTCTCTGCCCACATCCAATTCACCCTGCTCACCTTCTGCCTGGGTCCCCCTGCTGGCCTGTTCTCTGTGTGAAAGACCGGTATTACCCCCCTTATCCACGGCCCTGATTGAGATCATGCCTTCAGTTTTGTTTGAGTTCATTCACTTTTTGCAGATCATTTTTGTGAATCTGTTGCAAAGTTTCTTACCAGCAGATCCTGCTAGTAACAGCACTTTCTGTTGCAGGATATAACTCTAAGCAACTAAATTTCAAGTGCTGTTAACATACCATGTGTGCTCTTTCCGTTACCACCAGGACTATTTATCAGGTTTATCAGATTTAGGGTGTACATACTGTGGGAGATTAGCTCACAGGAATCCCCTTTTCCAGGAAAGTAAGGCCAGCATGCAGGTGATTTCTTTAAAGTCTGGTGGATTGCCAGCCTTATTGAGCAGAGGTTTGCAAATATGCAAAAACAACAAAACAGTAAAATAAATCCTTGCCGTCCGGGGCTAAACTAAACAACTATTTTCCTCACTATACAGTGTGGGGCCGGTCCCCATCACCCACAAAAACACATGGTAAAGCAAACCTGTTCCTTTGAAATTCCAAACAGAGCTCCTCTCTCAGATTCCCTTCTGGGTCTCAGGCCAGAGCATTTCTGTGCTCTCTTCCTGTTCATTTAAAGTCCAGCTGAGCATGGACTCAGGTAACCCACAATCTCTGGACCGGAACCTAGCCTGTCACAGAGGCTGGAAAAACCCGGGCCGGATTCCGGTTCAGTCTCTCACTAAAGAACGTATGCGAGGTGAAATATAGTGGTTATCTACTACCTCCCCTCGCATACAGTACACAATAAATAGTCCAAAAGTATAATAATGCCAAGAATAAGAATTGTAGTGTAACAGTCACATGTTTGGCATGTGGTGTCCCGCTTTCATCCTTCCCATCTACCCCCTCCCTAGGGTTAGTGTCATGCTGGACATTTTCTTATCAATGCAGAACATCAGCGGCCCCACTTCCTGATCACCCATTGTACAATCGAGGCAGAGAGGGGAATATATAGCGTGGTGGTTGAGTAACCTGAGTATCATAGGCCACAGCAGGCAAAAACTTTTTTCCTTGACTTTATCCTCTTGAGTTATTTAAAGAGAACCAGTCAAGAATACTCTTAAATTGTTTTAAAGTGGGTCCTTACCTTTTTAGGAATAGCTGTGTGTGCAGTTATTTACGTGTATATCTGCCAAAGCAGATATCAGCTCAGCATTAGACTGTAAAGCCCCTCTGAAAGCTGACCTGTTTCCTGCCTGAGCTGAGGGCCAATGACTTTCTTCTATCCATGCTGCTGGAGCAAAGTACAGGTATCCATTACCAAACCTACATGTAAAGTGACCAGTGCTACCAATCATGAGTCCTTTTGTGATAAAAATAGTTCATCCATGAATTCAATGCTCCACCCTGGATACATGAACACTTTAAGTACTGCTATAGGGACAATAACTGGTGATGTTGCAGCAGGAGAGAGTTCCTCAGAAACATGCAAAGTGCCCGGAGTCTCCACGTGCCCCCCTCTTATTGCCTAAATCAGCAGAATTATCTTCCCTCAAAGGGGGTATCCAGCATCCACAGCTCCACCTGGCTGTATGTAGATATTCAGGGTCACCCCCTAGGGTATCCCTCCTTAGTGTTACTTCCTCTCCCCAGTGGTTTCAAATGTGGATGTAAATGTCAAAGACAAACTCTATAGTGTAATACCGTAAGTTCAATTTTATTTAAATGAACATCATTGCACTTACATTAGTGTAAAATTATTCAGCGTAATAAGAACCAGGAAGTCTGGGACATGATCACTGGGGAGAGGAGGTAACACTAAGGAGGATTATCCTAGGGGTGACCCTGAATATCTACATACAGCCAGGTGGAGCTGTGGATGCTGGATACCCCCTATGAGGGGATATAATTCTGATGAGTGAGGCAAGAGGGGGGCACGTGGAGACTTACGGCACTTTGCATATTTCTGAGGAACTCTCTCCTGCTGCAATATCAATAGTTCTTGTCCCTATACAGTAGCAGTACTTGCAGTGTTGATATATGAAGGGTGGAGCATTTATTTAATGGATAGACTATTTTTATCACAAAAGGACTTATGATTGGTAGCACTGGTCACTTTACACGTTTTTGATCACTTTATATATATATATTTATGGTATAACTGATTTTTTCATGTGTTTATATTTTATGTAGCATTGGTCACTTTCACTGGGGACTTGCTTTTTTGCACACATTTTATTATATACAGTATCTCACAAAAGTGATTACACCCCTCACATTTTATTATACCTTTTCATGTGACAGCACTGAAGAAATTACACTTTGCTACAATATAAAGTAGTGAGTGTACAGCTTGTATAACAGTGTATATTTGCTGCCCCCTCAAAATAACTCAACACACAGCCATTAATGTCTAAACCGCTGGCAACAAAAGTGAGTACACCCCTAAGTGAAAATGTCCAAATTGGGCCCAAATAGCCATTTTCCCTCCTCAGTGTCATGTGACTTGTTAGTGTTACAAGGTCTCATGTGTGAATGGGGTGCAGATGTGTTATATTTGGTGTTATCGCTCTCACTCTCTCATACTGGTCACTGGAAGTTCAACATGGCACCTCATGGCAAAGAACTCTCTGAGGATCTGAAAAAAGAATTGTTGCTCTACAAAAAGATGACCTAGGCTATAAGAAGATTGCTGAGCTGCAGCACGGTGGCCAAGACTATACAGCAGTTTAAGAGAACAGGTTCCACTCAGAACAGGCCTCGCCATGGCAGACCAAAGAAGTTGAGTGCATGTGCTCAGCGTCATATCCAGAGGTTGTCTTTAGAAAATAGATGTATGAGTGCTGCCAGCATTGCTGCAGAGGTTGAAGGGGTGGGGGGTCAGCCTGTTAGTGCTCAGACCATACGCCGCACACTGCATCAGATTGGTCTGTATGGTTGTCGCCCCAGAAAGAAAGCCTCTTCTAAAGATGATGCACAAGAAAGCCCACAAACAGTTTGCTGAAGACCAAACAGACCAAGGACATGGATTACTGGAACCATGTCCTGTGGTCGGATGAGACCAAGATAATCTTATTTGGTTCAGATGGTGTCAAGCGTGTGTGGTGGCAGGCAGGTGAGGAGTACAAAGACAAGTGTGTCTTGCCTACATTCAAACATGGTGGTGGGAATGTCATATAGTGTATATGGAAACACAAATAACACACCCTCTAGTGCTCTCTGTATATCCGGTTTATTCAGCAATAAAATCTAAAATTACAGACATACAAACAAGGCACTTCAGCCGTGCGGGCTGATCGGGCTTTACAATAAAATTCCTTCACCTAGATGGCCATGATGTGACGTCTGTGCACAAGCTACCCCCCCCCCATACGTGTTACATCTGGGCGTAGACTTCGTCAGTAGGGGTGGAGCCAACATGTTGTTCCGTGTAATTTATAAGCTTAGCCTAGTCACCAGCGCCCACTCTCAAAAGCTCTTGCCTCTTGTCATTTAGTTTCCAATAGCAGAGGTCCCCGTTCCATTTCTAATTCTTCCCTTTTTACCCGATTAATGGTTTCTTTACCATACCCCTTTTACAGGAATCTGTTCCCTAGAGTCTCAGACTGATAAATATAGTCTGACTCCTTAGAACAATTTCTATGTATCTGAATAAACTGGCCTTTAGGAATATTACAAAGCCATGCTTTGTGGTGACAGCTATCCAAAGGTAGATATGAATTCCTATCGGTGGGTTTAAAGTGATTCCTAGTCACACTAGTCATTAACTTTTCTTGCCCCAGAAACACAACCTGTTCGTCACTCACTGTCCAGGATAACTCTGCTATTGGAAACTGAACGACAAGAGGCAAAAGATTATGAGTTCAAGTTTATAATGGACTTTAATGTCCAGTTTAGACAAGTTGAAAAATTTGTGAATAGACATTGGAGGATTTTGAAAAAGGATAGAATATTGGGACCAGTTTTACCTATGAAACTGAAATTTATATATAAGAAAGCCCCTACTCTGAATGATATGGTAGCTCCAGGAGTCATTGACCCCCCCCCCTATAGTAAAGAAGAATCCACTCTTTAACTTTATTACAGGCTTCCATGCCTGTGGTAGATGTCCAGCGTGTCAACATGCCATTGGGAATATTAAAAAGAAAAAAGACTTTGTATCTAGGAGCATACATAAAAAACCAAAAGACATGATCACTTGTGCCACTACGGGCGTTATCTACATGTTGGAGTGTGGATGTGGGCTCCAATATATAGGACGCACATCTAGATGTTTGAGTATTAGGGTTGGAGAACACATTAAAAATATTAGGAAGGGGGTGGTTACACACAATGTCTCTAGGCACTTTAAAGAAGCCCATGATAAAAATCCCAGCTCACTCAAGGGGAAAAGAAAAAGTAAAGAGACACTGTAAATCTTTTCTGTAGTTAGTAGACGCAATAACTTTGCGAAAACCAATCAAAATAAGCTCATTGCGATTTTTTTACCAAAAATATTTAGCAGAAAACAAATTGGCCTAAAACTTAAAAAATTTTTTAGATTTTTACATTTTTTTTGAGAATATCATATAGCAGAATGAGAAAAATATTGTTTTTTTTTTTTTTTCAAAATTGTCGCACTTTTTTGTTTATAGCTTAAAAAATAAAAATTGCACAAAAAACCACCAAAAGAAATCTCTATTTGTGGGAAAAAAAGGACATCAATTTTATTTGGGTATGGTGTCGCACGACCGTGCAATTGTCCGTTACAGTAAAACAGTGCCGAATCGCAAAATAGGGCCTGGTCAGGAAGGGGGTAAAATCTTTCGGGGGTTAAGTGGTTAAGAAGAGTGGTTTTTTCCATAGTAACCCTCTATTAACACCTTTGGATAGCTTAAAACAGAAAGAAACTCTCCACTCAATGCAGCTCTTCCATTCCGCAACTTGAACCCCGGAACCAGAGGCAAGCAGAGCCATCCATTCTCATTGGCTAAAAGCAAAGAGGAGCAGCTTTCCTCTTTGTTTCGATGTACACCATTTGTGATATATTTTTCTTTCTTGTAGCAAACCTATAAACATATGGATATTATAAAAAGCAAAAAATATGCCTGTAGACCCTTAGTAATTATCCCAGAGTTCTTTGTCACCTGTTGCAGGATTTTATGTCACTTCATGACACTGTTATGTAGGGGCAGCACTCCTGGGAGGAGGAGCAGTGCTGCTTCATTTCTTGAGTTTTAAGCCATCTGCCCAATTATTAACTCAAAGTGGCTCATCTTTAGTGTCTCCATTCACCCTTCCTTCAACAGCTCTTCTTCTGAGGTCCTCTGAAATCTCTTTATTAGGGGATATTGAACAGAATTCTGTTATGAATTGGAGATACATTTGTGTGACTTTCTTTAATGGCAGGGCAAGTCAAACCTAAATCTGGTCTGACTGAAATGCTTACCATATTGAATGGAATAACTCAGCCCGATTATTCTTTTTTTTTTTTTTCAAAATGTCTTAATCCTATGGGTACTCATACTTTTCAATTAGTTAGTTTAGTTGCTTAAAAGGAAACTTGCACTGAGAGGAATACAAGCCATTTCTAAAATACTTAAAAAACAATGTTATATACGGTATATTATGAATAGAATTAGAAAACAGGGACTGATTAACATTAAGAAAGACATCCTGTCATTTTTAAAAAATAATTATGAGAATAATTACCTACACCTAAAAATGTCTTTAAATTATTTTATTTAGTACTGAAATCGTGTTTGACTTCTTCTAATAAACCGTACAATTTACAGTTAGAAAGAGACTGCTACATCCAAGGGAACATGGGCTTGACTTCAATAAATATGGATGAATACTGGATATTTTATGTCTATGGGATGTGCATTATATTTGTTTTTACGACATCCTTGTTGCAGCTGAGTACATTGATAATCCTTAACCCCTCAGCTCCAGAAGCTTTTACCCCCTTCCTAACCAGGCTATTTTACTGTACCTTTTCTCCCACAAATAGAGCTTTCTTTGGTGGTATTTGATCACCTCTGCAGTTTAATTTTTTTGCGCTATAAACAAAAAGACCAACAATTTTGATTTTTTTTTTTTTTTTTTACTTTCTGCTATAAAACATATCCAATAAAAACATGTAAAAAATAATCAAATTGCTTCATAAATGTAGGCCAATATGTATTCTTCTACATATTTTTGGTAAAAATAAATCCCAATAAGTGTATATTGATTGGTTTGCGCAAAAGTTATAGCATCTACAAACTATAGGATATATTTATTGAAATTTAATTTTTTTAATTAGTAATGGCAACGATCAGCGACTTATAGCGGCCCTGCAACCTTGCGGTGGACAAATTTGACACTAAGGGGTTTATTTAATAAAGCTAGAGAATGGAAAATCAGTCAAACTTCTGCAGGGAAAGCTTCCAGGTTTTATTGCCAAAGCTTTATTAAACAAGCTGAGGTTAGAAGCTGATTGGTTTCTCTGCAGCAGTCTGATTGATTTTGCACTCAGTACCTTTAGTAAATAAACCCCCTAAGTGACACTTTTTGGGGACCAGTGACACAAATACAGTGATCAGACACCAATACAGTGATTAGTGCTGTCACTGTATAAATGACACTGGCAGGGAAGGGGTTAGCACCAGGAGCAATCAAAGGGTTAAATGTGTTCCCTATTGGTGCTTTCTAACTGTATGGGGAGTGTTTTGACCAAAGGAAAACAGAGATCTGTGTTTTTGCTTAGTAGAAAAACAAGATCTCCATTTTCCTCTCTGGCAGAATGGCGGTCTGTCTTGTTTACATAGGCAGAAAACCGGGTTGCCTTTCTATGAACGATCGCCGGGTTCCCGATGGACATCGCATCCACCAGACCCGCTGATTGGCTTCTGCTGTGTCCAATCACAGCGGGAATGGGGCTCTGGAGGCAAGCCCACACGCGCCTCAGAGCCGAGGAAGAAGATTACGTACAGGTACGTGATTTTGCGCTTAAGGATCACCCTGCCGCAGTATATGTACGTGCGGCGGTCCTTAAGCAGTTAATATATTTTTGTTGTTTCCATATTTGTACTGAAAGGAGAAATTTCCCAGATATACAAATGTAATAGTTGATATCCTAAAATTGCTTTAGCTTATGTGAAATGAAGATGCTCCTGATGGGACTGGTGCTAATAGAAGGTTGTCTGAAGTCTCTTGTCTTAAGTCAATCTCTCTTTTTGCAGAGTGGATTCAGATATCATGATTGAAGTCAGTAGCATAAACAAGCACATAAAGTCTATAGAGAATGTCGTTGTCTTCCTCTAACCCAGTGATTTTTGAACCTTGGCACCTCAGATGTTTTGGAACTACATTCCCCATGATGCTTATGTACTCTGCAGTGTAGATGAGCATCATGGGAAATGTAGTTTCAAAACATCCGGGATGCCAAGGTTCACCATCACTGCTCTAACCTAATGATATTGTACGTCTGGGTCATCTTCCATATACAGTATGACCTAATGGACTGATCGAAAAACATGGTTTAAGCTCAATTACAAAAAAAAACCTGTCTAGCACATATGGAGAGGGCTTCAATAAAACTATGCAAAGTGTTAATGGGGTTTTAAGTGCCTGCTAACATTATGTGTGAGCTGTTAACGTTAGCTTCGACTCTGCAAATTTGCAGATTCTTTAAGTGAACACAAACGACGATCATGAAATTTAGCTTAAATGATGAGTAAATTTACCAAAATAACATAATACAGTAAAGAATTATAACAATTCAAAATGACTTTACACAGTGTTATTTACCAACCAGGCATTAAATGAAGATTACCCTTAGGCTAAGTTCACATGTAGGTGTTTTGGGGAGTTTTTCTGCTCTAGGATCAGCTCAAAAAATGCCAAACAAGACAAATCCTATTCATTTCAATGGCGCCTGTTCACATCTGAGCGTTTTGACGTTTTAAGCAAAACGCCCAACGCTCAAAAAAAGTACATGAGCTTCTTTTTGGGCAGATTACAGGCGTTTTTATTTTTTTCCATTGGTCACTTGTCAACCTAAAAATGCCTGCACAAAAACGTCTGTAAAAACGGCTTTAAAACACCTGTAAAACGCCTGAAAAAACACCCATAAAAACGCCTGAAAAAATGCCTGTAAATAGCAACGCCAAGATGTGAACATAGCCTTATTCTCTGCTGGCCTTTAACACATGATGGCTTTTGGAAATTGCTAATTATTTGCCAAAATATTTTTTCCAATGCTCGTGCATGTTCATTTGTGTAATGCTGGAGGGGTTGTCTGTCTTTTGCTCTTCCTATGTTTCCTTATGAATGTTTAAACCTGAAAATTATAAGGGCATTAAATGATGAGCATCACATCCTGTCCCCCAAAGGAGCTCCTAGGATACACGCACTAAGACCAGTTTTGGTGAGGCAGCCAATAAGTCTACCAGTATACTGAATTTGGAGATCACCCAGAGCAAACCTACATGACCACAGAGAGAACATACATGTTGTGAAATTGAACCCCACTGCAAAGCAAAAATGCTAAATATTTAATGCTGAATTATGGACAAGTAGCTAAATACTCAGTTGAATTACATATATGGGAGCAATGTTTCTTGGCATGGCATTTTTATGTCTGTCTATCCAGTCTCTACTGCTGTTAAGCACAGCTTTGTCAGCCCTTGTGCCTGCAGCCCATGATTGGTCGCTCTCCCTTTCACAATCTAACTACTTTACAAGAGGCTGATATAAAAATGACATTCATGTACGTATGCTGGCCTTACACTAGTAGAATTTTGTTTCGGATTTCTAATTTTAAGAACTTTTTTTTTTTTTTTTTACTCCTTTTTTTGGTAGAATTTTTTCAGTTGTACATCATAAAAATAAAGCAATACATTCATAACAACCAAGACACAACAAGCACTAAAAAACAAACAAAAAAAACCCACAAAAAATCTTACAGTGTCATATGACATATAGGCTCCAAACTCTTGATTTATAATAAGAAGGAGCTATAGAGCCTCAATCGACACCAAAGCCAAAATCTCCAGATCCACCTCTGTCAACCCGCATGTATAAATTACATTATAATGCCTGGTAGATATTCTCTTTTCTGCTACCTGAATAGCCCCTTTTTGATAGGCTAAAGCATGGGTGTCCAACCTGCGGCCCTACAGCTGTTGATGAACTTCAAGTCCCATGAGGCATTGCAAGGCTGACAGTTGCAAACATGACTCCCTATGGCAGAGGCATGATGGGGCTTGTAGGTTGGACATCCATGGGCTAAAGGATACCAAGAGGGATGAGCCCAGACCTGGAGCTAATATCCGCAGTTCCCATAAATTACGAAACGTGTTTTTCTATAGATCTGTTGTTCCAGCAGAAGAGTATCACTTACCTTCAATCGCCACCCTTCTAGTGAAAGTGTACTAGAAGAAAACCATTTCAAAGCAATCAGTTTACGAGCTATAAACAGTAGTCTACTTATCGATGTTAAAGTTTTCATTGGGCATAGCTCCTTGTCCAGATACCCCAGTAAGCAGGTCTTAGGGTCCGGATCAATATAAATTTGGTAAATTTTAAGAACATAAGTTTGATTTTCTTAATGGTTAGTGGGGTCAAACTGATGTTTATTTTTGACAAAAAATATTTGAAAGGAGCAGGATGTAAAATTTTTTGTCAAACACACACATTTCTAATAGTGTATGCGGTTTTCCTTCAGGAAAGTCCTTTCATTCCAAAAGACAATTGCAAAAGCAAATGGAATTAGGAACTTTTGAACAACGTTCATGAAGTCATGAAATTTAGGGAGAATTTCTGCACAAATGTTTGTTTGAAAATCTACTAGTGTATGACCAGCTTTACACTAGTTAAATTTAAAGTGAAACCTCCCTTCTTCCTTTTCTGATGAAAGCATCCCCATTGCAATTACAATATGGTAAATTGAAAGTATACTGTATATGCCATTGTTGCTTGCCTTATGGCTTTCTCTCTTGCCCTTTTCGCATGCTACTTTGCACCCCCTCCTGTGAAACCGCGCCATCATCTTTAAAGCTGACATCATCAGTGGCCGGCTTCTTCTTCTACATTTCTGTACCAGCCCACCCATGACGCTGGCACCAAATCTTGCACATGTGTGGTCATGTATTGGTTACATGTTGCCATGGCTTTAGCAACATGACTGAGCTGACACTTACGTTGCTGAAGCCATGGCAACATATAAATAATACCAGTACATGTCACCCAATGGAAAAAAAATTCCTCGGGGTTTCACATTTTACAGATGGAAGATCTCGGGTAAGGGGGTTAATGCCTTCCTTGGGGGCATTGTGAGGCCCCGACTACATCACCAGTGCCTCAATCAACCAAGAAGCGCTAAACAATTAAATGTCAGTAACAAAAGAAAGAGAATGCTTTGAGTAATGATTTTCTTGTTTTGAGATCAGCATGCAGAGGTTCATGCAGAAAAACATTTTTCCTGTTGGGGGGGAAAGGTTACGTCACCAACGCATGCGAACTGCACTCTCAATTGAGGGGCACACTAAATGTGTCACCAATCCAGAGCACTGTGCCGTGACACACATGTGCATGCCCAGGAGTGACATCATTGCCATCAGCCATTCAAATAGCCAGAGCCCGCAAACCGGAAAGGAAGATTGGGTGAAGATGGAAACCTTGACAGCGGTGACAGCATGCCACTGGAGGGGTGTGTTTTACAGGTAAGTCTTTCATAATGTGCTAGTATACAATGCATATTAGCATATTATTCCATTAACTTGCAGGAGAGTGGATTTTTTCAAAAACTTAAATAAAAATATCGTGTTGAAATGAAAATTTTTATTGAACTCCTAACTGCATTATTCTATGTGTTTTTACATCTGTCCAGAGTTCAGCTTTATCTTCCACTCTACTGACATTTGCTTGGTTTCTCTGTATTCTGGGTTTGAATTCCACAGAGACATCTGCACAGGGTTTGTATGTACTTCCATTATTTATGTGGGTTTTCTCTGTTTTTATTCAACAATCCAGAAACATTATTTGTAGATAATTTGTCCTCCTTAAGGCTGGCCATAGTGGGTTCAAATCTCAGCCAGTTCAGCAGGAACCGGCTAAGACTCGGACAATGTCTGGGCAGGCTGAATTCACCATTGATCAATTGGGTACAACCAGCCTGCTGGATTTACTTGCGATTATCGCTGCTATAGCTTCTAGTAATAATCACTGTCTTCTCCCAACTAGGACGACTTCCCCTGCCCACCCCTGTCCCCACCCCCCTGCCGGGAGCTGACAATTGCTCAACAGGAGGGATTCCCTTGTAAGCACTCACTGTGTTAATGTGGGAATAGTGCAAATTTATTTCCTGCAACCCTTGTACCCTATGTATGTAATCATACCTTAATAAATACCAGTCAAAAATATACAGTTATGGCCAAAAATACTGGAACCCCTGCATTTCTTTCACCACTTCATCCAGAAAATTGTTGCAATTACAAATGTTTAGGCATTCCTGTCTTTATTTCTTTTGTTTTTTATAGGTATGATAGAAAAAAGTAGAGAAACAAAAAGCCAAATCAGACACAGTCCACACAAAACTCCAAGAATGGACTTGACAAAATTATTGACACCCTCAATTTAATATTTAGTAGCACACCTTTTTGGAAAAAAAAAAACTGAAATCAATTGCTTCCTGTAACCATCAATGAGTTTCCTATACCTCTCCACTGGAATTTTGGACCGCTCTTCTTTTGCCAACTGCTTCAGATCTCTCAGATTGAAAGGGTGCCTTTTCCCAACTGCTGTTTTGAGATCTCTCTGCAGGTTCACCAATGGCACTTAGATCTGTATATATACACTATATTACCAAAAGTATTTAGGTAAGGTTTAGGAGTATGTCCATGGGAATGTTTGAGCATTCTTCCAGAAGTGTGATAGATGTATATATTCAGAGAATATGCCTCGTGCCTAGGAGTGCCTAATATAATGTGTAATGGTATAAATAACAGAGCAGCTGCTATAGATGAGGTTAATTGAGTAAGAAAACCCCCGGCTAAAAGGGATAATATAGCGCTTGCTGGTAAATGCAAATAAATATATCAATCTAAAAACACTGGGTAAAATATATGCCCTTAAATCGCACAGTAAGACAATATAATGAATGTATAAATAAATAAATAAATAACAATTGTGCCAAGTGAAGTCCAAAATAGTGCAATAGTGACTATATAATAAAAAGTCCAAAAAAATGTGCCAGGAAAAAGTGCAAGTGCTTGAGGCTAAGTCCTCCAGTGATCCAGGAGATCCAATCACACAGGTGACTCTCAAAGGAGAATTAGGATGTAAACTCACCAGATGCGATGGGTCTCAAATGTCATATGACAAAGAGACCAGTATTGCTTTATGACCATCCAGGTCAAGGGTAAGATGACTGCTGGGCTCAGGTCCCTCTAGACCGGGATTCCCCAGATGTATGGATCGAGTTCCCGAGGTCCTCCAATATGGATAGGGAGAGGGAAGAAAAAGGCTCCGGATGGTGCAATACCGTTAAAAAGTATTGTTTATTGTGTAAAGTAGTCAAACATGGATAAAATAGCTTTTGTATCGCTGCTAGCTGTCCTCCGGTAACTGCCTGTAGCGTGGAGATCGGTTTGCGTTCCAAGCCCGACTTCCGGATTGACGGCGTGCGTTCCACCTGACGCGCGTTTCGTCAGAGCGTATGACGTCTTCAGAGGTCCGAAGACGTCATACGCTCTGACGAAACGCACATCAGGTGGAACCCACGGTCTCCGCTCTTTTCGGTTGATGTCAGGACTCTGTGCAGGCCAGTCAAATTCCTCCACCCCAAACTGGCTCAGCCATGTATTTATGGACCTTGCTTTGTGCACTGGTCCAAATCATTTGGTGGAGGGGGGATTATGGTGTGGGGTTGTTTTTCAGGGGTTGGGCTTGGCCTCTTAGTTCCAGGGAACACTTAAGGTGTCAGAATACCAAGACATTTTGGACAATTTCATGTTCCCAACTTTGTGGGAACAGTTTGGGGATGGCCCCTTCCTGTTCCAACATGACTGCGCAACAGTGCACAAAGCAAGGTCCATAAAGACATGGATGAGTAAGTTTGGGGTAGAGTAACATGACTGGCCTGCACAGTGTCCTGACCTCAACCCAAAAGAACACCTTTGGGATGAATTAGGACGGAGACTGTAAGCCAGGCCTTCTCGTCCACATCAGTGCCTAAACTCACAAAAGTGCTTCTGGAAGAATGGTTAAACATTTCCATAGACACACTCCTAAACCTTGTGGACAGTCTTCCCAGAAGAGTTAAAGCTGTTATAGCTGCAAAGGGTGGGCCAACTCAATAATGAACCCTACAGAAGAAGACTGGGATACCATTAGAATGCATGTGCGTGTAAAGGCAGGCGCCCCAATACTTTTAGTATTATAGTGTACATAAATATATGTATATATATATTCATTGTGGATATATGTATTTGTCAACTGAAATTCTATATGTGTCAAGTTTCTTGAAAAAAAAAAAAATAGAAAAATACACAACAAGCTGACTTCAAGGCTAATGCACAACCTCCAATATTTCCCACAATGTAATTGGAAGGTATTGTTCTGTTCTTTACTTCTTACTGGCTCCTGGATGTACTTGCATAGGGCGGGGCCTGGAAACTTTCATTGAGGTGGCGTAGTGTGGCACAGAGAGCAGCCTGTAAAGCCAGAGGACTGAAGAGTGATAAGGAGGGGCTTGTTTATTCCAAAAATCTAGCACAGTAAGCTAGTGACACTGCAGCATCCCTTAAAGCCTTGTCAACAGCCTCCACCTCCTGAACTGCAAAGAGATACAGCAGCTTCTAGGATGAATCTTTCCATCCCTTTGTCATCCAGTGCTGGCTCCTCTTGGGGATAATTTTTTTGGAGAGGATCTGATATTTCTGGCTGGGTCCTGGATCCAATAGCATGTTTGGAATATAAGAAAAATCATTCTACAGACACAAATTAGACTCTGTACCCTCATTTATCAGAGAACTCTCACAGTCCTGTTATGGGAAACCATGATTGATTCCTTCACTGAGCAGAGAAATAGAGCCTTCTCCAAGCGCAAAATTCTGCAAGGGTATAGCACAAAGGACCCTACTCTGCCTAGGATTTGATGCTCTGGAAATGCAAGGACACTGCTAACAGCTTGCTTCTGAGCGATGCTAACTTGAGTACTCTCTGCCCTTGGGTGGACATAGAGGTTATGGGAATTCAATAGCTAGTGCGCAGTGCTTTTTGCTTGCTTTTCCATTGTGAATAGAATTTTATACCAAGTTCCTGAAGTGATGGCATCAGAAGTTGTATGTGGACTCGTCTTCAGATTGCTTCTCCCACTATGCCTGGTTGTTGGTAAGTAATTCTGTTCATATGCATAACTACACCCTGACCCTGAAGTATATCAATAGGGACAACTGCCTCTACATTTTATTGTAAAAAGCATGGTTTAATTTGACTTCATAGGCCTCAACTGACAAGGATAAGGTTTTTTTTTTATTTTGAGCCATGCAACTGTAATTTTCCTATTGCTGAAAATAACTGTCATTTTTTTTAAATATTGGTGTTGTTAGCCATTTGAATTAGGCCTATAATAATTAAGGACGGGACAATAAAAGTGAAAGTTAATCATTTCCCCAGTGACAATTTGGGTAGACAAAACCACATGGGTTACTAGAGCCAACTGTTCCTCTCAAGGGGGAAATGCTGAAAGTGTAATAATAATGATAATACTTGTAATAATAGAAGTTTGGGTAGACAAAACCATTTGAGTAACTAAAGCAAACTATGCCTCCCAGGGGGGAAATGCTGGAAGTGTAATAATAATAATAATAATGATAATACTAATAGAAGTTTAGGTAATCAAAACCACCTGGGTGACTATAGCCAACTGAGCCTCTCAGGGGGAATGCTTGAAGTGTAAAAATAATAATGAATATTATAATATTATTAATAATAATAATAATCATAATATTAATATTAATAATAATAATGATAATAATAGAAGCTTGGGTAATAAAAAACACCTGGGTAACTATATCCAACTGTGCCTCTCAGTGGGAACGCTTGTAGTGTAATAATAATGAAATATAATAAAAATAATACTAATATGTAATAATAATAATAATAACAACAGAAGTTTGGGCAATCAAAACCACCTGGGTAACTATTGCCAACTGTGCCTCTCAGTGGGAATGCTTGAAGTGTAGTAATAATAATAATAATAATGACATATAATAAACATAAATATCACTACTATTATTATTATTAATAGCAAAAATAATAATAATAATAATAATAATAAATAGCATTAAAAATAATACTACTATATAATAATAATAACGAAATATAATAAAATAAATATTATTATTATTATTATTATTATTAATAATAATCGTAATAATAATAATAAATAGTATTAAAAATCGTAAAAAATAATAATAATAAATAGTATTAAAAATAATACTAATAATACTAATATGTAATAATAATAATAGAAATTTGAGTAATCAAAACCACTTGGGTAACTCTAGCCAACTGTGCCTCTCAGTGGGAATGCTTGAAGTGTAATAATAATAATAATAATAATAATAATAATAATAATGAAATATAATAAAATAATGCTAATAATACTAATATGTATTAATAATAATAATAATAATAATAATATAAGTTTGGGAAATCAAAACAACCTGGGTAACTATAGCCATATGTGCCTCTCATTGGGAATGCTAGAAGTGATATAATAATAATAATCATACTAAAAATAGAAGTTTGGGTAGTCACAACCACCTGGATAACTACCACCAATGGTGCCTCTCAGGGGGAATGCTTGAAGTGTAATAATAATAATGAAATGTAAAAAGTATAATATTAATCGTAATAATTGTAGTAATAATAATAATATTGATAATAGAAGTTTGGGTAGACAAAACCCTCTGGGTGACTATAGGCAAATGTACCTCCCAGGGTGGAAATGCTGGAAGTGTAGTAATAATAATAATAATATAAATAATAATAAAAATAAATACTAGAAATGTATAGTAATAACAATAACAATAAATAATGGAAGTGTAGTTACACAAAACTGCCTGGGTGACTTTAGACAACTGTGCCTCCTGGGGGAGGGGGTGCTGAAAGTGTAATTATAACAGCAACAACAATACTAATGAGCATTGTAATAATAATAAAAAATAAACTATAATAAAAATAATAATAATAATAATAATAATCTTCATCATCATAACTGCCTAGGTAACTATAGACAACTGTATATCCAAGTGCTGGAAGTGTAATAATACTAACAGTAATATTATTATTAATAATAATGAATGATGTAGTAAGAATATTGATAAGAATGCCCCTGCTTGTCTCACCATCCCAGTTCTTCTCCTGATCCTCATGCTGACAATGGGGCAGACTATGGAAGGGAAGGCTCCCAGCAGCTAATGATCAGAGTTGAATGTATACACCATATGCAGTTGCAGAGTGCGATCGCTGAGGCAGAAGGGGTTAAAGTTGGGAGGTGGGACTGAGCTGGCCCTGACAGTCTGGGAGGAAAGGGGTCAGGACAGAAGAGAAGAGCGGATCTGTACACCTTTTGGGGGGGAGTAGAGATTTAGGCGTTCGGTGGACACAGGAGAGAGCTCCGCTTGCCAGGTGCTGGACTCATGCGGCGTACAGCCGGGAGGGCCAGGCTGCGGGCACAGGGTGCGATCTGTGTGGCACAGGGTGCGATCTGTCTGGCACGGGCTGCGATCTGTGGGCTCGGACTGGCTGAGCAATGTTGGATCGGAAAGCAGACAGAGTGTGAAAAGTTTCGGGGGTCATGTTCCCTGCCTCCCCCCTGCTGATCGCACCTATGCCTTGGCTGGGAAAGTGACTGGCAGCACAGTAGGTGCCTTCTCTCCTCCGACTCGTTGGATCTCACAGAAGTCATGGCATCAGAGGTTGTGTGTGGGCTCATCTTCAGATTCCTGCTGCCAGCCTGCCTTCTTGTGGGTAAGTCATCCTATGGATTGTATACTGTTTATGTCATAGTTAACGATCGGTAAAAACAAACTTTTCCCTGTCTTTGCAGCACTTCTTCTGCCTTGCTCTTATGTGATCTGTTATACTTAGATCTATACTGAGATCTATCTGGAATGATTATCTAATATCCCTTACAGCCATCACTGGGGTCAGTTTGTGATGACAGGGCAAATCATCGCCTTCATTCATTGCTGTATATAAAGTGCAATGTGTTGGGCACAGACCATAACGCCCTAGGCTGTCCCAGGGCAATATTTACTATGGGCTGTTGTAGTCATATAGGGTGTCAGATCTTTATGTACAAAATACTTGTGTCACTTATCCAAAATGCTACTTTGTTTGCTGTGCAGCCAGCTCAGTTAAAGGAACAAGTGGCCTCCTATGATATGAAATATCATTATTTTCGGGTGGCACCTTTTTTTTGCAGAGTCATAATTGAACAGTATGGCATGACACTTAGCTTTTTTGACACTTGTAGGGGTTCTGCTCAGGACTGTATGTTACTGCATGCCAGTCAGTGTAACAACTTCCATCACTGTTTCGACACTAAAAAAAGTGAATAAATGGATCCAGACAAGTGATTAGCAATCATCCTCAGGAACATTAATATTTCAGAGAACACTCTCAATTGTTCTAGGATGTGAAGGCTGTAATGTTCCTCTACCCTAGTGCACAATAGAGAGCTATGGAATATTCAGCGGAGGCTTGACTAATTGCTTTCCTCGTTTTATTGTGGAACAACACTTTATATAACGATATGCTCAATGCAAAATTAATTTTCCAAAATAATGTTACCAAGCAGTTATGTGTTTGGCAAAGCCAAGGGTGAATCCCCAAAAATAAGGTTTTCCTTCCTGCTAAATTTAGCGCAATAGGACAGAGGAATGGCTTTTGGAGGTGTAAGGAATGGAATAAAGTAAAGCCAAATTAAAGTCATGGTTTTAATCCCTGTTGCTTAAAACATTTGCTTTCTCCAATGCTTTCACTGCTGCAATGATCTATATATTATATTATAAATATTTTAGATTTATAAAATGTCTTAGATCATGAAAACCATAATAGGATTAGGAGGACATTTAATTAAAAAGGGGCAAATGTCCCATTTACACAACTGGATGTTTGATCCAAAAACAATCTTCAACCATAGAGAGAAGCTGGATACACACTATACAATTCTCTTTAGATTTTCTCCTTTAGATTTACCAAAAACCACATAATATGAGGTCAAACCTAAACACTTTTAATTTGTATGCAATCAGGCAGGCCCTTGCACTACATAGTTGAAGGTAAATCTAAAGGAAATCGAACAACAAAAGTTGTATAGTGTGTATCCAGCTTAAGTCAAACATTAGTTCATAACCTCTAAATCCCTATGAATGCCATCAAATTATACAATCCTTGGTAGCTGAAGGGCTAACGGGTTGTAAACTCCTTTGTCCAGGGTATTTTTTTGTTATTTTTGAATGTGAATTTGCTTTTGTTGTGAACAACAGCTTTTACAAAGCTGGTTCGAAGCTGTTAAATTTGTTGTTGAATTATGGACACAAGACAATATCATGGTGAATTATTAATACAGAGTAAGTTTGGTAACTGGGAGAGCTATTCTTCTGCTTTGTAAAAAAAAAAAAACGCACACTGAGATCAACATCTGTATTGTCGCTTCAGGCTATGTGTGGTCAGCCGGTTTCTGGTTTTGCATGATGACTGCAAGTTTTCAGACAGACTGAGGGGTTCATTTAACTGAACAGCAGCTGTGGACGTCCTAAGTTCATTCTTATTTGTCTGGTGTATTTTTACCAAACAGACTTCCGTACAGGGGTCACTGAGGATCTTTGGTGTACAGAAGGGGAAAGAGAACTTTCTAACATCTTTGCAGTATCAAAATATTTTTCAGGACTGATCAGATGTGCTAACGAACTCAATAACCCTTCAATGTGGATTGAAGTTGGGCCATTGGCATTGCGTACAGCTGCTCAGGAGCTAGTTGGTTGCGCTGGGACTTCTGGCTCTTCAGCATCTGGATAGCAGCCGTTTGGCTATTCCTGCATTTGATGACCAGCTTCTCTTTCCTGCCTTAAGTTATAAGCCATTTAACTGTATTCCAAGGACAAATGCCTATCTATAGTCCTTCCTCCATCGCTATTTGAAATCCTGCAAAATGCATTAGCAGATGGATAGGTCAAATAAAAGTTCCTTTACTAAAACATTGATTTTTGTGCATGCTTCCTTTCTACTATTTAAGCCAATTCTAATGTAAAACGCAAACCGGTAAAGGTAATTTGGGGGGTTGACCATCTATAGAATTTAGCTGTTTGTCTTGATGGACAGAACTTATTTTCGAGTACATTTTAATAGCTACATGGTAAAGTATATTTAATAAAAACATGGCGTTTACACATCAATGTTATTGAGAACAGTGGATGCTTTGTATGAGCTTACTAGGTTTACGTTAGGCAAACATAGTTTACAATGACATGACACATTACCAAGTTAAACATGAGCCATGTAAAATATTTGTATCCATACTATATTAACACAATTACAAGCCTAATACAGTATCAAGCAAGTAGCGTAATTTGATTTCCAGCATTGTTAGGCCATTATAACATTAGTGTCATGACTGTGGATAAAAGCATTAACAATTCCTGAACATCTCAAGGCACTTCTGAAGGGTTCAAGGTGAGCTAAAAAATAATAAACACATTTCAAATATTAATATATCATGCAGGAAGCCACATGGAAAATGCAGTATTGACTTCGAGAACATTTTTATATACATTTAAGGGGTGCCAGCTAAAACGTACAGTACTGTATAGATACACTGATATATGGCAGTGCTCTCTTAGAAGATAAGTGCTCTATAAACAGCAGGAATTGCAGGATTTTGACAATGGTTTTTTCAGCATTGTGTTTATGCCACAGAAACAGCAAATCATTTTTATTTGGTTTCTAAAAGGCCATGTAGGTCACAAAATGAGTGTCATTGATGGCAACCTACGATCTCTTCATCATATTAAAACTCCTTTATGGCCAGGTCTTTTTTGTGTCTTCGTGTCCAGAATGAATTGGGTCAGAGGATGTAAGCTTTCTGATTTTTTTTTTTTTTGACAATGTTTTGGCATATTTCTATGTCATAATAGCATTTAGACAATACTGCCTTGCTAAAGTATCACTTTCAAATGCCAGTGATCACTGGCTGGGAGTCAGTAGGTTTGGATCCCAACCCCTTCACTGTGACAGTGGCAGCTAGTAGTAGCCTGCTCATAGTAAGTGTGAACTTGTGTATACATTTATTTACCGATTAATGGATCACATGTGTAGAAAAGGACAGTTATCCACTGGACTACTTCTACATCTTGGTGATTACCCATATGTCTTAAAGCAGGGGTTTCCAAAATGCTGCCTGGTGGCTGGATGCAGCCCTTTGCTAGCTTTTATCTGGCCCTTGGGGCACTATTTCTGCCAATGATACGAGGAAATTTTCCTCCCACTGACACCAACAATGGGGCACTATATTTTCCACTGATACAGATGACGGGGTACTATTACTCCCATTAATACCAATGATGGGGCACTACTCCTCCTCCTACTGACCAAAAACCATGTTTATTCTCACTGATGCTGGGGGACATTTTCCACCCTCAATGGCCACCATTCGGCTCCCCCTAAAGTCTAAAGGACAGTAAACTGGCCCTTTGTTGGAAAAGTTTGGAGACCCCTGTCTTATAGGATCAGTCCACCAAAACCTGTTGGAGCCTCGTGGGTTGATCCAAACCCTGACTTGTAATATGTCTTTTTACTCCAACTGTGAGATTTCTCTGCCAATTCCTGACTCCGTTCCCTTTGGCCTGGGAGTTTAAGGTGTTCCCATACACGTTTCTGTATTCCCACATCTCATGTTGGATTTCCAAATTATTTTAAAAAAATGCAACAGAGAGAGTGTGAATCATTTTGAATGGTCACAGTAAGTGTGCAGACTCTGGAATTCAAGCGTAGAAACCATACCAAGAGGGATAGAAAAAATTGTTGGGTGATTTAACTCCCCAGCATTTACCAAAAATGGAAACATCAGCTTTGGGTGCACTGACATATAAAAGAGTTAATAAATCTAATTAGGAGGAGAGAGGTAGGTTATGTTTTCCTGTAATCCTCCAAAATTGACAGGTATAAAGGGTTTATTAGTAATGTTCAGAAACACTGGCAAGTCATCAAGGAAACTTGCAAAATGATGTGTAAGTGTATGTGAGACAATGTGTACTTGAGTCACCCCATGTTGGCTGCAGTCATTCAATGGTGGCAATCATTCAGTGGATGGCATCTCTCACTGAGCCTTCTATGATTTCATAGCATTTGCGGAATGTTTTTTTTTTTCATACCACAATTGCCTCATATTTGAGGAAATGCACATACATTTAGTGAGATGATAAGAGATGTCAATTAAGGCTAGGTCACTGTTCATTTAATGGCCCAGTCATGCTTTTCCAGGACCTTTTCTATTTATATAATCTGTTTTCATTTATTGCAATATACGATTTTTCCATGCTACTATAGACGTACAATTACTTAATGTCTTCAAAAAACGTAAAGTGATATCGAATGACAACAATACACATATCCGTTAGCCTGTAATGAAAAAATGTATGATACATGAGCAGACTTACTCTAAGAAAAACATCACATAAATATAAAATTTTTACTATATTCTGTGAGTACATCTAAATATAGAACCCAAGAAAGCGGCGTCTGATCTGCTGGTCTTTCCCTGCACTCTGCATTATGTTCAATGCAACATTCTAAGCTGATGCTTTAAGCTTGGTGTGTATATATTCTAATGATTCACATCTAAAAATGTAAAGGTTTATTTAGATGAGGAAGGGAAAGGGCAATGGTCAAAATGCATTCACCCATAGAAACCAATCAGCAAATATTGTCATCATCAACTAATACCATAAACTAATACAAGGTGAAATTTGACCGATTGGCATTTATTAGTGTATTGTTCACATGATCATTGCTCTTTGCAGTGCCTTGTTAAATAAACTTGCTGTCAAGCTGCTTCCCTTTTGTAATCATATGCAGGGTTATGATTGTTCAGCTGCTGTATCTAATTTTCTTACATTTCTGATTAGATGGATCATTGCATATGGAGTAAATGTGAGAATATACATAAATTGGCAGCACAGTGGTGTAGTGGTTAGCACTTTCACCTAGCAGCAAGAGGGTCGCTGGTTTGAATCCCAACCACGACACTACCTGCCTGGAGTTTGCATGTTCTCCCTGTGCCTGCGTGGGTTTCCTCCGGGTACCCTGGTTTCCTACCACACTCCAAAGACATGCTGGTAGGTTAATTGGATCCTGTATAAAATTGGCCCTACTATATATGTATAAATGTGAGTTAGGGACCTTAGGTTGTAAGCTCCTTGAGGGCAGGGACTGATGTGAATGTGCAATGTATATGTAAAGCGCTGCGTAAATTGACAGCGCTATATAAGAACCTGAAATAAATAAATAAGAAAGTGATACTGCCTTGTGAATGCTATTCCTCAGCAAGCTCAGATGATAATAAGAATTACATCTTAAAAATGGTAAAAAAATTGTTTTTTTGCATGCAGCGACTACTATAAGGATTTATTTATATAGGTACTTCTTTACTGAGTATAAAAAGAGCTTACAGTCCAATGCCCTACTGCAGAAGTACTGAATCCAATACACACAAGGGCTAGTTTGGTCTGAAGTCAGCATCCTAAATAAGGCATTTTCAGGCACAGAAGCTCCAGAATTTCCAAATCTTGAGTCTTTCCCTGGATATTGGGTACAGTTAGCAAATGTGCTGATAAATATAAGCAAAAGCTTCTTCCAGCATGGAGAAATTGTGCATGATCAGGAATGACATGGAGTGCATGAACTTTAAGGCAAGAAGGGTAACAGAGGCACTGTTTTTGGGATAGATGACTAATGCAGAAAGTAACTCAGTCTGCCCTCCCTGCAACAATCAATCTTTGTACAGTCACATTTACATAAGCCAGCACATTGAAATATTTTGTAGCCGCATAACTGTTATTATCACAGTATTTTATATAGGATAAATGTTACGAACTTCTCTTTCCAAACATAAACACATCATTTATTCACTCATTCATACATTCCTGTGGGTTTTGCATTGTTGAATCACCTATATTGTTATGAGATGATGTACATGCAAACAGAGGCTTCCTGTAACATCTGCTGCTCTCCTTTAAATATTTGTCTGGACGGTGTATTGTGTTGGTGCCTGCAGCTTATAGTAGTTGGTTAGATGTCTCCGCCTTCCCATAAGTCAGGGTGCAGCTTCAAGATAAGACTGCAAGGCAGATTGCCGTATGGATACTGTTACCAAACACAGAAAATGTATTGCTGAAAAGTTCAGAAACCGTGCCTCTCAGCAGTATTGATAACTATCACTTGCACAATAATAGTTAATGTTTTTATATGGATATAGATGGAATGGATATAAATGGAGGGATTGAAGGCAAATGAAGGGCGATTTAAACAGAATCTACTACCAGTTAAGTATTAGGTTAGGGTTAGGTTATTTGGGTGTTGGTGGTATTGTAGTATAGCATATCACTAGATATATACTTACATAGCAGCAAACATAGATCTGTACCTTGGATTAAAATGCATTAGTTCAATTGTATAAATAATATATGCTTATCTTTAAAGCAAATGTAAAAATGGTATTCTGTACAATTGCTGTTACATGCCAAAAGACACAACTTGAGTCCACCAGGCCAGGTGCATGAGCCCCACATATGTTATAACATAATATCGGATGGGCCAACTTTGGTTCTCCAAGTCTGTAAAGTATTACTATAATCAGTTCCAAAGCCAAGTAACACTGCCAATGTTCAGCCAGCACCATATGATGTATACTGCTAGCTTGACCCTTGACACTGTTACCTTTGTCCCCAGTCTGCTGTTTGTGCTTCTTTAAAATCTTGGCTTTCCTGAATTAGGTATACAGTGGGGTTGATTTACTAAAACTGAAAAGGGCAAAATCTGGTGGAACTCTGCCAAACCAATCAGCTTTCAGGTTTCTTATTGTCAAACCTTAATTGAACAAACTGAAGTTAGATTGGCTAACGTGCACAGCTGCACCAGATTTTGCATTCTCCAGTTTTAGTAAATCAACCCCAGTATATGTAGGGCTGTGGATACACCACTCCCTTCCATACTTCCCATCTTATTGAAAAGTTGGGCTGGCAGTAACCTGCTTGGAGCCATTGTGGGAGTTCAGGAGTAGCATGCTGGTGTACAAACAAATGGCAACCACTCGGACCAGTCTCTGGCATTTGCAGAAAAGGAGCTCATGGAAGGGCGACACATGCTAAAAAACAAACAAAAATTCCCAGCTCACTTACCAGCCAGCCTGCAACAAACTGAAATAATCCTGTTTAACAGTTCACGTTAAAACAAGGGGTTTAGTTTGCACACATTTTGCTATGTGAGCTGTAGCGGCAACATCATGGCACCCTAGTGTACATCAGTCTAAACTCTTTCATTTTGAGTCTCCCAAATTGGAGCACATATATAATAATAGACAGATTAAGGGCAGGTATGTCTGGAGGAAGCCCACCCCTCCTTAAAGGTATAGGGATAACACTGGACACTTAAGAAAAGCACAATGACAGCGAAGGTATCCAGGGGGGTCCAATTCGGTTTATTGAAGGCTGGCTGGTAAGTGAGCTGGGAATTTTTGTTTGTTGCATACTGGTGTACCCCATAACCTGTTTTTTTTTTATTATGGCTTCAATGACAGATTAGGAAAGTAGGTGGTACTGTTACTGCATCACATGCTGCCTGCCAGTACTTATATATGGTACTGATTACAAATAAAATCGTGTTAAGTTCCTTTTTATTCAATATGATTAATAAACATGCTAGAGAATTGAACAGCAAACAACATATGAGAAATGTTTGATTTCAAATTTAATATTCTATGGAGCGTATTTTTACAGCAGTTTCAATTACCAGACATTCACTGCAGGTGAATCAATCACTGTAATTTGAACACATGCACAAGGAAGATACACCTGCAGTGAACGTTTGGTGTATGTCACATTCACTGCTTTATAATTATACCCCTTAGTGTGAATGCACAGCTGGCAATTTTCATTGCACCCTATTACTTCATAGACTAGTAGGGGTGGATCTTTGCATCCTCTATGAACTAGGTTATTGCCTTTTGCAACAGCATCCCTGTGTGGCCCCATAACGTTAGTTATTTATGACCCATATGATATATATATATATATATATATATATATACAGTATCTCACAAAAGTGAGTACACCCCTCACATTTCTATAAATATTTTATATCTTTTCATGTGACAACACTGAAGAAATGACACTTTGCTACAATGTAAAGTAGTGAGTGTACAGCTTGTATAACAGTGTAAATTTGCTGTCCAATGAAAATAACTCAACACACAGCCATTAGTGTCTAGTGACAACAAAAGTGAGTACACCCCTAAGTGAAAATGTCCAAATTGGGCCCAATTAGCCATTTTCCTCCCTGGTGTCATGTGACCCACTAGCATTACAAGGTCTCAGGGGTGAATGGGGAGCAGGTGTGTTAAATTTGGTGTTATCGCTCTCACTCTCTCATACTGGTCACTGGAAGTTCAAAATGGCACCTCATGGCAAAGAACTCTCTGAGGATCTGAAAAAAAGAGTTGTTGCTCTACATAAAAATGGCCTAGACTAGAAGAATATTGCCAAGACCCTGAAAAAGTGGTTTAACTGGACAGATTCCACTCATAACTGACCTTGCCATGGTCGACCTAAGAAGTTGAGTGCACATGCTCAGTGTCTTATCCAGAGGTTTTCTTTGGGAAATAAATGTATGAGTGCTACCAGCATTGCTGCAGAGGTTGAATGGGTGGGGGGGTCAGCCTGTCAGTGCTCAGACCATACGCTGCACACTGCATCAAATTGGTCTGCATGGCTGTCGTCCCCGAAGGAAGCCTCTTCTAAAGATGATGCAGAAGAAAGCCCACAAACAGTTTGCTGAAGACAAGCAGACTAGAGACATGGATTACTGGAACCATGTCCTGTGGTCTGATGAAACCAAGATAAACTTATTTGGTTCAGGTGGTGTCAAGCGTCTGCGGTGTCAACCAGGTGAGGAGTAAAAGACAAGTGTGTCTTGCCTACAGTCAAGCAAGGTGGTGGGAGTGTTATGGTCTAGGGCTGCATGAATTCTGCAGGCACTGTGGAGCTACAGTTCATTGAGGGAACCATGAATGCCAACATGTACTGTGACATACTGAAGCAGAGCATAATCCCTTCCCTTCAGAGACTGGGTTGCAGGGTAATATTCCAACATGATAACGACCCCAAACACACCTCCAAGATGATCACTGCCTTGCTAAAGAAGCTGAGGGTAAAGATGAAGGACTAGCCAATCATGTCTCCAGACCTAAACCCTATTGAGCATCTGTGGGGCATCCTCAAATGGAAGGTGGAGGAGCGCAAGGTCTCTAACATCCACCAGCTCCGTGATGTCATCATGGAGGAGTGGAATAGGACTCAAGTGGCGACCTGTAAAGCTCTGGTTAACTCCATGCCCAAGAGGGTTAAGGCAGTGATGGAAAATGGTGGCCACAGAGAATAGTGACACTTTGGGCCCAATGTGGACATTTTCACTTAGGGGTGTACTCACTTTTGTTGCCAGTGGTTTCAACATTAATGGCTGTGTGTTGAGTTATTTTGAGGGGACAGCAAATTTACACTGTTATACAAGCTGTACCCTCACAACTTTACATTGCAGCAATGTGTCATTTCTTCAGTGCTGTCACATAGAATAAAAAATAAAATATTTACAAAAATGTGAGGGGTGTACTCACTTTGGTGAGATACTGTGTATATATATATATATATATATATATATATATATATATATATATATTGTAACCTTCTTCCTTTGCTGTGGTGCCACCTGTTGCAGTGACTAGAAGCATCTTCTAGTTACACACTGGTCACAAGCGCCCTAAAAAGCTTTAGCATCCAAAAGATAACACTCTCATAACCATGGTTGCTAGGTTGAGTCTTTCTTCTGCATTTGCTGTGGCATGCCAAAATATGTATGAATGTCACAGGATAACTATAATACAAAGTTGTTGTTTTTTTTTTAATTATTTACAGTGCATATTTTATGATACATTCTACAAAGTATTTAATGCAAACTTAAACTTTTGTTTAGACAAAACAAATACATAAAAAGGTAATTTAATTGGTAAAGCAATCAGATAGTGAAATCATTTTCATAGCTTAGTTAGGATTTTGAACAAAGTTATTTGTACCTTCCGGTTCTTTAAGTGTATTACCCACCACAATGAACCATCTATTGCTATTGCTAACCTGTTATTAAACAATTGAACTACGCTATTGGAGTAGTTATAATCTGCTTTCATAAAGGCTGTGCTTGCAACTGTATTGATCTGCTGAATGCTATTTTCTTAGTGTGGAGATTTTATGGGTTGTCTTATGATAACTTCTCTACAGATGAATGGCGCCCTTCTATGTCTATAAGTTGATTTTTGGTGCACTTTGCACAAACCTTTGAGCTGATAATATACAATAATTTGGTGGAACTCACAGATCTTTTAAGGTCAGTTCAGCCCTGATAACGGTATGTCTGTGCTGTTAAGATAGCACCAAAACATTTGGTGGCATGTAAAGGGATAATAGCAGTGACAATATACAAAAAACATAAGGTATTATATTTGCATCTTTATTAGATACCCAGATGTCATTTAAATCTACTCCAAAAACTGCTCTGGGTGCTCTAAAATGATTTTACCTTATAGTATTATTTTACTGCCTATGTTAACACTAGTGGTTGTAGAAAGATGCATGCAGTGATACAGATGAAGCAGGAGTGTTTAATGTGGTTTATAGATAGGATTAGGCATTCAATACAAGTAAGTCTACGTTTTTAAGCCGCCATACGTATAATCAATAAAAAGAGTAACCTGAAGCACTTATGTCTCTAAATACATATAATTACATTGGTATCCAATACCATACATTTCCTACTAGCCATACCAAACTTTAATAGTTTTTTTTTTTTTTTTTTTTTAAGGGGTGGGGGGTTACTATTAATATAAAATATTTGTTTTACAAATAAAGATGTATTGCAGGGTGCATTTTAGGATTCATGAAACAATATGCTTTATTTTTTAAAGAAAGCACTGTAGAGGTTTGCATTAGGCTTCCTATTGTATCTCTCACACTGACACTTCTTGCAGAACCATCTAAACAGGCAAGATTGGGAATGAGTTATTAATCTGTCTAATTTACTTGTGTGTATAAATTTGTGTTTGAGCTATTGAACATTGTACACAACAGGCTTTTAATGAAAATACAAACTATTCATATTTCATGTTTACTAAAAATAAGTTATACCTTTTTCTTTTAGTCAGGGACATAACAAATAAATTGAATACTGTATACAAAAATCCCTGTATATTTATTTTAGAGGAGGGCTGTGCAAAGAGAACTATGCAGGTTCCTGTTGCTGACCTCTCCTATTGAAACTGTTAGTTGCCCAACAGTTATATTAATCCAATGTATACTACAAGTTTCTGGCCTGGTAAAAACATATGCATAACAGGAATTCTGACTTCACTTATTGCATACTTACTCTGAATTAGTGACTCAGAAGGTGAAACCAGTGACAGCCAGGCAGTTAGCATTTCTACAAACAACTGATCGACCCAAGCGCTCAGTCCAATGGGAATAATAGGCATGCCACTCTCCTCAGATGGGGAACTCCAAAGACTATAGACATGAAACAAAAAGGAGGCGCAAGCACCTAGTGCATTACCCTTGGACACCTTTAAAATGTTTATTAAAATGCCAAAAACATACAAACATGAAGAGAAAAAATCGCATGGAATAAGTCCACCACATGTGGAAATGGACATGTCCCTCTAACACGTTTTGGGAAATATGCTCCCTTCCTCAGAGCTTGGTCCTTTTTGTTTCATGTCTATAGTTAGCATTTCTAGATGGATGGGAAATATGATGGCAACCAACATATTTCTCTCACTACAGGTCACCTTCAGTACAACTTCTCATGTATGAAAACAATGGTGCACTGTAATCACAACAAGAAAAGCGAAAGAAAAAAACTCCCAGAATATATATATATATATATATATATATACATAGATATAGGAAGGCTAAGTCATTAGCCTGGATTTGTGGGATGAGTCTCTCTCCTCCTTTATAACCCCTATCCTGCAGCTCCTTGGTTTTCCCCACCTACCATCCCATTTTCTCCTCACTCTCATAACCATCTTGCATGTTGTTTTTTTTACCTTGTGTTACCTTGTGTACTCACCTAATTTGCTATCTGGGTGCCTTGCTGGTACAGCTTTCCAGGTGGCAGGGACCACTAATCCAATGCTTGAAGAGGAGTTCCAGCCTGTAAAAAAAATAAAATAAAATCCAGCAGCTACAAATACTGTAGCTGCTGACTTTTAATATAAGGACACTTACCTGTCCAGGGATCCCCAATGTCCACACCCCAAGCCGAACCATCTATCGGCTCCGGGTGCAGGCGCTGGAATCTTCAATAAGGGAACAAGGGAAACAGAAAGTGAAGCCTTGCGGTTTGACAGCCTGTTTCCTTCTGTGCATGCGTGAGTCGTGGCGTGCTTTCTGAATATTCCTGCTGTCTGCTGGGACCTGTTTGTCTCCCAGAAGGCACAGTGGGGGGGGGGGGGGGGCTATTCTTCTGGATCCTGAGTGAACCTTGCTGCTAGACAGACAAAAGGAAATGGATGCCCAAAGAAGGATCCTGCCTCAAGGGCCAGACTGGGAACAAAATTCAGCCCTGAAAATAATTTCATACCAGCCCCATAGCATTATTATACCAGTCCAACAGCATAACATCATTATTTTCTTGTTCATAAAAGGGAAAACCATGCATTTTAAAGCACATTTGAAGAGTGTATTATATATAGATAAGACAGATATGAAAGCACTTGGGGCTTTATATATATATACTGTATAAGAGCAAATTCTGATTAAAAGTGGTAAAAGTGCAGGCATGGTACAGGAGGTGGTCATAGGCTGTGTGGAAATGGTAAAGGAGGACATCACAGAGACTGCAGACATGGAACAGGAGATGCAGGGGCTGCAGGCATGGTACAGGCGATGCAGGGGCTGTAGACATGGTACAGGAGATACAGGAGCTGTGGGCATGGTACAGGAGGACACGTTAGAGGCTGTGAACATAGTACAGGAGATGCAGGGGCTGCGGACATGGTACAGAAGATGCAGAGGCCGCGGGCATGGTACAGGAGATGTCAGAGGCTGTGCAGGCATAGTACAGGAGATGCAGAGGCTACAGGCATGGTACAGGAGATGCAGAGGCTGCGAGCATGGTACAGGAGATGCAGAGGCTGTATGGGCATAGTAAGGGAGATGCAGAGGCTGCGGGCATGGTACAGGAGATGCAGGGGCTTCGGGCATGGTAAAGGAGATGTCAGAGGCTGCAGACATGGTACAGGAAATGTCAGAGGCTGCGGGCATGGTACAGGAGATGCAGAAGCTGCGAGCATGGTACAGGAGATGCAGAGGCTGTGCGGGCATAGTACAGGAGATGCAGAGGCTGCGGGCATGGTACAGGAGATGCAGGGGCTGCGGGCATTATACAGGAAATGTCAGAGTCTTTGGACATGGTACATGAGATGCAGAGTCTGTTGGCATGGTACAGGAGATGCAGGGGCTGCGGAGGGGTCTTACTTACCGATCTGTGAGGTGCCTTACATTTAAAAATGGCGCATGTGCCATCTGCCCGAGAATGGCCGAGCGTGTACAGGCTTTCCTGAGCGGTGGCGGCGGCACATGCTTGACATGTTGGGCCGCCCGCAGCCATTTTTTTACAGGTGCCACTGCCCTTCAAGCAGCTCAAGGGCAGGGGGACTTGCCGGCCTATCGGGAAATTTCCTGGTATCCCGGTAGGCCAGTCGGGCACTACCTACCTCCTGTAAACTGGAGAAGGTTGAGTAAAAATGCCATTGTTAAGTTTGAGGGGGGTGGGGGTGGGGCAGGGATACCCTTTTATCAGCTAGCTTAGGTTATTAAATATGCAGGCTTTCAGGATACTTTAGATCCATTTTTTAAAGCGGAGTTCCACCCTCAGAAATTTTTTTTCACTAAAAATACCCCCGGGACAGTCAGGGCTAGTACATTCCACAATGGATTGCCTCTGAACTATCCCAGGTCGCACTTACCTTTTAGAAGAAATACTTACCTTGAAAATGTCTTGCCCAGCGCTGCCATCTCAGGTGTGGGCAGCTGAAGCCAGCGCATCCTCTTCGGCGTCCTCTTCGTCCCAGAAATCGCCTGCACCGGCCCTGCTCGTCACTTCTGGTGCATGCGCGTCATTCCTGCACAGCTTCTGGGCATGCCCAGAAGCTGTTTAACAGTGAATGACGCGCCTGCACCAGAAGTGACAAGCAGGGCCGGTGCAGGTGCATTGATTCCTGGGAGCGATGACGTTCAGCTCCCAGAAATCAATGCAAGCAGGAAGTGATGGCGCGGGCCACGGCCACAGAGGGAGGAAGAGGAAGTAAGGTAAGTATATTTTCTTCTAAAACAAGGTGAGTAAAGAAAAAAAAAAATGTGATTATCCATTTATTTTTCAGGTGACACAGAGCAAGCAGATGGGGCAAAGTGTCTTTTAAGGGTGGAACTCCACTTTAAGGTCAGGAAGCCCAAAGGGTGTATAACTTAAAGCAGACCTTAACCCTAAAGGTAATGTTATATTGCCCTGCCTCCTTCTATCTCGCTCAGTTACAATTGACATATTGTTTTTTTTTTTTCAAGAGAAGTTCGGGTTTATAAAAAAATAAATAAACATTTATACTGACCTAGGTGGATGCAGCTCAGCTGATCGCCCAGTTTTCCCCCCCACTCTGAGCAGACAATCCGTGACTGTTAGTCACCAGCTCCCTGCTCTGCCCTTCCAGTGCTCACTGGAGTGCTGGGCTGTGGAGGGGTCAGGATTAGTATCCCAGCGGGTCACTGAAAGGCCGAGCCAACTGCCGGTCCAGGCATCTGGGTGGATCCCGACTGTAAAGTATGTATATATATATATATATATATATATATACTCATTGCTTATTAATAATCCTTGAGCCCTGCCTAGTAACCTATCTCTGACTTGCTTGCACCAAAAAACTTCAGATGGCTTTTCCTGTAAAAGAATTATCATTATGTTCTAAGTTATTGAATGCTTTATGAGAGACACATACAAGATCTTCCTAATTTTTAAGACACGTGAGCATGTAAAAGAAACACATAAATGCAAAGTACTGTAAATGACCAGTAAAACAGAAAGCACATTTAGATGGTTTGATGTCCAATAAAATACCATTCAGGGCCTATGTCAGTTCCAGATTATTCACACTTACTCAAAACAATTGATCTATTGATTAGTTTGATGCACCCCATTGCCCTTTATTATCTGTTAGTTGGCATCAAATCGCCCGTTCATTTTCATTGTCATTGACTGAGATGGCATCAGTAGTCAACACAGAGAATAAAAATTACTTTTTGCTAATGGATTTTGTAAAACAGCCAAAGTAGGATAATAGGTGCTAACTAATTAAGTAAAAGCAGGTATATTATAATGAATTAAATAGTAAATAAGCATGGCTGGATCTGAGGTTATACTTAGCCAGGCCTTGGCCACAGACCTTTGTGGATATTTTGCCATATACCTATAATGAAAGTTATATTTATAATTACAGTATCTCATAAAAGTGAGTACACCCCTCACATTTTTGTAAATATTTTATTATATCTTTTCATGTGACAACACTGAAGAAATGACACTTTGCTACAATGTTAAGTAGTGAGTGTACAGCTTGTATAACAGTGTAAATTTGCTGTCCTCTCAAAATATCTCAACACACAGCCATTAATGTCTAAACTGCAACAAAAGTGAGTACACCCCTAAGTGAAAATGTCTAAATTAGCCATTTTCCCTCTCTGGTGTCATGTGTCAAGGTCTCAGGTGTGAATGTGGAGCAGGGGTGTTAAATTTGGTGTTATCGCTCTCACTCTCTCATACTGATCACTGGAAGTTCAACATGGCACCTCATGGCAAAGAACTTTCTGAGGATCTGAAAAAAAGAAACGTTGCTCTACATAAAGTTGATCTAGGCTATAAGAAGATTGCCAAGACCCTGAAACTGAGCTGCAGCACGGTGGCCAAGACAAGTTAAAAAGGACAGGTTCCACTCAGAACAGGCCTCGCCATAATCGACCAAAAAAGTTGAGTGCACGTGCTCAGCACATGCCCTGCGGCCCATTGTAGAAAAGTGGCATTTCTTCAGTGTTGTCACATGAAAAGATAAAATAAAATATTTACAAAAATGTGAGGGGTGTAGTAACTTTTGTGAGATACTGTATATTTACTTACATGATTAATAGCTATTTCACTGTGTGTTTTGAATGCAGTGTTATAGACGTTGTAGATTTTATATTATCCTTAAAATAGCAGTAAATTCTAACTGAATTACATTTAGTTTGCTAATTCTCTGTGTATTATAAACAATTGTTATTTTTCTTTAATAAAATAAATATTTTCAACTTATTTTCATTCTATGTTGCATCTAAATGCTACTGATCTTCTGCAGCCACTTCCTGACTACATGCATGTGCTCAGTTGATGGCTGGATGGTTTCCTGATGGTAGCAACTGTGGATGATGTTTGCATAATTTATGTTACATTGCCCACTAGTGTAGTCTCCATCTAAAGCCCATGTGACAGGGTGAAGCAACACCGGATGGCAGAGACTGAACATTGTCATCCTATAGTAAGAATGACCCGAACAAGGACCTTCATGGCATGATGATTAGGTATTAATTTGATGAAAGCTGCGGACTTAAATATATACTGAAAATTACTTATGGTAGTAACATGGTTATATGAGAATATACCGGTTTGGTTTACGTTAAAGTGGTAGTAAATCTCCACTGAAACAAAAATTAACTGGGCCCCCCCCCAGCAGGGTTAGGTCATAATGTACTAGTATGCACCGAATACTAGCACATTATGACATATAACTGTATAGTGTATCCCGCCCGCGCTGCGCTGTCACGGACACCTGGCGCTGCCATCTTCTCCTGGTCTTCCTTTCCAGGTTTGTGAGCTCTGGCTGTGTGAATGGCCGGAGCTGTGGTAACATCACTCCCACACATGTGCATAGGAATGCTCGGCTCTGGCACGGAGATCTGAAGGTGTGGCACAGGTATGCCCTCCCTTCAGAGCTGGTGAAACCACCGACAGGATTGCTTGTGAATATCTGCTAAACTGTGGAAGTTTAGGAGCTATTCACTGTACCTCGAGGTAAGCCTTAATATAGGCTTACCTGTAGGTATACGTTCAAAAATTGAGTTTTTCTATAACAATATATTGCAGTGACACACTTCTTAATTAGTTCAAAGAGCAATGATGATACTCAGACTGTGATAACCCTATAGTAACATAGATTCAGATTTCAGATTACTGCAGCTCTGATATGATATAATTTCTGTCTGGTTGGTAAGATTTCTGCACTTTTCCTTTTTCATCGTACCATTGAAAATGAATGCTATGGGTTTACCACCTTGGAAGATGTTCTTCTTAGCTGTTCCTTTTAGGTGGACTAAAAAGTGAAACCACAAAAATGGTTTCAAAGTCTGGCTGTCATTTGGTAATGGAATTTAATACATAGGGTTTCCCCAAAAAAGTACACTGTGTTAGTTAGGGGTTCCTGCACATTGCCTTTGTCATTGTACCTTTACATGATAAAAAAAAAAAAAATACCAAAGATTTTCTGGTTGTCTGTTCCTTTTAGATGGACTA
This sequence comes from Pelophylax lessonae, assembly GCF_965119305.1. Lineage (NCBI taxonomy): Eukaryota > Metazoa > Chordata > Amphibia > Anura > Ranidae > Pelophylax > Pelophylax lessonae. Next base: position 382,980,872 of record NC_138772.1, read on the forward strand.
ATAAAATAATAGGGTTCAAAGGCTGCTTGCCATTTGATAATGGGATTTAACACCCAAGGGTCCCTCAGAAAATATGAAATGTCAGTTTTCTCCTTCCTTCTATGCATCACTGATTGTTAGTAAAGTTATTTGTGACCAACTTTCCTTTTAAAACCTTAGTGATTTAGTCTGCACAAAGGAATTGATCATTTCAGATAGAACTTAGCAATTAGTTCTTTTTGTGTTATTGATATGTAAATAGCCGGAAGTTACGATGTGATTCAACAACACCATTGCTTCCAGGGCAATACTTTCCTCCTATTCTCTCCCATTTTGGAAAATGACCGGCTTAACTTCCAAGTCACAAGGGGGTATTTACTAAAACTGGAGCACACAGAATCTGGTACAGCAGTGCGTAGTAACCAATCAGCTTCTAACTTCAGCTTGTTCAATTAGGCTTTGACAATAAGCCCTCCTCACAGGAGCTCTGTATTGATAGCTGAGAGCACAACGGTCTGATGTGTTGACAACAGCAGACCACCATTCTCTCTTCACGGGGGGAGCGATCGTGGGTGCCCGGCGGCAATCACGGTCGCCAGCCTCATGGATTGGCTTCCCTGCTGGTGAGTGGGCGTGCACAGTACAGGGACGGCAATTTGCAAGAACCTGCCGACCTGCCGCCGTATATCGACTGGTCGGCAAGTGGTTAAAGAGGAAGTAAAGCTTCCTCTATAACTTGTACCTATAGGTAAGCCTATGATGAGGCTTACCTATAGGTACTGTAAATATCTCCTCAACATACCCGTTTAGGAGATATTTACTTTGCAGGCAGCCAGTGACATCACTGGAGCATGCACTCTGAAGGAACGGCCGCCCGTGCCATTCCTTCAGAGCCCTGTGCCGTGAACGGGGGCTCCTGCGCGCATGCGCGGTAAGGACGTCATCGCAGCTCCCATCAGATGGCTGGAGGACGCAAACCCGGAAGTAAGAAGACTAAAAATGTCGGCTTTGTTACCGGTGAGCGGGTGATGCTGCAGGGGCTTTCTTCTAAGGTATTTCATAATGAGCTAGTATGCGATTCATACTAGCTCATTATGCCTTTGTCTTTCAGGTATTTTTCTGAGGCTTACAAACTCTTTAATAGTTCTTGAATACCTCCTAAACTAAGTGGGCTGATTTAGTCTAGTTCTTGTAGCTAGATGCAATACGTTCTGCAAGGCGTGTGAAAACAGCAGACGAAAGATCGAGCCACCTAAGGCAGGATCAAAGACATGGGCAGCAAAATATTTCAACACTGAGGGAAAGCATGTAAAGTCATAAGGATCTATTCATCAGTGACGCACTTCAGAGTACGTCAGGGGAGACTGTTTGCTAGATGATGCATAAAAAACATTCGACTTTTTTTTAATGGGGGTTAACTCTAGCTCAAAAAAGAGAAACTTTACATAATTATCCCATGTGCATACCATGCGTGTTTCTTCCATAATTTTTAAACCTTGAAGTCTGATTTCTTTCACTTTTCTAAACGATGGCATTGCATATTGTACATATTACATACATATTACATACATATTACATATTATGCATTTTCAGGTAACAATATTACATAAACCTAAAAAGCTAATTATTTATGAAAACAGAATCATGTAAATATCATTGAAGCTTATGACTCTTGAATTTATGAGCACGATTGAGGCTGGGTTCACACTGTTGCAATGCGGGAACCAGCACAATTCCAGTGCGGGTTCCCGCATCGCATGTCTTTGGCAGGCAGTTTACACTGCCCTATGCGAACCGCTGCGGGTGTCAATACAAAGTTAATGACACCCTAAGATCGGTTTGCAGATGGCAGTGCGAACTGTCAAATGGTGCAGGGATCTGATCACATAGGTGTGATTCCAGTGCAGAAAAGGGTGAAAACATTTCTGCTATCCAAATGTGTAACAGAGTATGAGGGGGGAAAGAAAAACAATAGCAACTGATAGAAGCAGACGAAGGTGCACTTTAAATGCATGCAGTGTAAGTACCCTGAATTTGACTTGGTATCATCCTCTGGTAATCTACTATATAATCCGTACAGCAAAGTTCCGGAGGTGGTGGTGGTGGGGGGGATGAAGCAGCACAGGAAGCCAATCTGTTTTGCTACAGTGTATAAGGGTTGCCAATAGGAGGAGAGAACAGCGTGCACAAGAAATAAGCTTATTATTGCGTTGTTGCTCTTTTCACTACCCCAAGAGGTCGTTTACCTACCATAAGAGGTCGTTTCTGTGGGAAGTATGGCTACTTTCAAAAGACTCTTGGACATACATCTCATGGATCAGAACATTCAGGGGTATGAGAGATGATTATGGCCACACACACCTACACAGGTTGAACTGGATGGACTATTGTCTTTATTCAACCTCAACTACTATGTAACTACTATGTAACTGTCCAGGGTGGGATAAGGGTGGAATTTCAGCAGTATAAGATTGGATCCTCTCCTTTGTCATTTAGACTGTGCTGCATGGATGGGCAGTTTACATCTGAAGAGTGTATAGACCAGGGATACTGAACTAAAATTCACGGAGGTTCAGTTAGTAAAAACTTCTTTCAGCAGAGGTCCGAATTGCATGTTTGTAAAATGATCCAGAATCTCCTTCACATTACAGCACCATCTCCTCCTAGGCGTTCCCATCTCTTGCCACTTGCCACTAGTATAATTTTACTTGCGCCGAAAGGTTAGTGTAATTATATAAAAAAAAATAAAAATCACTACAAAGTAAGATAAATTTATCAGGACAATGTTAAACAGCTGCTGGGGTAAGCTCAAAAATCTAAAAACAGTATTAACATGCAGCTTGGAAGGAATAATCCATGCTGACACAAACTCTTGCTAAGGTAGTGAAAAATGTGTTAATAATATGTGTAATAGCAATATTCAATCTTCCTAATATACAATATAACATGGGAACAATATTGTGCAAATTAAATAGACCTCAGTTAAAAAGCAAAAGGTGACAAGTGCCAAAAAGTAATAAACAAAAAAAAAAACAAAATTAATTTTGCAATGTGCATAAGTGTCCAATAGAAAAAGTCCCAATAGGTGTAACACCATATAATCTGTATGTTCCAAAGGATAAAGATGATCCGTGTTTGTTTCAGCCGTAAGATGAAAGTTCTTCCCAATATATAGCACTCACATCAAGATGGAATGACACCCCAAGTGAACGAGATATATACAAAGTTGCCACTCACCAGATGCTGTTGATTTTCCTTGCCATACGGCAGTAGGATCAAGAAGGCTTATTAGGTCCTTAGTCCCAAGATGTATACTCCAATCTATCCTGCGATCCCCCTCACTGACCAACTCAGATACTCCAGATAAGATGATTCATGCAGAAAAAAGGAACAGAGAGCGGACTCCACATAGTGTAAAAATGTAAGGCCTTTATTGAAAGCCCATAACAAGGGCTATACTTAGGGCAAATAAATAAATAAAACAAATGAAATGATAGCAGCGGTGGGCAAAAAACCCCCGTACGGCTTCCCACACTAGTGTAGGGAGCCTGCAAGGTACAGTGCGTCGGATTCCCAGCTTAGGTTCCACTTGAAGTGTTTGACCTCACCCCGTGCATTCCAACTTTACGCGTTTCATCATTGGTTTGACGTCTTCAGAAGCTGGGCTACTGTAATGGGACATGCATGCGCCAAACTGCATGGTCCTGCAGCACCATGCAGCTTGGTGCTGCGCAATTTTAAAAAAGGGTCAGGGACTTGTCTCGCATTTTGACATGGGTAGTGCAGCCCAATAAAATAAATTGGCTGACCTACCTGTGACATGCACATGCAAATGTACATGCACAGATCTGAACTGAGCCCCATATCACAATCTCATCCTAACATCAGTGTCCGCAGTGCCCACTGCACATCACACTTCCCTTCACATCAATTTCTTCCCCATTTACAGTAGTGTTCTCATACCCCTTGATATCAACCCCCTCCAACAGTACTGTCCTCAGCCCTGCATTACTGTTCTCAGCCCCCCCCCCATTACAGTGCCTAGCAACCCCAAATTATCCTCAGCCGCAAAGGATAGCGACGTTTCAGAACCATATAAGGACCTAGGCATTAGGCATATCAAATGAATGATGAAGGGGTCCTGCATGGCTCTGAAACTTCCCTATCCTTTACTGTGATGTGATCATTCAATAATATGTTGGACTCTTTTATAGAGTTCACTGGTGTGCTGGTGACATATTCCTTGCTGATCCCAGTGATAGATGGGAATTCTCCATCTAACTTTGTGCCCCATAGGGACTTATTGGTCAGTCCTGTAGTCCTGTGCTATGTATACTTATATCTCACCGGCACTCTAAGATTACCATACATAGGACAATCCAATTTGTATAGTATGTGTACAATCATCTTCAGGGTAACAAATTGATGTAATTTGAGGACCTACTAGCAATCCATGCAATGTTACGCAGTCGGGTAGGCTCCTATATATACATCACATTTAAAGGAGATTGTAAACACAGATAGGCACATGCATGTTCAGCTTTAGACAGATTAAAAGCTAAATCCACAAAAAAAAAAAAAAAAATTGAATCTACAGAAAAATGTATAATATCTCCTGGGACTGTAGTGGGAAGATATGGTACTTAATAAACATTTCTAGCCAAAAGGGGCATATGATTCATAAACACTACGAACATTTAAGAGTAATCCTAAATCATTTAGAGCTTTTGCTTACCAAAAAAAAAAGAAAGCTTTCATTTGAAAGTTTTCCAAGTACACAACATTCACAGTAATATCTTAGAGTGCAGATTTTAAATGTTTGCAAATCAAGTTTTTTTTTTTACATGCCAAGGGCACTATCTCTTTAGGGAGGGAAAAATGATTTGTTAATTGTACACCACAGAAAAAAAAAAAAAAAAAAAAGTGCTTGGTGTACATTTCTTAAATAATTAATGTTATTGTGCCCTTTTAAAAGGCAATAACACTTGCTAGACATCAATGGCTTCTATGTTTGTATGGTGATCGATAAAAATAGCTTGTTTTTTCGTGTTAATTTGAAATGTGATCTGATGTAAATGTACCCATTTTCTAGAGGAAAACAGTGAGAGTCATATACATAATAATACAATTAGCATGCTTGCAAAGATTGAATATGCAAGAACAAAACTGTAACTAACCCTAACTGTAACTTTACCCTGGCTAGGCACCCTCATATACCAGAAGGTCTAGAGCAGTGTTTCTCAACCTTTTTTCAGTTGCGGCACCCTTTAAAACTCTGCACAATCTCGAGGCACCCCATTCTAAAATGTAAAAAACAAAAAAAAAAACTAATAGTTTTACAAATAGCAGCAACATCCATACACATGGGCCATTCAATGTTAGAAGTGATTTATTCCTCCACTATTGCAAACTGGTACTGACTAGTATTCTAGCGTTTCGTTTCTTCCTTACTCTGCTTCTACTTACTAATGTGACCCCAGTGCTGATGGAGAGGGGAAGAGGAGGAAACAAGGATTCTATGCAAGCACCTGTCATTCTCCTTATCAACCACTGATGTCATTGGTTGTCAGGATGCCAGTGGCTTGACCGGCATGGTGCCCAGGATTGTAATGCTGCAATGTAAAAACCTGTTTCAATTTGTTGCAATTTTTAGGCATTTTGCCAAGGCACCCCTGAAGAACCCAGGAGGCACACCAGGGTGCCATGGCACCCTGGTTGAAAAGGCTGGTCTAGAGGAATGCCAGAGAAAAGATACCGAGTATTGTTTTCATGGTACTGTTTGGGTTCAGTGTTACTTAACCCAGGACCCTGCATTCACTAAATCTGATCTCCCGCAGTACACAGAACATGGAAATACAATTATTTTAGTAAATATAAACTGCTAAATACCTATCTTATCAGCAGTATATAGCAGTCTTATCAGTGACTGGTTAAAGCTTGTAGGAGGAGTTTTGATTCCACTCTGACTGTCCTATGAGGCTGCAGGACCCCTGACCCTCTGTCTGGACAGTGCCGATTGGACCTGTGTTGATCACATGCACTTTCCCAAGAAAAAAAAAAAACTCTAACATTAGACACCAAACTGAGCATGTGCAGAGTGCCAAGGCTCTGTACTATCAGGAGATGGATTAGGGACTGTGGAAGAAGGGGAAGATTTGAGAAGACAGGATCAAACATCCTTTTTACACAATGCAGAGGATTACTCCTTAGGTTCCACAGAGAGTATAACAAGCATGCTTTACTGCATATACTGACTGATTTTACTGTTGTGGATTTAATAACACTTTAATTTTTCCACATGTTCCCTATAATATAGCAAATCTTCACATTTTAATGCTAAGTTTACCTTTTAGACCATGTTACATGGGCGGACATGTAGTTCTCAATGGATTACAACTGAAGTAATCATCACACTCGTAGTTGACACTTCCTTCAGCTACAATTGAAAGCCCGTACAGAGGTAGGGGCAGAGAGCTGGAAGAAGTGTTTGCAGGTGCCTGACATTGCTTCTGTCATCCACTGATCGCGGATGCAATACTTTATTTTAAAAAAAAAAGGTGCACCTAGCCTATAAATTCATTTTCACTTTTAGTCTAAAAATGCTAGTCATTTAGCCAGTTACTTGTTCTACAGGCTTAACAGAAAATAGGTACTAGTACTATAGAGTAATAAATATGACAACATTCTGTTTCAAAATGTGACTAAAACTTTGCCATTTTCTCTATGTTTTCTTTGGCAGTCTGTGTGAAGCTATATGAATCCAAATATTTAAGTTACTTTTTTGGCAATTTTCTTATGAATATTTTATTTGAGCAGTGAAATTGAAGATGTAAAAAATGAATAGGATATGATGTGATGTGGAAGTTTATTCCAGGAAATGGCTATATGTGTATTTTAGCTGTAGGGACTTTTAGAACACATCTGCTTTTTTTTAGTTTTACACATATTAATTTTAGAGGCATTTTTTTTTTTTTTTAGCTCGATTGGGCCATTATTTAGGAAGTAGAATTGCTTTATTGATATGTATGGTCTGTTAGCAATATATCATTTAATTCCCTCCATAATTTAAAGTACATCTAAAGGCAATTTAAACCAGTCCCAAATCCAGTTACTATGTGATGCACTAACCTCATAATGTACAAAAAAACAAAAAAAAAAAAAAAAACCTTCTTTACCTCCTCTCACACGCTCCCCCTTTTAGACACTGCAGCTCACGGTAGGAGGGTTTCAGCAGCAGTGGCATCAAGAAAGCAACAGGCAGGAATAGGTTAGACCAGTGTTTTTCAACCTTTTTTTCACCCAAGGCACACTTTAAAATCTGGAAGAATCTCAAGGCACACCAAGCAAAAATGCAGCCTGGACTGGACGGAGCAACATGACGTCGCTCTGGCCCTCCAAGGCCATAGAGGCTATTAAAGAGGATATACTCTTTCATCGCCCCCTGGGACAAGCCGGCTGCACTATTGGATTGCTTCTCGGGTGAGCCGGTGGGAGGGGGGTACATCCCCTCCCCCTGCTTCTGAAAGCATTCCAGTGGCTCATGTGCTGCTTGGAACCCTTTCATTAGAAAGCCAGCCGTGGGCTGTAAAAAACAATACTGAGGTTATGGCTGATATCTTCAGCCATAACCCCGATAAACCATTTCAGAGCCGGAACGTATATTTAACTATGACACGCTGCAGTGCAGGTGTAGCGCAGGGTACCTGCACTTTTCATGTGCGTTACCTGCCGTTTCTCATCAACTTCTATTATGTCCTACATTTTCTGAAAGCACACCAAAAATGAGGGACATAATAGAAGTCTATAGGAAACAGCAGGTAATGCACATGAAATTCGCGGGTACCCTGCGCTACACTTGCACTGCAGCCAAACTGCAGCAGAGCAATGTGCAAGCGGAAGACAAAATAAAAAGAAGTGCAGTTACCATTAAAGAAATATAGTTACTATTACCAATAATAATAATAACCAACATATCTTATGTATATTTATATTGCATAAAAAAAAAAAAAACAATCACCATGCCTGCAATTATACCTAAAACAAAAACATGCAGGTAAATTACAGGTACAATTGCTGTACCTCATGGAGCTCAGAGGAGCTCATATGCAGCCACTGAAAAGCCTCCTCCCTGTTCTTCCTCCTCTCCTCATGCTCTGCTTCACCTCCCCTCGGGAAAAGCGAGCCAGCCAGCGTCTGCTGGGACCTGCGTCTCGCACATCCCAGAAAGCTGTGCGTACGCTTGACCCGCCCCTAGCAAATGATGACCTCATTGGTTGGCAAGATGCGATCGGACGGCCCACACAGCTTCCCAAATGCCTGTGGCAGCGGGAAGTGAGCTTTAGACAGCGGACCAGAACCGCTGTAACAACAAGGCTTAACTGAGTGGCCAACACAGTTTGTAGATCAGATGGGGTAATTTTGCCACGGCACACCTGGGGACTCTTCACGGCACACCAGTGTGCCGCGGCACACAGGTTGAAAAACGCTGGGTTAGACCAGTTACAGATTGACAGTGGCTGGCTTATGTAGTAACAATGCTAAGAATCACATCCCTCATCAGCTCATTTAACTGTAGGAAAAGCAGGCACAACCTACATGAGGATGACAACACTGCTGTGAAATCAGGAGCAGTGCAGCGGTGTTGTCACTCCATACCATCTGGCCACATGATGTCACTTGTGTACCTTACATACAAAATCAACAGGTCTATGTGAGACTCTGCAGGTGGAATTAATTAATGCAGAATTTTGCATCATGAAAGGCCATAGTTCTTCATTAAAGCCGAAATCCAGAAAGCTTGAAAATTCTCCTTTGCAGTGAGGCTGCATTGCACCGCAAGGAAAAGGTGCTGCTTTGGGTCTAGGGTGCATCAAAAAGTAGCTTACCCAATCTTCCACTTCTACAGGCTTCTCCACACTGCTAGACCAGTCCCTGCAGCCTCTTCTCCCCTATGCTTCAGCAGTCTAAGATGTGAGGACACTGAGGGTCAGCCCACTGATGAAGCATAGGGGAGTGCTGTCTGCTGGGGGACATTGGATCAGGTAAGTAAAACTACGTTTACTGTTCCCTACACTAAATGAGCCTTTAAGCTTTGCAGTGAATTTTCCCATATTGAGTATTCCTATAAAAAGGATGGAGGGATCGTCCTGCCTTAACAGGATTAGCACCAGAGCATATTGATCCTTTGAAAGAAGATCTGTTTGGTTGCTTTTAGTGCCACTCAAAGTAGAGGTGAAAGCATATCCCTGTTTCCCAGAACAGGCAGTGCAGGCTTGTCCTGATACCAATCCAGGGGGTTAGTAAAAAGGTAAAAAAGTAAAAGTAAAGTAAAAGTAAAAAAAAGTAAAAAGGAAAGGATCAGCAGCCCAGGTGAATAAATGATAAAGAGTGGCCTCAGCCTACATGTCTCCACCAAACCACACATCCTGATGCATTTTGCCCCGCCCACCAGGGCTTAAACATAGGGATATGATTAAGCCCTCATGGGTGGGATGAAATGCATCAGAGTTTGTTATTTGGTGGAGACATGTAGGCTGGGACTGTTCTTAATTGTTTATTCACCTGGGCTGGTCAGGAGTAGTGGTGATTCTTTGCTCTTTACTTTGAAAGGAGATGTTTACTTCATAATTCTCTATAGCCTATGCCAGGTGAGCTGATCCAGGCTTTTTAAGTAGTAAATAAGCTCCTTTTTCCTCCTTTCGATTCTTCACTTACATCCTACCATCTGTAGGGAATCCATGCTATATCCTAAAATGTGGGTCCCCTGGCCCTTATTACCTTTACAACGAGTGATTATGTGGTTGGATTTTCTTTTCTGTTGACTCCACTCCTCTAACAAGGAAGTGCTCTACTACAGAAGTATTGCATCCAGAACAACATATCTAGAGATTCTAGGCACTAGGTGTTCTGGATTTTACAAAAGTCATATTAAACAACAATGAAAAGTCTTCAAATAGTTATACAAGGGATGTTTTAGGGATGATATGTTGATAGCATTAGCATGTCATATACTTTACTTTTAGAATGATACTGCTTTTTAAGTTCAAGGCCTCATGTACACTGCGCAACAAAAACAACACTTTTAAGAGTGTTTACCTTTTTTTCTGCCTCTAAACGCCCCTCCATAATAGCCTAGGTGTTCATAGACACAAAGGGGTTTACATCCGTTTAGAGGCAGGAAACAAAATCACTTGCCCATTCAGGAGAGAAGCACTTCGGCAGAAAAAATGCCTGACACACCTAAACACACCTAAACGAGGGGCATGTTTAGCGCTTGAGAATCCATTCATTTCAGCAGCCAGAATAAATTAATATTCTGCCCAATGGAATAAACACCCAAACACTCACCTGTGGCTGTGCCTGAATCTCTGTATTTAAGAAAGCTATGGAAGGAATACTGGAAAGTGGTCATTGTCCAATAAAACATTATTGCAAGTTGAAGTTTAGTTTGTGGCCTCCATTTTCTTTCATGTGAAAATAGTTACTTTTCAATTGTGTTGTGGTTCACTTTTATTCAGACTTGTATAAAGTACTCGAAATTTCTACTTGAGTAAAAGTACAAGTGCTCGATCAAAAAATTACTTGAGTAGAAGTGGAAGTGCTCGCAGAAAAAGTTACTTAAGTAGAAGTACTAAAGTATTCAACATTTTTTTTACTTAAGTATTGCAAGTAGTTTTTTCAAAAAATTTGCTACTTAAGTACTAAAAGTAAAAAGTACCAGTAGTTTTGAAAAAAAATTTCTACTCAAGTACTGAAAGTAGAAGTACAAGTACTGTGTTATGTAGTTATTAAAGAAATAAGTCAAAAGTTTGAACATCATATTGTTTTTTATTATTTCAAATGATTTATTTAAATGATTAACCTGTGTTTGTTAGTAGTTTCTTGATGCACTTTAAGTGCTGTAGCACCATTTATTTGTTTGTTTCATATTTTCTTTTTATTGGAAAGATTTGGTATAGCAGCTTTTATTATACACAGCCTTTATTTTCCTATGCGCTGATTTACAAATGACATTATACACATTTTTTTGAGCTTTATGCAACCTACCATCTACTGTTCTGGCAGTGGTAATTTTTTTAAAAGTAACGAGTAACTATGCAGCACAAAAAAAAAAATACTTGAGTAGAAGTATTGAAATCATCGAAAAAATGTAGTGAAGTAAAAGTAGAAGTAGGAGAAAAAAATTCTACTCTAGGAAAGTACAGATACCGCATTTCGGTACTTAAGTACAGTACTTAAGTAGTTCTACTTCGTTACTATACATCTCTGCTTTTATTTTTTCTGCATGGTTTTGTGTGAGGAAAATGCCTCTACTGAAACATCCAATGTTTTTGCCCCACACAGAACCTGCCCTTAGCTAGATAGAAAATTGGAGATGTCAGTTTAATCCTGACTAGTTAGCCCTTAAGTTATTACAGATCTACAACCTTTTATTTGGTTGGGAGCAAAAAAGGATGCAAAAGCAATTTGTGATTATAGGTCCATTTTAAACCTATAGGAGAAAAACAAATTTCTTCTTTTTGGTAAAAAGCAGAGAATCTTGCTTTAAAGCAACAAACCCATGCATTTACATTTATCATAGGGTTGCCTCTCGCCACTGCTGAACTGACTTTTTTTTAGATGGAGCTTATCCATCAGTCTAATAGTGCATAAGCCCCATGGCCTCCCATCTACGCATGGCATAAATAGCAAATGTTGGTATAGAGACCATACCATTTTTAGCTTGACACTTGATAAAGGAGCGTGCATGCTCTGTGTGAGCCTTGCCCATGCTCAGAAACGCGTTGTGCTTCCCTGCTCTACGGTGACGCCATACACCAGCCGGCGCTGCGTTCCATTGGGGGAACGCATAGCGAGGATCCATAACTCGTCTATTCTCGTCGGAGACAGCACGCTGGGTCGCGGCTCCCCATCCCTAAGATTAGACGCCTGGATCTCTCTGCTGCTGGAGCTGCCTCACCACAGATGAGCCTTACTTTTTATTGATTACGTGAGTTTCTATTTGGCTTTCCCCTCTATGGTTAATAAATATTGCACTTAGAGTACAGATTGACCGATTATCGGCAAAGCCAACATATCGAGGGCCAATATGCACTTTCCCCGATATATTGGAATCGGCCACCAAGGTGACCGATATTGCAGATATTTAGGAAAGTGCTTGTATCGGAGTGATGCCTGCAGCTAAAGGCATCACCCCGGTACCGGCGTCCATAGTCGACGGCCGGCTGTCTTGTAATGACAACCGATGCAGCTAAGAAGTCGCTTGGCTGTCATTACAAGGAGCGGCTCACCCGGGTCTCCCCTCCCACAGGGAGACTTTGGCAACCAGCCTGGACGCCGCCGAAGACCCGATCAAAGCTGCATTCGGCTCTGATCAGGTCTCTATGAAAAAATTAGTGACATCATGAGTGACATCACTTCCAGGTAATGTCTGGCATCAGGTTCAAAAAAATTACAGCATTCAAAACAGCCAAACTTGGCGTTTTCAATGCTTTTAAGTGCAGAGGAGGGGTTTGCGGTCCTTTAGACCCCCAGATCCCTCCACAAGAGTACCTGTCAAATAAAAAAAATTACAATTATTTATTTTTTTGTACGAAAATATCGGCCCATTTCAGCCGATACCGATATGCATTGGCCAAATTATTGGTATCGGCAACGAAAAACCGATATTGGTCGATCACTAACTTAGAGGTGCTCTCCTCTTCTTTTTTATTTCTTTCATGCCATTTTTACCAGCTAATGTTGTATATCTATGTATAGATGCCTGATACCCATGCACTGAACCTCTTGTTCACCCAGATGAGTTCAGGCCATTCCAAGAAAACTTGTCAAGCTTAGTAAGGTTTAGAAATGCTTGTTAGTAAACCTAGCCTTGTTCAAACATTGGGCCTGGGCAGAAAGTCTGGAAAAAAGAAGTTGAAGTTGGCTTATCATTATAATTTTTAGATGTTTCATAAAAAGAACACCATAGAGCCTTAGTTCACCACTCGTTGCACATTATAAACACTGGAAGATGTTCTGGGTTATGAGCATATACAGTATAGTAATATTCACCATATAGTTTTGTGCCTGTACATGCCTTGCATTCCTCTTGAACATCTCTTTTCAAATATCTGTTAGACTATATGAAAACATATTTAACTTGATCAAAAAGTAAAATATTCAACTGGACTGACAGAAACTTACTAAAATATATACTACTGTTTAATGATATAGTATTATAAATATTTATCTGCCAAGCATTTTTATCAGTAAGGGGACTGTTTAAAAAATATTCACACAAGAATCATATAACATTCACCAAATATTCACACGTTTAAATGAGATTCAGTATAAAACATGTGAATCCTTGGTTAAAATTGTGTGAAAACGTTCATAAATAGGCCCCTAAAGGATGTTAATATAAGTGTGTTTTCATAGCACATTGATGCGACTTGCCATGGACCGAAAATGCAAATAAAAGAATATTTTACTATGTAGTTGCATTAATTTTGTTTCAACCCAAACAAAATATTCCTAATTGATGAGCATTTTCTGTTCAGGTGAACGAGTCGTTAAGAATTTTTCATTGCATCCAAAGTAAGCAAGCCCCCACATTTCATTCATAATACAAGCAATTCTGTGCATACTACTGAATTCCTATAATCCAGAATCAGTGTGCTGTGCTTTTACTGGTGGAATTTTTGTAAAATATATTTTTTGAAGGTAGCCAAAAGTTGCTCTGAATCCATGTAGAATTTCAGAATGTAGCCAACATGAAAAACACAATTGCGTATAAATTAATTGCTTGGTCAGCTGATGAGGTGGAAGGCAGTAAACCCCAGGCATCTTTCTAATAGGTAGTGGTTTCTCCATTTATAATACATTTAAAATAAATCTGTCAAACATTAAGTAAAAGGAGAATGCTTTGGGGAAGATGAAGAAAATTACTTTCACATTTATGATGGTATGATGTTAACATTGCAGAGAATGAGCTTAAAGTGTATGTCAAGGCAAATACATTTTTTTTCATATCTCTGGAATACATACACATTTCACTATGCTTAATCTCTTGCAAGACTTTGCATGTACAGAAATAAAAACGTTGGTGTGCCAGAAATATAATATGTACCTACCTTCCTTTTTGATATGGCAATGTGGCTCTGAATTCTTAAGCATATGTTGTTTGCCCCCCTTGTGAACAGACACAGAGCCCAGGAAGTTATCCGCTCATATGGTTTCTGGAAAAATCAACATGCATTTTTTTCACCTACTAAACAGATATAATAAAGTGCTTTTAATGGTATATTTAACCAATCCAAAGGGGATCAAATAAGAGAAGTTAAAGTTTACATAAACTCTAAATGGCATTGTCTGGATATTGAAACAGTAATTCAGAAAAAAACAGACACTTAAGCACTCCTTACTTAATGATATATGCTCGTTATGAAAACGCAGGGCTTTTATTTCAGCTGGAACTTGGTGGAACACAGTTCTGCCACCTCTGGCTCAGGCCATCTGATCTCTGCTCACCACTATCACTTGTAAACACATGTACGTAGTGCACTCCTGAACTCTGCACTCTGTGTGCAACCACCCCCAAACTCTGCACTTTGTATGTAATACGCTCCTCTAAGACCCTCCCACTGTTAGTGAAATTTGACCACACCTACTATTTGATGGGGTTTGGAAGGTGTGTGTGTGTGTGTGTGTGTGTGGGGGGGGGGGGGGGGTTGGGGGTTCCTGGTTGAGTTCTTGTACCTATTTTCTGAGAAAAAACCCCTGTTAAAACGTATAATGGTTTTGGTCATCTTTATTTTTAAAATTTAAAGTTTATAAGTTGATTTGATGATTTACATTTGTGCTGACAACATCTCGGAAAATTCAGAAATTTAGATGGCTTCCAAAGAAGAGAGGGTATTGGATGAGCTTCTGCTCTATGTCCGATAGCTGTGGGTGTTTTTTGTGTGTTAATTGATCCCCTTCTATTCATTCTTTTCCCAACAGGCTGTGCAAGCTCTTTGCAACAGTGCAGTAAATCTGTTTTCAAAAGAGCTGGTGGTTTGCCTCAAGCTCATCACCTGGTGGCTAAAAGTGGTATACATGAACATGTTATTTGATATGAAACTACATCGGCATATGTAGAAGCCTATAAGGGATTTTGTCTACCCTCTCTCTTCTTGCTGATCAGTTGTCTCGTCTGCATTGTTAGATTTCACACTGTGAACTCATGTTTATTTGAGAGCATTTTCTTTTTTTGTATCATTTATCTTTACCTTACAAAACAATAAAAACTATTGAAAGAAAATGTTTTTTGAGTATTTTATATTTACTTTACTAAAAATAGGACACAAAAAGAAAGAAAATGGATGTACAAAAAAACTATGCATTCACTGTACAAATAAAACATAACTCCACTTTTGTTAAAGAAAATAAAAAACATTTCCCTTTGGGTGATCTATGTACATTACAAGGATTTTAACACATTTTGTTGCAGATTCCTACCTCTTGTTACTCTGAAGAAATCACTGTTTATTCCGCTGTGCCCCTGAGCTGAGTGAGTCTAATAGGAGTGGTTTCATAATTATAAATCAGTTGCAGCAACTGCAGGGCTCTAATGATTAAAGCTGCTGGCCCTGCATCCCTTTAGACGTGTTCCTATTGGGAGTATCTCACCAAAAATGACATTTTTGTTGCAGGGGGCGCCTGAAATCTGTATATTAGTGAAGACTTCTGGGAAAATCAGTGAGCCAATCACACAAGCAGGAAATGTTTCTGGGGGGTTTTCTGTACACATTCTGTGTACAGAACAACTCCAGGTAGCCATATTGCATTACATTTTCAAAAATTACAGCAGCTGCAGATTGAAAAGTAAAGATAATTTTTTAATAGCATTTAATTACAATATGACTTGTGTCGCAATTGTATATGCTATATTATTTTTTTCTTTAATTTCTATTTTTTTTCCACCACGAAAGTGGAGTTACCCTTTAAGTAAAATAGGGATCTTTTATTGATAGCAGATGTCCAGTAAAGCTTATTAGCAGAGTCCAGTATTACATTATTGTAAGAGCATGATATATTGTGCATAGAATTTTGGTAATAATGTCGGACGTATATAAGGTAGACATAATTACAAGAGATATTTTGGAAAAAGTCATGACAGATGACTGAATTTACAACCTCTATATGGTTCTAGGGAATATGTTATTTAGATGTGCTATAATTATTTTCTATTGATCATTCAACATCTATAATCTTATTTAGAAAGTCATGGTTAATAGCAGGGATGTGCACTGATCTAGAACAACCAATTTGCGTTCACTCCCATTAGAATTCACAATTGTGAAAGTTTATTGCTAGTTGTTTGCTGTGAGTCACTTCCCACATTGCTCATTGCTGTATTACTAAATTATACATCTATGAAGAAGATTTGTAAAGGCCCATGATGTCAATGGGCAACTTTGTATTCTGTGATTAAATATATTAGTTGCTTCAGAAAGCTGAATAAGCACATTTTTTTGCACTCAGCTGCATCAGCAGGGTATTTGCAATATGTTTTCTAGCATTCCTGCGCTAAGAACTTTGTTGGTTATGCATTTGATGTTGATTAAACTCTGGGAATCAGTGATAAAGAAGGCACTGTAACTTTCAAAGCTTATGTAACAGAACACAATAGTCTGTTTCACTGATATGTAAATGCATTGAAAGCTATTACTTCTGCAGGGGATGCCTTCTTCTATGGACATAGATCATATTGTTACTGTGTTTTTCAATAACATTTTGACATATATATTTACTTAGTATGGTAACATATTAAACTAGCTACAGTTGGGGGAAATTAGGTAAGGAGATGCCTACCTTGAGCCCTTTCCTTAAAATACAAGTTACCATATAGAATGACTAGCCGGGTAGTTCAGTATGTGGTTTCTCTGTCATTCTTTTTTTTGTTGCTACCTATACTTTATATTATAGGACTCATTTACTAAAGTAGCAATTGCCATCCTTGCCTGCTTATACACCAACAACCTTATTATCTTCAAGGGAACATTAGATATGACAGTTACTGTGAGTTCAGGTTGGGGTAAAAATATGTCTTTAGTATGTGTGTGATGACATCGTAGGTATCTAATGACAAATTGGAGGCAGAGAATTACCATTCCTCCCTAAAGCTTAGTACACATGGGCCAAATGTTGGCTGGGGGGGGCTGCCCCGGGGGGCTGCCCCCTGCCCCGGGGGGGCTGCCCCTTTGTAAGAACATAATAGCTCACCAGGGGAGATCGCTGAACTAACTGATAGCATGTACTAGTAGTGTTGAGCGAACACGGACTGTATTATTCGTGTTCGTACCGAATAATTGGATTTTTTGTACCCGAACACGGACACGGACACTTTACTGTATGTTCGGGTAAAAATCCGTGTTCGGTCGTTTTATTTCCGGGTTTTGCATGCTTTGGCGCTCTTTTCATGGCGGGCTTTCAACAGCCAATCAACAATCGTTTAACTGGTGTGCCTTAAGCCATCCCAGCCATGCCTGCAAATGTCTCAGTAGCTGTGATTGGCCGTCTGAAGCATGTGACCAAGTCTTTATAAGTTCGAGGCAGCCGCAGCGGCGTCATTATGCTGCTTAGATTCAGGGACAGAGCACACATCAACGTGCTGGCTGCTGATTAGGGAAAGATAGGCAGGAAAAAACCATTTGTGTCCGGATAGAATTGAGGGACAGGTCGGAGTGTTTAGGCAGGGCGAGTTGTAGGCATTTTAGGGATAGAGTCTGCTGAATTATAGGGTCAGTGTCTTCTACAAACTACAATCGATATTGCTGTGTGGGGGGTGGGGTGAATCTGCACTCAATCCTGATCTACGATCTCTTCTCAATCCTGTTAGGGACAGAGTCTGCTGAATTTTAGGGAAACTGTGTTCTACAAACTACAATCGATATTGCTGTGTGGTGTGGGATTGGAGATAGGCAGGTGTCAGTGATCCACATCCATTTTTCTGTGTGTGAGCTGCAGTGAACACAATCTTTTTGGGCTGCAGTGAACACAATCTTTTTGGGCTGCAGTGAATACAATCTTTTTGGGCTGCAGTGAACACAATCTTTTTGGGCTGCAGTGAACACAATCTTTTTGGGCTGCAGTGAACACAATCTTTTTGGGGTGCAGTGAACAAAATCTTTTTGGGGTGCAGTGAACACAATCCTTTTTGGTGTGCAGTGAACACAATCTTTGTGGGGTGCAGTGAACAAAATCCTTTGTGGGGTGCAGTGAACACAATCTTTTTGGGGTGCAGTGAACAAAATCCTTTTTGGGGTGCAGTGAACAACATCCTTTTTGGGGTGCAGTGAACACAATCTTTTTGGGGTGCAGTGAACAAAATCCTTTGTGGGGTGCAGTGAACACAATCTTTTTGGGGTGCAGTGAACACAATCTTTTTGGGGTGGAGTGAACAACATCCTTTTTGGGGTGCAGTGAACAAAATCCTTTTTGGGGTGCAGTGAACAAAATCATTTTTGGGGTGCAGTGAACACAATCTTTTTGGGGTGCAGTGAACACAATCTTTGTGGGGTGCAGTGAACACAATCTTTTTGGGGTGGAGTGAACAACATCCTTTTTGGGGTGCAGTGAACAACATCCTTTTTGGGGTGCAGTGAACACAATCTTTTTGGGGTGCAGTGAACACAATCTTTGTGGGGTACAGTGAACAGAATCTTTGTGGGGTGCAGTGAACACAATCTTTGGGGGGTACAGTGAACACAATCTTTGTGAGGTGCAGTGAACACAATCTTTGTGGGGTGCAGTGAACACAATAATTGTGGGGTGCAGTGAACTCAATCTTTGTGGGGTACAGTGAACACAATCTCATACTTCTGAAGGTTTGAGGGTGCTGCCTGTTCCATACTCCCCCTACTCCTCATCTAGCCTTTTAGGGGTACAAACAATAGTAATTGGGGCCTAGTGTGGTTGTGTACGTGTGATATACATACACTTTTTTGGGATCATATTTTCTATTCCGCTATTTAATCAAAAACCTTTGGGGATCAGTTAAATTGGGGGATAGTCTGTGTTGGTACGTGTGAGAGAGATCCACCTTTCCAAGTTGTTGGGGTTCATCTCATACTTCTGAAGGTTTGAGGGTGCTGCCTGTTCCATACTCCCCCTACTCCTAGCCTTTTAGGGGTACAAACAATAGTAATTGGGGCCTAGTGTGGTTGTGTACGTGTGATATACATACACTTTTTTGGGATCATATTTTCTATTCCGCTATTTAATCAAAAACCTTTGGGGATCAGTTAAATTGGGGGATAGTCTGTGTTGGTACGTGTGAGAGAGATCCACCTTTCCAAGTTGTTGGGGTTCATCTCATACTTCTGAAGGTTTGAGGGTGCTGCCTGTTCCATACTCCCCCTACTCCTAGCCTTTTAGGGGTACAAACAATAGTAATTGGGGCCTAGTGTGGTTGTGTACGTGTGATATACATACACTTTTTTGGGATCATATTTTCTATTCCGCTATTTAATCAAAAACCTTTGGGGATCAGTTAAATTGGGGGATAGTCTGTGTTGGTACGTGTGAGAGAGATCCACCTTTCCAAGTTGTTGGGGTTCATCTCATACTTCTGAAGGTTTGAGGGTGCTGCCTGTTCCATACTCCCCCTACTCCTAGCCTTTTAGGGGTACAAACAATAGTAATTGGGGCCTAGTGTGGTTGTGTACGTGTGATATACATACACTTTTTTGGGATCATATTTTCTATTCCGCTATTTAATCAAAAACCTTTGGGGATCAGTTAAATTGGGGGATAGTCTGTGTTGGTACGTGTGAGAGAGATCCACCTTTCCAAGTTGTTGGGGTTCATCTCATACTTCTGAAGGTTTGAGGGTGCTGCCTGTTCCATACTCCCCCTACTCCTAGCCTTTTAGGGGTACAAACAATAGTAATTGGGGCCTAGTGTGGTTGTGTACGTGTGATATACATACACTTTTTTTGGATCATATTTTCTATTCCGCTATTTAATCAAAAACCTTTGGGGATCAGTTAAATTGGGGGATAGTCTGTGTTGGTACGTGTGAGAGAGATCCACCTTTCCAAGTTGTTGGGGTTCATCTCATACTTCTGAAGGTTTGAGGGTGCTGCCTGTTCCATACTCCCCCTACTCCTAGCCTTTTAGGGGTACAAACAATAGTAATTGGGGCCTAGTGTGGTTGTGTACGTGTGATATACATACACTTTTTTGGGATCATATTTTCTATTCCGCTATTTAATCAAAAACCTTTGGGGATCAGTTAAATTGGGGGATAGTCTGTGTTGGTACGTGTGAGAGAGATCCACCTTTCCAAGTTGTTGGGGTTCATCTCATACTTCTGAAGGTTTGAGGGTGCTGCCTGTTCCATACTCCCCCTACTCCTAGCCTTTTAGGGGTACAAACAATAGTAATTGGGGCCTAGTGTGGTTGTGTACGTGTGATATACATACACTTTTTTTGGATCATATTTTCTATTCCGCTATTTAATCAAAAACCTTTGGGGATCAGTTAAATTGGGGGATAGTCTGTGTTGGTACGTGTGAGAGAGATCCACCTTTCCAAGTTGTTGGGGTTCATCTCATACTTCTGAAGGTTTGAGGGTGCTGCCTGTTCCATACTCCCCCTACTCCTCATCTAGCCTTTTAGGGGTACAAACAATAGTAATTGGGGCCCAGTGTGGTTGTGTACGTGTGATATACATACACTTTTTTGGGATCATATTTTCTATTCCGCTATTTAATCAAAAACCTTTGGGGATCAGTTAAATTGGGGGATAGTCTGTGTCGGTACGTGTGAGAGAGATCCACCTTTCCAAGTTGTTGGGGTTCATCTCATACTTCTGAAGGTTTGAGGGTGCTGCCTGTTCCATACCCCCCCTACTCCTCATCTAGCCTTTTAGGGGTACAAACAATAGTAATTGGGGCCTAGTGTGGTTGTGTACGTGCGAGATACATACACTTTTTTTGATCATATTTCCTATTCCGCTATTCAATAAAAACCTTTGAGGATCAATTGAATTGCGGGATAGTCTGTGTCGGTACGTGTGAGAGAGATCCACCTTTCCAAGTTGTTGGGGTTCATCTCATACTTCTGAAGGTTTGAGGGTGCTGCCTGTTCCATACTCCCCCTACTCCTCATCTAGCCTTTTAGGGGTACAAACAATAGTAATTGGGGCCTAGTGTGGTTGTGTACGTGTGATATACATACACTTTTTTTGGATCATATTTTCTATTCCGCTATTTAATCAAAAACCTTTGGGGATCAGTTAAATTGGGGGATAGTCTGTGTTGGTACGTGTGAGAGAGATCCACCTTTCCAAGTTGTTGGGGTTCATCTCATACTTCTGAAGGTTTTGAGGGTGCTGCCTGTTCCATACTCCCCCTACTCCTCATCTAGCCTTTTAGGGGTACAAACAATAGTAATTGGGGCCCAGTGTGGTTGTGTACGTGTGATATACATACACTTTTTTGGGATCATATTTTCTATTCCGCTATTTAATCAAAAACCTTTGGGGATCAGTTAAATTGGGGGATAGTCTGTGTCGGTACGTGTGAGAGAGATCCACCTTTCCAAGTTGTTGGGGTTCATCTCATACTTCTGAAGGTTTGAGGGTGCTGCCTGTTCCATACCCCCCCTACTCCTCATCTAGCCTTTTAGGGGTACAAACAATAGTAATTGGGGCCTAGTGTGGTTGTGTACGTGCGAGATACATACACTTTTTTTGATCATATTTCCTATTCCGCTATTCAATAAAAACCTTTGAGGATCAATTGAATTGCGGGATAGTCTGTGTCGGTACGTGTGAGAGAGATCCACCTTTCCAAGTTGTTGGGGTTCATCTCATACTTCTGAAGGTTTGAGGGTGCTGCCTGTTCCATACTCCCCCTACTCCTCATCTAGCCTTTTAGGGGTACAAACAATAGTAATTGGGGCCTAGTGTGGTTGTGTACGTGTGATATACATACACTTTTTTTGGATCATATTTTCTATTCCGCTATTTAATCAAAAACCTTTGGGGATCAGTTAAATTGGGGGATAGTCTGTGTTGGTACGTGTGAGAGAGATCCACCTTTCCAAGTTGTTGGGGTTCATCTCATACTTCTGAAGGTTTGAGGGTGCTGCCTGTTCCATACTCCCCCTACTCCTCATCTAGCCTTTTAGGGGTACAAACAATAGTAATTGGGGCCCAGTGTGGTTGTGTACGTGTGATATACATACACTTTTTTGGGATCATATTTTCTATTCCGCTATTTAATCAAAAACCTTTGGGGATCAGTTAAATTGGGGGATAGTCTGTGTCGGTACGTGTGAGAGAGATCCACCTTTCCAAGTTGTTGGGGTTCATCTCATACTTCTGAAGGTTTGAGGGTGCTGCCTGTTCCATACCCCCCCTACTCCTCATCTAGCCTTTTAGGGGTACAAACAATAGTAATTGGGGCCTAGTGTGGTTGTGTACGTGTGATATACATACACTTTTTTTGGATCATATTTTCTATTCCGCTATTTAATCAAAAACCTTTGGGGATCAGTTAAATTGGGGGATAGTCTGTGTCGGTACGTGTGAGAGAGATCCACCTTTCCAAGTTGTTGGGGTTCATCTCATACTTCTGAAGGTTTGAGGGTGCTGCCTGTTCCATACCCCCCCTACTCCTCATCTAGCCTTTTAGGGGTACAAACAATAGTAATTGGGGCCTAGTGTGGTTGTGTACGTGCGAGATACATACACTTTTTTTGATCATATTTCCTATTCCGCTATTCAATAAAAACCTTTGAGGATCAATTGAATTGCGGGATAGTCTGTGTCGGTACGTGTGAGAGAGATCCACCTTTCCAAGTTGTTGGGGTTCATCTCATACTTCTGAAGGTTTGAGGGTGCTGCCTGTTCCATACTCCCCCTACTCCTCATCTAGCCTTTTAGGGGTACAAACAATAGTAATTGGGGCCCAGTGTGGTTGTGTACGTGTGATATACATACACTTTTTTGGGATCATATTTTCTATTCCGCTATTTAATCAAAAACCTTTGGGGATCAGTTAAATTGGGGGATAGTCTGTGTCGGTACGTGTGAGAGAGATCCACCTTTCCAAGTTGTTGGGGTTCATCTCATACTTCTGAAGGTTTGAGGGTGCTGCCTGTTCCATACCCCCCCTACTCCTCATCTAGCCTTTTAGGGGTACAAACAATAGTAATTGGGGCCTAGTGTGGTTGTGTACGTGTGATATACATACACTTTTTTTGGATCATATTTTCTATTCCGCTATTTAATCAAAAACCTTTGGGGATCAGTTAAATTGGGGGATAGTCTGTGTCGGTACGTGTGAGAGAGATCCACCTTTCCAAGTTGTTGGGGTTCATCTCATACTTCTGAAGGTTTGAGGGTGCTGCCTGTTCCATACCCCCCCTACTCCTCATCTAGCCTTTTAGGGGTACAAACAATAGTAATTGGGGCCTAGTGTGGTTGTGTACGTGCGAGATACATACACCTTTTTTGATCATATTTCCTATTCCGCTATTCAATAAAAACCTTTGAGGATCAATTGAATTGCGGGATAGTCTGTGTCGGTACGTGTGAGAGAGATCCACCTTTCCAAGTTGTTGGGGTTCATCTCATACTTCTGAAGGTTTGAGGGTGCTGCCTGTTCCATACTCCCCCTACTCCTCATCTAGCCTTTTAGGGGTACAAACAATAGTAATTGGGGCCCAGTGTGGTTGTGTACGTGTGATATACATACACTTTTTTTGGATCATATTTTCTATTCCGCTATTTAATTTAACTGGGCCTCCATGCGAGACCTGTGTGCCTTGTTGCGCTGTTTTGAGTACTCCACCAACATGGCCAGTGGCAATGACGCCGTTCTCAGCTTAACTATCCCACTTCTATGCCTCCTTGAAAAAACAATTCGGGCGATGATGGAAGAGGATGTGGCACAGGATGAGGAGGAGGAGGAGGATGAAGAGGTAACATTTCCAAGGCTTTCAGGGCAGTCATTCGCAAGGGGCTCCGAGGGTGGGTTCCTGCACACGCAAACGCCAGGGACGCAATTGTCCAGCAGGGGCACAGTTCTGGAGGATGAGGAGGATGAGGAGGAGGAGGAGCTGGAGGAGGAGATGGAACCATGTTCACAGCAGGGTGGCACCCAGGCCAGCTCATGGCCATCACTGGTGCGTGGCTGGGGGGATACAGAGGACACGGACCATACACCTCCCACAGAGGACAGCCTTTCGTTGCCTCTGGGCAGCCTGGCACACATGAGCGATTACATGCTGCAGTGTCTCCACAACGACCGCCGAGTTGCCCACATTCTAACTTGTGCTGATTACTGGGTGGCCACGCTGCTGGATCCCCGTTACAAGGACAACGTACCGTCCTTAATTCACTCACTGGAGCGCGATCGCAAGATGCGCGAGTACAAGCGCACGCTGGTAGACGCCATGCTGCTGGCATTCCCATCTGACAGCGGGGCCACAGTGGAAGCACAAGGCAGAGGAGGAGGAGGAGGAGGTCGCCAACGCAACCAGGGCACCGCCAGCACCTCAGAAGGCAGGGTTAGCATGGCCGAAATGTGGAAAAGCTTTGTCAGCACGCCACAACAAACAGCAGCACCAGCAGCTCAGATGGAACGTCTTAGCAGGAGGCAGCATTTTACCAACATGGTGGAGCAGTATGTGTGCACACGCCTACATGTAGTGAATGACGGGTCTGCCCCCTTCAACTTCTGGGTCTCCAAATTGGGCACATGGCTTGAGCTTGCCCTTTACGCCTTGGAGGTGCTGGCGTGCCCTGCAGCCAGTGTATTATCTGAACGGGTATTTAGCACGGCTGGGGGCGTTATAACAGACAAGCGCAGCCGCCTGTCCAGAGACAATGTGGACAAGCTCACGTTCATTAAAATGAACCAGGCATGGATCCCACGGGACTTTTCCGTACCTTATGCAGAATAGCAATGGATACCGACCTTACCCACCCATTGTTCCATTTTTGCTCTTTCTCACTCTTTTGGGGTGTACCCTCATTTAAAATTTTTGAAAAGAAGCAGTGTTGGCTACCTCGTCCTCCTCCTCAGGGCCAGATTAATGTAGGGGCTATTGGAGCTGCAGCTCCAGGCCCCTACCTTTTATATAGGCCCCGGGTTGGCCATATTCACTGTTACCGCTCTTCTGTCACTTGTAAACACAGAAGTCTGGCTTCTATGCTCGCTTCCCCAGGCAGCACCCTCAGAACCTCCCCACACAGCGTGAAGGCCGGACAAGGAGGGACAGTTGGCGATGCATGGATGTGTTTATGGGCTTCAGAGACAGCATCCCATGTTGAATTAGGCATGCATGGCTGCACCCTTCCTCCTCTGGGTGCATGGCAAGGCACGGCCCTTAAGGCCCTTCAAAATCCTCAGCACCAAGCCCATGATGCTGTTAATCCGGCCCTGGTCCTCCTCCACCGCCGCTTCCACCTACACCGCCCATAGGTGTGCGCAGCCTATTGCATTAAGGTGTGCACCCCAAAGTTGAAATACACATGCATGTGTTTGCCAGCAGGGAGAGTAATGTATCGGGGCCATGTACCTGTAGGCAAGGAGAAATAGAGCAGAGCAGGTCCCAGGGAGATCTTTCCCATCTCCTCACTGGCAATGCTATGTGCCCTAGGTGATTAGGGTGTGCCCAGGCACACCCAGCACACCCTGTGCGCACGCCTATGTCACCGCCACATCCACCACCACCTCAACCTCCCTCCTACTCCATATGGGCCTCGTCCTTCAGAGATGAAGAAGAACATTGTTTTATTTTTCTGTTTTTTTTTTGTTGTTTTAAGTTATTTCCCTATCCACATTTGTTTGCAGAGCACTTGCCATGCTCTTAATTACGTTTTGCTGCCATTTGCAGCACTCTAGCCCTTTCCTTTGGTGTTTTAGAGCCATTTTAGTGCCTTAAAGTTCGGGTCCCCATTGACTTCAATGGGGTTCGGTGTCCGGGAAAAGTTCGGTAAAAGTCCGGGACACGGACCCGGACTTTTTTTTAAAGTTCGGCCGAACCCGTCGAACACGGACATCTAGGTGTTCGCTCAACCCTATGTACTAGGCTTTACTAGTTGGCATATGCAAACACAGGTATTGTAGTTGTCAGTGGTGCAGCTAAAAACCTACAAGCCCTGACTGGTGCAATTTAATGAGTGGGTCCCCCTCCAATAACTTTTTTTTTTTTTACTCTGGAACTTTTCTGATTTATAAAAGTAAAGTAGTCCAACTGACGTCACTCTATATGTTGGACAGATCATTTAAGCAAGTAGAGTTTAGTGTTTAAAGCATATGCAATCTCAATTTATATTTTTTTTTTCTTTAAAGTTTCACGCGTTAATGTCGTTTCAAAAGTAATTCTCAATAACTTTAAATTTGTACCATGCATTAAAAATACCTGGTAATGTTAAGGGGCCTTGATTATGCACTTCTTGTTATAGAGGGACAGTGCTTTGTCCCTGTCTCTCAATTATGTTCTTGGAGACTACACGACTACAGGTGGCCATTTTAATTCACAATAAGTTGGCATGGTCCACTGTTCTCGCCATCAGGAAATTCAGCCTGAGAAATTGCATGGAGCCATTTGTGGAGTACATGCATGTTGACAGTATGTGGTTGCAAAGAGGCTGCATGGGATCAGTAGCACTGAGATGTAACAAAGTCTAACAACAAAAAAATGGCAGCACGTTATTTTGCTATTTAGATAGGCCCAGCCTAATTTATATGTTGCAAGTAGAATAATGAAATGATATGCTGTATTTAAAATTAGTATGATCTGGTACTTAAAGTGAACAGAGAGACAGTTAATAATGTTGCATATAGTCACCGGTGAAGTTAGCACTTACAAGTCACATTTCTCGTAGTATTGTAATTGAATCACTGGAAATATTAGCTATGTTGCACTTCACTGCAGAATATTATTAGCAGATAGATAAATAGATGAATTGATAGGTACACAAACAGACTAGGGCCGGTGTATTGACACATCCTAACATTTCTTCTGCATGCGTTTTTCATCCTACTCTTACAAATAACTCCAAAGACCAATGGAATTACAACTACACTATTAAAAATGATGTACTTTCAGGTATTTCTTCCCCCATGACAGTGGTTTTCAACTTCAGTCCTTAATGACTGCTAAGCTATCACCTTTTCCCAGATCTCTTCACAAAATGAAGTGGTATAGTAAGTGTATTACTGTTAAAGTGGTTGTAAACCCTTGTTTAAAAAAAAATAAAAAATAACAACCATGGCTATACTTACCGGCTCTGTTCAATGGTTTTGTACAGAGCAGCTCTGATCCTCTTCTTCTGGGGTCCTCCGCCGGCGCTCCAGGCCCCTCCTATTCATTGGGTGCCCCCACGGAAAGCCAGTTTCCATGGGGGCACCCGTTTGCTCCCGTGTCCCGCTGCTGCGTTCATTGACACAGACAGGGAGCCAATGGCTCTCGCTGCTATCAGTCTGTCCAGTAAGGAGAGCGACAGCAGCTGGAGTGGCTACGCTCATGCACATGGCTGGATCAGATCTGGCTCAAGTAAAACAAAAAGGGGGGTCTGGGGGGCAGCTGTTGCACAGAAGGTTTTTAATTTACTTTAATGCATAGAATGCAATAAGGTAAAAAAAACTTAAGGCTTTACAACCACTTTGGTGTATAAACATGCATGTTGATAACACCCATGAGTGCATGTTTCTACATGTTTCGCCAAATCTCCTAAACTTCTATTGATGACCTTATCTTGGAAAGCAATAGAGACCTGAAAATTGGACCAACAATTGCCAAACAACCATTGAATGACTGGCTCATGATATGGCAAGACCCCTAGATTATATCAGTTGCCCAGTTCCTCCAAAATTAATGGATCAGGAGATGATCGCATGTTTACTTTAAGCATTGTATACTAGTCATTGTCCTGTTGAAGTTATCTCATGGCTAATGGCCTTAAATCTAAACTTGCACTGTTTACCCACTCCCCGATAAATTTCTCTTTTTCCTCAAATGTAGGCACTGTCATAGTGCTACCAAAAAAAAAAACAATAAAATGAAATGTATGGATAGTGCAGGTGAGTATCCGGAGGGCTTTTCATTTCAGCTTTGTGCTTTGTGTATTGCATGAATTCTACTTAAAATAATGTATGTCTTCTGACCTGTGCTGACAGAAGAAAAGAAAAGCAGCAGGCTAAGCAGAGGGTGTCTTACTCTGGAATGCTTAAGTCTTCATATAAATATAAAACAGATCTAAAAATAAAGTGACAGGTATGATATAAAGTAATCCTAAGTAAAGCATACATTCTCCTGGCTGCTCTTAGTTCAAGTACATCCTTTTATTGTTGTTTTTTGTTGTTCTTTAACCCTAAGGCAAGAATTGTCATGTCTAAAAGCTGACATCATATGGCCTAAGAGTAATCTTCTAGAAAATGATGAGAACCAGTTTTCTCCTTCTCAGGTGTCTAATAATCCTCTATAAAACAATTCTATTTGACAGATGCATTGGGCTCTGACTTAGCTGCTGTGTTATGGGTTGTCATACATACAAGGATTCTCTTGTATTTAAAGGCTCCTGTCTTGAGTGGTTGTTCAAGTGCAGCTGGCTGGCTTCTTATATTGTTTAGGAACATGGCACCAAAAGCTTCAAGAAAAAGAAGACGCCTGAGGTTTATACAAACAACCTTTGCCTAACTACAACTGAGAAATGACATTTAATGGAGCTAATCTGTAATGCATTTAAAAGTAATTATGTCAATGTCGGAATGCATCGACAGTCTAAGGCTCCATGTACACGGGACGTTGTAAATGGCCGGTTAGGAGCAGTTGGGCGTTTTTTTCAGAAGCCCCTGAACCCACCTCTATGTTATCTTATCTGTCCATGTACACAGGGTCATTTACAGTCATTTGCAGGCAGTTGAGTTCAGAGAGGTTTTTTGGAAAATATTTGCGTTCGAAACTTGTGTTTCCCGGAGTTTCAAACGCAAAAACGTGACCGACTGCGACCAAACGTGATGACCCGCGTTTAGCATTTGCGTTTTTTCCATTTTAAAGGGTAATCATTTTTTTTACCTCTAGGAACGGTTCTAAACGCAAACGCCCGCTAAACGTGGGTGCAAACGCGACCTAACGGACATTTCAAACGTCCTAAAAATGACAGCATTCAAAGGGACTTTAACAACGTCCCGTGTATATGGAGCATAGGCTGGCCATACATTGTTATCTTTTTTTGATTCAGTCAGAGGACTAAATGGAAATTTTCTTAATTCACATAAATTAGGTGGATGAAGGGATCTCCCCCTGCCAGGACATTGTATTGTAAAAGTGGCACCCGCTGCTGTCAGAATATACTTGTCAGCAGCTGCAACCGATTGGCTGTAGCCACTGATCAAGTGGGGACAGGCAATCACTGATCAGATTTGGCTGATCCCTGCTGAACAATATATTTTCTGTGGATTGACAACAGTTGGAGGAAAAAGTGCTATAATCTCTTAACAATTGGAAATGGATTAAGTGATCTTTCATCTGCCGCTTAGGAGCTTTTATTTCCAAAGTGCCAACCACTTTCTGACAGTGCAAATCATTATCCAAGATAAGTGGAAGGGAAACATAGGCTACAGCCCAGGGCAGGAGAAATTCAGGAGATGGCAGATTTGTTCCTGTTTTAGCATCTTATATCTGTATACACTAATTATGTAATCATAAAGCAAAGGAAATTTTGATTTCAGTTAGAGGTACTGTATAATTTTTTATATTTTATATTCATCAAACTAGTATATTACTATAGAGATTAAACTTTTACCTTCATAGAGAAACTTTACAGTGGCTTAAACCAGCCTTTTTCAACCAGGGTGCCCAGGCATCCTGGTGTGCCCTTAGTTGTCTTCGGGGGTGCCTTGGCAAAATACCTATAAATTGCCCAAAAATTGTATACAAGCCAGCAGGTGGATCAAGCCTGCCAATAAGTTACACAGAGCCACTAGTTTTGCACCATTACAGACTTTCCACCACCACTGTTCTAACAACCAATGATGTCATCGGTTGATAAGGAGGATGTTGGGCACCTGCCCCTCTCCTTCAGCGCCAGGGTCACATTAGCTTAGTGAGGGAGAGAAACCATAGGGAGAAGAGAAACATTGGACTACTAATCAGTACCAGAGTGCAAAGTTGTATTTGCTTTGGAAGAATGAATCAACACTAATGTTGGGTTTCCTTTGCATGAAGATGTTGCTATATTATGCATAACTATTAGTTTAATTTTCTTAAAATTTTAGACTTGGGTGCTTTGAAATTGTGTGGAATTTTAAAAGGTGCCTTGACCTAAAAGAGGTTGAGAAACAGTGGCTTAATCTGTCGGCTTTATGCAGGCATTGAAAAAATATGTTTCTCCACTTTTAGTAAAATTTGAAATGCTGTTATTTCCCGATCGTATGTATACATATATAGTTTTACCCATGTTGCAGGATGCCTCCCTTCTTACTGGAGCGATGGCTAGGATGTTGTTGAGAACTATGCTGCTACAAGTATTTGTGATCATAAGGAGGTCATGCAATTGAAGGCCACCTAATAAAAATCTGACATTTCCCTTGTGTTCAGTGCTGGCCATACACACCTATGTGTATATAGAGAAAATAGTACAAAGATGCAGAATCTGCATTTCCACATCTGCGGGTAATTGCTGAAGATCAGGAGATCTTATCTAATGCCATTCAAGTGTGATACTTTATAAAAATATGAACTCACCTCTAAATGAACTTTGGCTTCCATAAGAGAAACGAATGCTGTCATTCTAAAAATGCTAGTTACCTGGGTGTTGTGCTGATTCTCATGCTTTAAAATGTTGAGATATTGCCCTGGATCAAGTATGCCAGTAATAATTTCTAATGT
This sequence comes from Pelophylax lessonae, assembly GCF_965119305.1. Classification (NCBI taxonomy): domain Eukaryota; kingdom Metazoa; phylum Chordata; class Amphibia; order Anura; family Ranidae; genus Pelophylax; species Pelophylax lessonae. Next base: position 383,011,733 of record NC_138772.1, read on the forward strand.
TCTTTAGGTTAGACAAGCGATTTGGGGTGCAGGCTGTAGTCTAATCAGGGAGAACAGGCTTCTCACTAAACAGCATAGAGGCAATGTCTCAGGCAATGAGGCAATGTCTTGTATATATTGGTGAATATAGTGATAAAACAAGTGCTTTATTATATCAGGAGGGGCAGTACCTGTGCCCAAAATAAGCTCTAATAAACAAGGGTTTGTAAGAAAATTAAATGTTTATTTGAAGATATCATAGAAGCCATCACATTTCACGGATCTCAGGCCTCAAAAACAAAAACATTTTATATTTTCTAATTACATTTGCGTGTTTTACACACACAGAAACTGACAGACAGACAGATAAACAGACAGACAGACAGAAAGACAAACATGGCTTATTAGTGCATACCCAAAGGAAAGGGTGACAAACATTTAGAGGGTTTTTTTATGTGCTATCAACATGATGTACAGTTTATTAGCAAAACGAGAAAGCCTTATCATTGGTAATAAAATACTATTAAAACATAAAAATATAATCAATATGATGTAAACAATATAAACCTGTTCTTAGAAACTCATTTTTATTCATAGTTACAGTAAATTATATAGAATAAATTATAGAATATAATGATGAGATACAAAGATATAAGTTGCAGTATCATTACAGTCAAATAAATTATATTGTGAATACAAAAATTCAGATGATCGCTGACGTTTATGATCCACATACTTGCTAAGCATCAGTGAATCAGGAAATATTGAAACAAAGGGTCAGCATTAAACTGAATCAACCAGAATATTCAGAAAAAGCTCAGCAATAGCAGCCAACATATTTCGGTTATAACGGGTTTACTTTAAGTAGTTTGGTATAACTTTGTAGTTCTGCAAACTTGAAAAGGAAGAAAGTAGAAACAATTTGTCATCTGTAATAACCAATCCAATACCAGAATATGACTATCCAGTATAAGCTAGAAATAAATTCTAATTTTTATTGGTTACTCTAAACACCGTATTACAACCCCAGTTCCAAAAATGTTGGGATGCTGTGTAAAATCTACATAAAAACATAATGTAATGATTTGCAAATCTCATAAATCCATATTTTATTCACAATAGAAAATATAAAACATTTCAAATGTTTAAACTGAGAAAATGTACAATTTTAAGAAAAAAATAAGGTCTCAAAAAAGTTGGGGCAAGGTCATGTTTACCACGGTGTAGCATCCCCTCTTTTTTTAACATTTTGAAAACATCGGGGAACCGAGGAGACCCGTTTCTGGAGTTTTGGGAGACGAATGTTGTCCCATTATTGCCAGATATTATATTCTAACTACTCCACAGACCAGAAAAGCCAGAAGGTCCTTCTCCATTTTAGTCCAGAGAATGCAGCACCGTAGTTTCCCAAAAGAATGCCATGTTTCAATTTGTCTGACCACAAAACAGTTTTCCACTTTGCAACAGACCATTTTAAATGAGCTTTGGCCCAGCGAAGAAAGCAGCATTTCTGGATCATGTTTAGATATGGCTTTTTCTTAGCATGATAGAGCTTTAACTTCCATTTTTGGATGATATGGTGAACTGTCTTCACCGACAGCGATTTTTGGATGTATTCCTGAGCCCATGCAATGATGTCCATCACAGAATCATGCCTGTTTTTAATGGAGGCTATTCACCTAAAATGTGACCCCCCTCCAACTGCTACCACTTCTCTGCCTTCTCTCCCCCTGCTTCCTGCCCCTCCACATTCCTGCCGCACTACATTCAGCTAAAATCCCCCCCCCCCCCACCACTCCTATTATCCCCTTCCTCCAATGCACTGATCTCCCGCAGCAGCAATCCCTCATCGACATCAATTCCTTGTGGCTCTGGTGCAATGTCAGCTTCTCCTCCTCTCCCATCCCGCTGGCTTTAGATGCTGCAGGGAAACCACAGAGGATAAAAATATGTAAACACATCCCCGCTGCTTTGACTTTCCTTGCAGTGGATCCCCCCTCAACGATCCCTGGCACCTCCTCCCCGCAGCTTCCCCTCCTCCCCATTCCTCTGGCTGCAGCTGCTGCTGGAGCACACATAGAAGATGTCAGGATGGAGTGAGGTGTGTGTGTGTGGGTTTATCAGCCCCCTTCCTTTTTTTAATTAACACAGTGAGCAATTGGTACCGATCGCTCCTGTGTTCTTTCATCACTGAAGCTTTGTACCATACAGAGACTTCTATTTATTAATTTGCAGTGCAGCTGAGGTTGCAGAGAAAGGACAATGTCTTCAGTCCCTTTTTCTGTCTCAAAACAGAGACATTAGGGGTTTGTTTAGACCTCTATTTCTCACCACCCCCCCCCCCCCCCCAACACTAAAGAAAAAAAAATGAAAAAATATAAAAAAAAAATAGAATTGTGCCTGTAAATAATTAAATAAAATTGTAAAAAAAATTGTACAAAAACATAGTAAGGCCTCATTCACGCATACTACAGCAAGTCTGTGTTTACCTGCACAGGGATGCACAGGTGTTCAATGCAGGGCCTGGAAGCAAAAGGGTTAATTTGGCTGTAAAGGCTCAAGGTTTTTTAGCCACTGGCTCCCGCTAATGTCAATCACAGCCAGTGAGCCAATGAGTAGTGAGTGGGGGCAGGGCTGAGCCATGCTCTGTGAATGGACACACAGAGCAGGGTCTCAGAAACAAGCCTGCTCGGGTGCCCCCATAGCAAGCAGCACTCGCAGGAGGGAGGGGCCAGGAGCGCTGGGGGGCACCCCAGAATAGGAGGATTGGGGCTGCTCTGTGCAAGACCACTGCGAGTGCCATTTTCAGGCACATTATCGACAGTTTGGGTCCTGTTAGGTTTTTTTTTTTTCTACAAATTTATTACTAGTTATTCTTGTATATGGAGCAGCTCACATTTTAGCTTCTAGTTAATTTCAATAAAAATGTGAAGTACAAATATTGATGGTTTGGCAGCGAGCCAAGAATGAAATCCGGCCACACAGTTTCAAAATTGTTTCTAGTGACAATATGATCCAGAAGCATAAATAAATAAAAATTGGTTTGCAGAGCTCTGTGAGCTTCTGTAGTAGTATTCCCATATGTTCATCTCAACATGTCTCAGATTGCACAAGATAGTAGTGTTTACTGAAGTCAGAGGAAGAAGTCAGGGAAACTACTTTGCCGGTAAAAGAGTAATCCCAGTATGTGACCCAAAGACCCCTCTTTATTAAGGCCCAAATAACAGAACTCTGCTACTTAATATAAAATGGTGAAAGGGTTAAAGTGGTTGTATGGCTTAGAATTATCTACATTCCTTAGTAATTATCTGCTGAGTCTGTTCAAATGTTCATACCAATACATATCAAATCATGGAATGCCTAACACACCCAGATGTAACTATTCTGTGCGTTCTGCCATGGTGGTGCTACATTATTAACTGTATGGCAGTAAAAGTTCAACAGGTAATTAAGGCTTTTTTAGTAACATGGAACATGTACAGTGGGGAAAATAATTATTTGTAATTTTGCCCACTTACAAAGAAATGAAGGGTCTATATTTTTTATCATACTTGTATTTTAAATGATAGAGACAGAATATCAAGCAAACATCCAGAAAAAACACATAAAACAAATGCTATAAACTAAGAGCAGTTCAGTATGTAAAAAAAGGACACTGCTCAAAAAAAATTTAAGGGAACACTTTTTAATCAGAGTACAGCATCAAGTCAATTAAACTCCTGGGATATTGATCTGGTCAGTTGAGTAGTGGAGGGGATTGTTAATCAGTTTCAGCTGCTTTTGTGTTAATGAAATTAACAACCAGTGCACTAGATGGGCATCAATGAGATAGCCCCCAAGACAGAAATGGTTTTACAGGTGGAGTCCACTGAAAATTATTTCCCTACTAATTTTTCGGACTGTTTTTCACTAGTTTTGCATTTGGCTAGGGTCAGTGTCACTACTGATAGTATGAGGCAATACCCAGACCTGTAGAGGTTGCATAGGCAGTCCAACTCCTCCAGGATGGCACATCAATACGTGCCACTTACAGAAGGTTTGCTGTGTCTCCCAGCACAGTCTCAAGAGCATGGAGGATATTCAAGAAGACAGTCAGTTACTCTAGGTGAGCTGGACGAGGTCATAGAAGGTCCTTAACCCATCAGCAGGACTGATATCTGTTCCTTTGTGAACGGAGGAACAGGATGAGCACTGCCAGAGCCCTACAAAATGACCTCCAGCAGGCCACTGGTATGAATTCCTCTGACCAAACAATAAGAAACACACTTCATGAGGGTGGCCTGAGGGCCTGACATCCTATAGTGGGCCCTGTGCTCACTGCCCGACACTGTGGAACTCGATTGGCATTTGCCATTGAACGCCAGAATTTGCAGGTCCGCCATTGGCACCATTTGATTTTCACAGATGAGAGCAGGTTCGCCCTGAGCACATGTGACAGACATGAAAGGGTCTGGAGAAGTAATGGAAAATGTTATGCTGCCTGTAACATCGTTCAGCATGACCTGTTTGGTGGTGGATCAGTTATGGTCTTGGAAGGCAAATCCATGGAGGGATGCACAGACCTCGACAGGCTAGACAATGGCACCCTGACTGCCATTCGGTTTCAGGATGAAATCCTTGGACCCATTGTCGAACCCTACACTGGTGCAGTGGGTCCTGGGTTCCTCCTGGTGCACGACAATGTCCGGCCTTATGGGGCGAGAGTATGCAGCCAGTTGTTGGAGAATGAAGGAACTGATACCATTGAATGGCCCCCACGCTCGCTTGACCTAAATCCAATAGAACACCTCTGGGACATTATGTTTCGTTCTATCTGACGTTGCCAGGTTGCACCTCAGTCTGTTTAGGAGCTCAGTGATGCCCTGGCTCAGATCTGGGAGGAAATATCCCAGGACACTATTCATCATCTCATTAGGAGCATGCCCCGACATTGTCGGGCATACATACAAGCACGTGGGGGGCCATTCAAACTAATGAGTACCATTATGAGTTGCCGCAATGAAATTTCAGCAAAATGGACTATCCTACTGCATCATCTTTTCACTTTGATTTTTGGGGGTGTCTTTAACCACTTAAGCCCCGGAAGATTTTACCCCCTTCCTGACCAGGGCCTATTTTGCCATTCGGCACTGCGTGATTTTAACGGACAATTGCGAGGTCGTGCGACGCTGTACCTAAACAAATTTGGCGTCCTTTTTTTCCCACAAACAGAGCTTTCTTTTGGTGGTATTTGATCACCTGTGCGATTTTTTGATCATGCGCTATAAACAAAAAAAGAGCGTCAATTTTGCAAAAATAACAATATTTTTCAAATTTTTTTTATATGAAAAATTTTTTTTTTACCATATGTTTGGTAATAAAATTCGCAAAAAGCGTATTATGATTGGTTTGCGCAAAAGTTATTGCGTTTACTAACAAAGGGAAAGATTTTTGTAATTTTTGTTGTTTTTTTTTTAACGCGTAATGGCGGCGATCTGCGATTTTTTATGCGGGACTGCGACATTGGGGCGGGCAGATCGGACCCTTGACTGACATTTTTGACACTTTTGGGGTTACCAGTGACATTACTGCAGTAATCAGTGCTATACATATGCACTGTTACTGTAAAAATGACACTGGCAGGGAAGGAGTTAACTGTATTGGAGAGGGAGGGGTTAAGTGTGTCCTAGGGGCGTGTTTCTAACTGTGATTGGCTGTGGCTTGATGTGTAAGAACAGTGATCAACGGTCCTACATAGTAGAACCGTTTGATCACCATTCTAACACAGGGAGAACTGACAGGTGGCTTTGTTTACACTAGCCGCCTGCCTTTCTCCCGCTGTCACGGACGATCGCAAGTGCCCGGCGGACATCGGGTCCGCCGGGCACACGCGCGGGGGGGTCCGTGACCGAGCGGGAGCGCGCATCCGGCGGCGTGCGCTCGCTCTCAAGACCCTTACAGGCTAGCGACGTAGCCCTACGTCGCTCTGCCTGTGAGGGGCTGACTGCCGATGTAAATAGTCGTGCGGCAGTCGGCAAGTGGTTAAGTTCAGCTCTCTGTAGGTTGATAATTTTAATTTCCATCAAACGATGTGGCATCCTTTCATTCCTAACACATTACCCAGTCCATATCAATATAGATATACAGCATGATATTTTTTCCCATTTTTTTAATGTGTTTTCAAAGCGTTCCTTTAGTTTTTTTGAGCAGTGTATTTGATCCCCAAGCAAAACATAATGTACTTAATACTTAGTACTTGGTGGAGAAACCCTTGGAGGCAAGATGTTTGTTGTAGTTGGGGACCAGGTTTTCACACATCTCAGAAGGGATTTTGGTCCACTCTTCTTTACAGATCTTCTCTAAATCACTAAGGCTTCTTGGCAGTCTCTTGGCAACTTGTAGTTTCAGCTCTCTCCATAAATTTTCTATAGGATTAAGGTTTGTAAACTGACTAGGCCACTCCATGACCTTAATATGCTTCTTCTTGAGCCACTCCTTTGTTGGTTGTTGGTGTATTTTGGGTCATTGTCATGCTGGAAGACCCATCCACGACCCATCTTCAGTGTTCTGGCTGAGGGAAGAAGGTTCTCATCCAAGAAGAAACCAGTTTTTTTTTTTAAACCGCTGGTTGAATGAAAAGAGCTGACTCATCTATGGGCTGCTTTAAACTACATGGATCCTCACCCTCATTTGGAATCCTTAAAATATTACAATAGATCATTCATTTTAAACTATAATCTATAGAAAAGAACTGTAATGTGTCTGGGACATATCAATTATAAAACTCAAGAATATGTACAGTATATACCTTGTAGAGCAATCAAATCTATGTATGAAAATAAACACTTATTAATGAGAAAAGATAATTCATAAAAGAACAAAAACTTAGAAACTGCTGTAAGTTTTTTTTAAAAATGAATAGTTCCCATCACCAGGGCTTTTTTTTTCTCACAGAATAGGTGCAATAACCAACCAACAACTCCTCCTGTGCACTGCGTACAGAGTGTAGGGATCAGGAATGCGCTATGTACAGATTGCAGGGTTCAAGAATGCGGTATGTACAGTGTGCAGAGATCAGGAGTGCGCTAATAGTACTTACCATGCTTTTAGTCAAAAATGTTTTTGTCTCAGGATAATGCACTAGGTCGGTGCGCTCTCTGTATGTTTTTGTCCCTTTGTCCCAGGACTCAAGGGAGGACTGGGAAGGGGGGCAGGCTGACAATTACCCCCCGGGGTGCTCTGATGCTGGGTAAAAAGGCCGCACTCAGGGCTGGATTAATGTAGGGGCCAGACACTGTATACAGCTGCTGGTCGCCGCTATACAATGTTATATTTGCAGAGCTGCAGCGGAGCGGTATAAGTGTGCAGAGTATGCTCCTGCACCCGGCCGGCACAATAATAAAACACAGTCACTTCCCTGTCAGGCAGAGGGATCTCCGCCCATCAGGAGCTTCCTAGGCCCCGCCTGGAGTAATGTCCTGTATTTTTGGTAAACCTCCTTTGTTGCTATTAACATTCAATTATGTTACCATATTGCATCATGTTTGTCTTGCTTCATAACATCAATATCCATTATAAAACCAGGTGGGCCTGCATGGTGAGCTGATGCGTGATGATTCGAGTGATTCGATGGTTCCATGGGCCACTTGACTGGACTTACCCCCTAGGCCTAAGGCTGCCAGCCCTCCCCTGCCAGGACTTGTAGTTAAAGTGGTTCTAAAGTCAAAACATTTTTTTTTTACCCCCATCCATTATCTGTTCTATTACGCCTTCCTCCCATCCCAAATCATTTACCTGTCTCCTTTCCCTGTCCCGGGTGCAGCACCGCTCTCCACTCTTCCTGGCCTCACAGGAACCATTGGCTATCACTGCTGTCAGTCAAGTCCTGCGAGGAGGGAGCAAGGACATGGCCAAGCTGGGCTGTGTGTGTCTATAGACACAGGGACAGGAGACAGGTAAATGTTTTGGGATGGGAGGAAGGCGTAATAGAACAGATAACGGGTGGAGGTATAAAAAAGCTTTGACTTTAGAACCACTTGAACTACGGAACACCTGGGACAAAGGGACAAAAGCAAAGTGATGGCCATCACAAAATGTCTAAATATTTTATCAATTATTTTTACATTATGCAGTACATAATCATTTTTTTTAAAGCGCATGAATGTACAGTGGACAGGTTTCTGTTTTTTATACTTTATGCCAACTATCCTGGAGGTTTTTTTTTGAACAGGATACTCATAGCAATGAAAAATGCATGAAGTGCCAGGAATTGCTGCAAAGAACAGTCTGTGGTAATGTTGCTGTTGTACATTTAGCCTTGGAATTGTTTACACTTTTTATAGTCTATAAACTAAAGCCAATGTTTAAATGTTAATGATGAGAAATTTACTACTCTACACCAAGTAACTGACCTAAAGCACTTATCAGAATAGAAATACACAAAACCCATAAACTGTGTGCAGTTTTCTTCATAGCACTCAGTGCACTGGATGTGTTAGTATGTTTCAACCTACAATAAAACAGGTATATATATATATATATATATACAGTGGGTACGGAAAGTATTCAGACCCCCTTAAATTTTTCACTCTTTGTTATATTGCAGCCATTTGCTTAAATCATTTAAGTTCATTATTCTTCCTCATGAATGTACACATAGCACCCCATACTGACAGAAAAACACAGAATTGTTGACATTGTTGCAGATTTATTAAAAAAGAAAAACTGAAATATCACATGGTCCTAAGTATTCAGACCCTTTGCTGTGACACTCATCTATTTAACTCAGGTGCTTTCCATTTCTTCTGATCATCCTTGAGATGGTTCTACACCTTCATTTGAGTCCAGCTGTGTTTGGTTATATTGATTGGACTTGATTAGGAAAGCCACACACCTGTCTATATAAGACCTTCCAGATCACAATGCATGTCAGAGCAAATGAGAATCATGAGGTCAAAGGAACTGCCTGAAGAGCTCAGAGACAGAATTGTGGCAAGGCACAGATCTGGCCAAGGTTACAAAAAGATTTCTGCTGCACTTAAGGTTCCTAAGAGCACAGTGGCCTCCATAATCCTCAAATGGAAGACGTTTGGGACGACCAGAACCCTTCCTAGAGCTGGCCATCCGGCCAAACTGAGCTATCAGGGGAGAAGAGCCTTGGTGAGAGAGGTAAAGAAGAACCCAAAGATCACTGTGGCTGAGCTCCAGAGATGCAGTCAGGAGATGGGAGAAAGTTGTAGAAAGTCAACCATCACTGCAGCCCTCCACCAGTCGGGGCTTTATGGCAGAGTGGCCCGACGGAAGCCTCTCCTCAGTGTAAGACACATGAAAGCCCGCATGGAATTTGCTAAAAAACACCTGAAGGACTCCAAGATGGTGAGAAATAAGATTCTCTGGTCTGATGAGACCAAAATAGAACTTTTTGGCCTTAATTCTAAGCGGTATGTGTGGAGAAAACCAGGCACTGCTCATCACCTGTCCAATACAGTCCCAACAGTGAAGCATGGTGGTGGCAGCATCATGCTGTGGGGGTGTTTTTCAGCTGCAGGGACAGGACGACTGGTTGCAATCGAGGGAAAGATGAATGCGGCCAAGTACAGGGATATCCTGGACAAAAACCTTCTCCAGAGTGCTCTGGACCTCAGACTGGGCCGAAGGTTTACCTTCCAACAAGACAATGACCCTAAGCCCACAGCTAAAATAACGAAGGAGTGGCTTCACAACAACTCCGTGACTGTTCTTGAATGGCCCAGCCAGAGCCCTGACTTAAACCCAATTGAGCATCTCTGGAGAGACCTAAAAATGGCTGTCCACCAACGTTTACCATCCAACCTGACAGAACTGGAGAGGATCTGCAAGGAGGAATGGCAGAGGATCCCCAAATCCAGGTGTGAAAGACTTGTTGCATCTTTCCCAAAAAGACTCCTGGCTGTATTAGATCAAAAGGGGGCTTCTACTAAATACTGAGCAAAGGGTCTGAATACTTAGGACCATGTGATATTTCAGTTTTTCTTTTTTAATAAATCTGCAACAATGTCAACAATTCTGTGTTTTTCTGTCAGTATGGGGTGCTATGTGTACATTCATGAGGAAGAAGAATGAACTTAAATGATTTTAGCAAATGGCTGCAATATAACAAAGAGTGAAAAATTTAAGGGGGTCTGAATACTTTCCGTACCCACTGTATATATATATATATATATATATATATATAAATAAGTTTTATTTTTTAATATGTGATCACAAAATCTCTGTTCTCAGCTACATAAAGGGCTTGGAAAGATGGGGGTGGAGAAACAGTAGTACACAGATCTTTCCAGTGAATTACTGTGAAGGGGTGGGAAGATATTGTGTCAGTAGAAGTCTGATCATTAGAGGAAAGGCACAGCCAGAAAACTGAACACACTGAGATGGATGTGGTCTCATGCCTAAAATGGTCAGTTTGAATTACAGAAATACCAGTTATTACACACAAAGGAAAGGATACAAAGAAAACAAGATAGCTTTTTATCACAAGTATATGGTAAAACAGGCACATATCAGGAATATGGAACTTTGGGGCAACGTATTCTTTATATTCTGTATCTATGTATATCTCTGGTCAAACTTACCTCTCCCTGCCATTCATCCTTTCCACCTTTTCCTAGCCATTCATCAATTACATTTTTCTTGGGAAAAAAAAACAATTTTTTACTTACCTGAGTCCCCCATCCCTGCCCTTCTTACTGGAGATGCCTTGCTGGCATCCAGACCAGTCACAGTAGTGCCCCTCCTAATGAAATCATCACCTACTGGAGTCTTTTAAAACCTGGGACAAACCCAACACTGAACAGTTATTGGGAAGTTTCCATTTCTCCCACCTGAAGGCACCTGAAGAAGAAGGCTCCTACTTCAGAAGATAGAAGACTTGGGATCAAAGATAAAGATAATTATTTGGGGCTTTTACTGTAGATTTTTTCATATACAATGAATGCTACAGCAATTAGCTACAAGGTTAGGGGGGATTGTTTGTGGGGAAGGTGGGCCCAATGAAACTTCAACAAAATGAGCCGATATGGAGTCTTTCAAATTTTGGGAGATGCAATATTAACTGCATTTGTCCTACTCAGGATGTTCATAGGATAGTGCAGTTAGAGGAATGTGAGAAGTATTGAAATAGCATCTGATATGCAATAAACAGACACAATGATAAGCTCTCAACCAATTTTTAACCAAATGGTAAGAAACATTGTACACAAAAACCAAAGGTTTGCCAGCGCACATATCTGTTAGCTCGCAAGCCAATAAAAACATATTTAAAACATATTCCAGTGCAACAGAATTTAGTTTGCATATGTTTCGAATATATATGGAAGAGAAGTGCCTTCATAATATGTTGTTGATATGCCAAATTTTGTGGCAAGCTTTTATTGTAGAGTTTAGGACGGTGGTGAATGTCTTTTTGATGGTATCCTTATAATTATCGCCATCATTTTTGCTTCCCAGTAGAGTGCTCTTCCCAATTGAGATCACTGAGACAGCCTTATCCCCCGTAAACACGTTCCAATAATCGTACGATAAAACTCGTTTTTCGACCTGATCGCACGATAATCTGATCGTTAGTACACAGCTTTCGACAGCTGATCACGACAGTTCATCCAACAAAATCCGAAGGGACAAACAGGAAAACTTCTGTCGTACGATAGCCCCGCGAACGACAATCATTTCATCATTTCACAAAGACCGCGCATGATCTAAAACAGCACGGAAAAAGCCTGGCTGCTATTGTTTTTGTTTTGCACCATCTGATACGTAGTTAAGCAACCAGGAAGCTTTTCCAGGATCGTACGACAAAAATCATACGGTTTGTACGCATTGTTGAATTCGATGTTAGTATCATGCAACAAAATGCGAATGATAAGTCGTCCGATTATCTGAACGTGTGTACAGGGCTTACTGCTAGACAGACTAGGAAGACAATATCAAATTCTCCTGGCTGGGTGTAGTCTAAGTGCTAAGTTTAAATACCACTAACTGGTAATTTGATGAAACAACCCTTATTTTCAGCATTCAGCAATGACAGTCAATGAGAGTATTAAACCATCACACTCACAAAGGAAAATAATGTTTATTATAGCAAATAGCACATACCTTATAAATTTGTGAATTACGCCACACTCACATGGGGGCATGTGCTAGGTGGCTCTGACCAATTCAGTTTACTGGACAGACTTGGTCAGTGTTGGGAGATATAGTACAGCTTACCAGACATTATTGTCAAAGTTTTGGTCATGCCATAATCACCTGCTCTATATATTACTCCCTTTGCTATGGTGATAGAGTTGTTGGAATGTTGGCTGCTCCAACAACCAATGACAGTTCCTATGCTGCATTCAACAAACAAGCAAATCCAGCCTATATCAGCTGCTTGAATTACAAATTACATTATCAAATTAGTAGATAAAATCTATCAAGCATATTTTGGGTTCTTCCCAAACTCAACTCCCTCTAGGAAGTGACTGGTACAGAAAGCATTCCAGGGCACATTAGGAACACATTAGTTCAACAGACTACATTCAGTTTAAAGTACACTATATTGTCAAAAGTATTGGGACGCCTGCCTTTACACATACATGAAGTTTAATGGCATCCCAGTCTTAGTCTGTAGGGTTCAATATTGAGTTGGCCCACCCTTTGCAGATATAACAGCTTCAACTCTTCTGGGAAGGATGTCCACAAGGTTTAGGAGTGTGTCTATGGTAATGTTTGACCATTCTTCCAGAAGCGCATTTGTGAGGTCAGGCACTGGTTTTGGAGAGAAGGCCTGCCTCTTATTTATCCCAAAGGTGTTCTATCAGGTTAAGGTTAAGGTCAGGACTCTGTGTAGGCAAGTTAAGTTCCTCCACCCCAAACTTGCTCATCCATGTCTTCATGGACCTTGTTTGTGCATTGGTTTGCAGTCATGTTGGAATTGGAAGGGGCCATCCCCAAACTGTTTCCACATAGCTGGGAGCATGAAATTGTCCAAAAACGCCTAAAGAGTTTGCTTTACTGGACCTAAGAGGCCAAGCCCAACCCATGAAAAACAACCACACACCATAATCCCCTCTCCACCAAATGATTTGGACAATGAACATGAATCCTAACAATGAACTTATCTTATTGACTACCTTTTGATATGTTAAATATATTATGAAATAGTTTTGGTTTTTCTTTTCAAACAAGTATCCTGTCCTATTTGCATTGCTTCCTTTGTGTGAACTACCTGGTGTTACTGCCAATAACTCTCTGCTTTCCTAAAACTAAACGCACTAGGCATGAAAGCACAGTGTGGTCATTGTATCTGACTTTGATGAGAACTCAACCTGCTCTCCTTCAATGATCAGGCTTGTCCTGACACGATCCCTACCCCCCCCTCCTCTCACACACACACAAACACACAGCCATTCACTGGGAAGTTCAGTGTGCTGCAGTTTCTCCAGCTCTCTGAGCTCCTTATGCAGCTGAGAACAGGGTATGTGATCACTTATAAAAGAAAGGGGAAAAGGTATTTACAATGGCCTATTATATATACACAAATGTTCTGCCTTTCCTTTCTGTTTTAAACTGAATGGGTTGTTTTACAAGATGGGGGTTTACAATCGCTTTAACATTGTCCCTAACTCTTTCTGTGGACTATGGAGCACATTCTTTCTATATTTTGGAGATAAAGAGAAGGGAGATGTTATATAGTCCTAGCAAAATTCCTGTCCTAGGATGACAATGCTGCCTCTCCATAGATCAGTGGTTCTTAACCTGGATTCGATCGAACCCAGGGTTTCGGTGAGTCAGTCTCGCGGGTTCGGCGGAGGTCAAGACACACACCTGACTCATATGATTCGTGATGACACGTCCCGCTCATTGGCTGCAGGTGATCACGCAACATTGCTTGGTCTATCTGTGCTGCAGGGAATTTGGCGCGCCCAGTGGTAGTAGCCATGGTAAAGCCACGCATTTCTGAACTGGTCTCTGAAAGACAACAGCAGAAGTCACACTGATTTGCAGTAAATAATTATTATTATGTTTTTGTTTTTGTGTGAAAATCATGTTTTAATGGTTTTGTTCTTTGTTCTTAATGGTTTTGTTCTTTAATGGTTTTGTTCATTTTGTGCATCTATGTATAAATATATACCTAAATATATACCTATGTTTTGAATTTGAAAAAATCATATTTTATTTTTCCAATTAAGAAGGGTTCGGTGAATGCACATATGAAACTGGTGGGGTTCAATACCTCCAACAAGGTTAAGAACCACTGCCATAGATGCTTCCAATACGGTGATCATTGTCAACCCAGTACAGGAATTGTGTTACTTATAGGATCACCAGGTGAAAATAAAAAAAACCTGGCCAAAACTAATGCAGTTACCCATCTAGACTGGTAAGCTGCAGTATATTACATTTTATGTTCTTTGGTTTAGATACACTTTAAATTACACTTCTACGTTCCTGAACATTTTATCCTTGGCAACCTGTTTTTCTCCATTGTTGTTATCATTACCCTTATATAAAAGGAACATAGACTGACAAGTAAATCAATTCGCTAAATTTGCTGACACAAAAAAAAAAAAACCTTCCCTGGTTTCGAAGAATATTAAAATAAGCAATTTGGTTTTTGTAGAACTGACAGTCCCACTCTGGACTGATAAACCATCGCCCAGTAATTTTATTCTTCATTATAGATGTTATTAAAGGGTCAAATCCAGATCAGGGCAAAGGGCATGAAATCCAGACTACAGACCAAAAATGTCAATAATTAGTCATGGAAACGCGTACTGGTGGAGCAATCTGCAAATCTTGTCTTTGTTTAAATGGTCTGTTCTGGTTCCCTTATTGTGTGTAAAAAAAGGAACGACTGGATCTTTTTATATAGCAGAACACTTGCAGCAGAGAAAGGGGATTTATCAGGTGTTTTACAGCAGTTGGAGGAAAAGCAAGGAAATCCACTGACACCACAAATAGCTTAATAGGTCTGTCTAATTTTATCCAGATGTGTGCTAGTAATAATGCTTGCATTATTCATTATAAATATTAGCCTTCATTCATAAAATTCTTACATGACATGAAAAATATTTGCATTGTTAAAAAAAAAAAAAAAGACAAGTGCTC
Organism: Pelophylax lessonae; assembly: GCF_965119305.1. NCBI lineage: Eukaryota > Metazoa > Chordata > Amphibia > Anura > Ranidae > Pelophylax > Pelophylax lessonae. The sequence goes on from NC_138772.1 coordinate 383,026,817, forward strand.
TCTCTTATTTCTGGAAATTAGTTTTAATTTTCATAATATGGCTTGTTACATTGTGTAATGGTTGGTTCTGATTGCAATAAGGCCTCATGCATGCTGAGCATAAAAAACATTGCTTTAAAGGGGCGTTTGACTTTTTGTTTTTTTTTCAGCCTTTAAACTCCTCTCAATGTTAGTCTCTGTGGCCATGCACACATAGGTGTTTACAGGCATATTAGAAGAGGAATGTTTAGAGATGGAAAAAAAAAACATCACTTGTGTGTTCAGGAGAGGAGTGTTTTAGCAGAAGAAACCTTGGCGCATCTAAGGCTCCGTTCACATGTAGGCGTTTTGGGGAGTTTTTCTGCTCTAGGATCAGCTCTCAAAATGGCCAACAAGACAAATCCTATTCATTTCAATGGCCCCTGTTCACATCTGAGTGTTTTGACGCTGTGAGCAAAACGCCCAACGCTGCAAAAAGTACATGAGCTTCTTTTTGGGCAGATTACAGGCGTTTTCCATTGGTCTCTATTCAATCTAAAAACGCCTGCACAAAAAAACGCCTGTAAAAACGCCTGTAAATCGCGGTAAAAATTGCGGTAAAATCGCGATGAAAACGCTACGCTCAGGTGTGAATGTAGCCTAAATGCTTGTAAACGCACCCTAATGGGCCTAAACTCTAGGAACTTTTAGTTATTGAGCATTAATTAATTTCAGTGGCCATAATAAATGGCATTGGGAGCTTATCTGAGAGGCAGGATTTGCCTATTTCTCAAGGAGCCCCTAGCAACTTTAGGAGGAACCCTAGAGTTTCACGGAACCCTGGTTGAGAAACCCTGCTCTAGCCAAAGGAATGATTGAATGCTCAAACGCTTGACACGCCTAAACGCGTCGAAACACTCTAGGGGCATTTTCTAAGCTGCTTTCTCCTGCCTGGAGAAAAGGCTTTCAGGGAAATGTCTAGTGTGCATGAGGCCTAATAATGGTTAATTCCACAACAAGCTAAAAGGAAAGCTCTGCTTAATAGATTTGAGTGCAGGGGGTTGAGGAAATATAGTTCACCGACATGCCCCTGTTCTACCGGGGCTCCGTACTAAAGCCCTTGTGTTAACCAACTGGTTCAACCAATCTCCAGTTCTCTGGGCTATGACAGTTTGAGATTTATGTAGCCTAATGTGGTTTCTGAAAGCAAGCGGGTAAAGTATTTGGTATTATCTAGAGGAGTGGCTCCACACAGGAGCATAACTTAAAATCTCAGCTCTGATTAAGGCCTGATGGCCGAAATGCGTTTGCTTTTTGTATGACTCTTAGTCTTGTTCATATGCTACAGTAAAACGATGTTTTAGCCGATGTCCATAGCACCAGCCTTTATCCTTTTTTGTAAGGATTACATGGAGGTTTACAGAGATCTCATTGGGTGCTGTGTGTTTGAGGCTCACCAGACATTGCACAGGAGGTAGTAGCTCGGATACACCTGTTCCTGCATCGGGATGGCATTTACAGATCATTAAAACAGAGTAGTTTAAAAGGAGAATATATTTTATAAAATCAAAATAGGGCTTTATATGCTTATTGATGGCAGAGGTCAGAGGAGAATAGGCAGACTGATTTGAGATGACCAAAAGGCAACAGTAACTCAAAAAAACACTCTTTACAACCAAGGAATGCAGAATACCATCTCTGAATGCACAGCAAATCGAACCTTGAAGCAGATGGGCTGCAGCAGCAGAAGACCACACCGGGTGCACCTCTCGTCAGCTAAGAACAGAAAACTGAGGCTACAATTCCCACAGGTTCACCAAAATTGGACAATAGAAAATTGGAAAAATGTCCCTTGGTCTGATGAGTCTTGATTTCAGCTGCAACATTCAGATGGTAGAATCAGAATTTGGCGTAAACAACATAAAAGCATCGATCCATCCTGCCTTGTATCAACAGTTGAGGCTAGTGGTAGTGGTGTAAGAGTGTTGGGGATATTTTTTTAGTACCAATTGAGCATCGTTCAAACACCGCGGCCTACCTGAGTATTATTGCAGACCATGTCTACACCTACTTTCAGCAGGATAATGCACCATCTCACAAAGCTCAGCTCATCTCAAACTGGTTTACTGAACATGACAATGAGTTCACTGTATTCCAATGGCCTCCACGGTCACCAGATCTCAATTCACTAGAGCACCTTTGGGAAGTGGTGGGAGATTTGAAAGAAGAGAACAAAACTGGCCCCCAGGGGTTTTAAGGCAGCAAATAAGTAGGACTATTAATGTGTAAAAAATTACATCTTTATTGAAGATTTAATAAAATCCATTTAAAAATCAAGAGCGTAAGCTATAAGCTTTGGTTACAGCAAAATATGCAGTTGTCATACATTGCTAAGATAAAGCCACAATTACAGATCATCACACATTGAGAGATGACCTGACGCATTTCGACCTGTACAGAAAGGTCTTCCTCACGGGGCATGTGATGTCTAGGCAATGGTGACTGTCTAGTGACCAAAGAACATTTTCAAAATTACAGGATCTTCCCCAAGGGTGGAGAGGGTTGTCGTACGCCTGTAAACGTGGATCTGGACATGCACTGGGCTACAAGGAGCCACACAAATGGCCCACCATGACGGGAAAGGGCACTGAATCTTGTGAAGATGTGGAGAGCGTGACCCTTCCAGCGTCTGGGAAAGGTATATACGTGGGAGATTCGCATCATGAATGTGCAGCCAACAAATCTGCAGCAACTACGTGATGCTATAATGTCAATATGGACCAAAATCTCTGAGGAATGTTTCCAACACCTTGTTTAATCTATGCCACAAAGAATTAAGGCAGTTCTGAAGGCAAAAGGGGGTCCAACCCAGTACTAGCAAGGTGTACCTAAAAAATTGGCAGTTGAGCGTATGTTCCTGATGCGTCATATCAAACAGCAACTGCATCATTTTTCAGAAAAGCTCCAACTTGTATAATTAAAGAACAATCCTTGAGCTAAAGTCAGTGGCTCTGTCTAGGCTGAGAAAATGTCATCAGTCTGCTGTAGGCAGAAGGAAGCATTTTCTCAGTCTCCTCTTCCCCAGTGATCAGACTGCAACATTGTAAATTTGTAGCAAGTCTCATGCTCAGACATCAGGTTTTACAGCATGGGTGTCCAACCTTTAGGCTTCTCTGGGCCACACTGAGTGTAGAGAAATTTTCTCGGGCCGCGTATAAAATATATACTATAGTTAAGGAAGTCACCAATGTGCTGTCTATCATAGGAGCCGGTCCAGGAAGCGGGGCTTCGTATGACAGCGGCCGCTGGGTAAGCAGGAGATCCCCGATCTGCTTTTAATCCGGCAGCCCTCCCCCTCCCCTCCCCTCCGAGGCAGCCTCTGCCTACAGTTAGTTGGAAGCCCACGACTCAACTTCCTTCATCCCCAGAAAAAAAATAAAAATTGTCAGGGGGCAGTGGGCCGCATTGCCTATGGTTTCCGGGCCGCATGCGGCCCTAGGGCCGCAGGTTGGACATGCCTGTTTTACATGATTGTGTCATCACTGAGCCAGTATCTCAGTCCAAGTGGTCGATGCTGACTATGATGGCTAAGCAAGGATGACTCCAACCTTCTAGGGAGAAAAGCAGGTGAATGCATGGTTATAAGGAGTTCTGTAATTGCTGTAAAAGGTAATAAATACCTGTATGCGTTACTCTGACACCTTACTTAACCACTTAAGCCCCGGAAGATTTTACCCCCTTCCTGACCAGGGTTTTTTTTGCGATTTTTTACTGACTTTAACGGACAATTGCGCGGCCGTGCGACGCTGTACCTAAATGAATTTGACGTCCTTTTTTTCCCACAAACAGAGCTTTCTTTTGGTGGTATTTGATCACCTGTGCGATTTTTTGATCATGCGCTATAAACAAAAAAAGAGCATCCATTTGGCAAAACAAATAACAATATTTTTCAAATTTTTTTATATGAAATTCCCCAAAAAAATGTAAAAATCTAAATTTTTTAACATTTTCGGCCAATTTGTTTTATGCTACATATGTTTGGTAAAAAAAATCGCAAAAAGCGTATTTTGATTGGTTTGCGCAAAAGTTATCGCGTTTACTAACAAAGGGAAAGATTTTTGTCATTTTTGGTGTTTTTTTTTTAACAAATAATGGCCGCGATCTGCGATTTTTTTGCGGGATTGCGACATTGCGGTGGACAGATCGAACCCTTGACTGACATTTTTGACACTTTTGGGGTTACCAGTGACATTACTACAGTAATCAGTGCTATACATATGCACTGTTACTGTAAAAATGACACTGGCAGGGAAGGGGTTAACTGTATTGGAGAGGGAGGGGTTAAGTGTGTCCTAGGGGCGTGTTTCAAACTGTGATGGGACATGGCTACTATTGTAAAAACAGAGATCAACGGTCCTACATAGTAGAACCGTCTGATCTCCATTTTTACACAGGGGAGAATGACACGCGGCTTGTTTACATCAGCCGCCTGCCTTTCTCCCTTCTCGGCGAACGATCGACATCGGGTCCGCCGGTCACACGCACTGACTTGTTAGGGAACGAGCCGGGGTGGGCACGCGCCTCAGCGGGCGCCCGCTCGCCCGCTATTGGCTCACAAGCCGGTAACAGGCTAGTGACGTACCGGTACGTCACTTTGCCTGGCCGGGGCTGACCGCCGCAGTATATGTACTTGCGGCGGTCGGCAAGTGGTTAAGGTGGATACACACTATACAACTTTTGTTGTTCAATTTCCTTTAGATTTACCTTCAACTATGAAGTGCCGGATTGCATAAAAGTTTGAAAGTGTTTAGGTTTGACCACATATTATATGGTTTTGGTAAATCTAAAGGAAAAAATCTAAATAAAATTGTATAGAGTGTATCCAGCTTTAGCCTGTATTTAGGTAACATAAAATATATGACAGGTTCACTCTAAGAACTGCAGTTTTATATACTAACTTTGACTAGGATATTTCTTTGAATGAACTGCATAGTTACATTTTGCTACTATTGATATATATATACCCTTGTGATTGGAGAGCATGGGCAATCAAATTCAGTGACTTGTTGATTAGTATAATTATCATTAACGTTAACCACAACAACAGTTTTCTAGTAACACTGTTACGCTTAACAAATACCGAAATGTAGCAATTAAGATAGAAAATAAAGAGGCTCATTGTCTGAAGTTGCAGCATGTTTCCAGATGCGTGGCGTGCTTGGCCGCTGTGTAGATTATGTGAAAAAGAAAGATTCCCTGGGGTAGGGGGTTGGGTTATTATTGTATTATTCAGCAGTCTCTGGAATACATCTGCAGTCCTCAGTGAGACTTTTTTTTTCACCCTAATAATTTGTTTATATTATAAGGAGTGGTTTTTAATCAGATACAATCATTTAAAGAATTTCTTGCATGTTTATAGGTGCCTCAAGGGCGAGGTGGGCGCTCATATTGTATTAGTATTTAGTATTAGTATTAGTTCTTTTTTAGAATAATGCCTGGTGTCCTAAGTCATTGAGTGCGAAAAGAGCAAGGAAGACCTCTTTTTATCTGCGGGAAGCTATATCATACAAAGTAGAAAAACATTTAAAATGTATCATATTTTATGGCTGCCAAATTACATCATGCAAATTTACATACATTATGAGTGGTAAAACTTGGTTCTTATTTAGATTCTATCTCTCAATTTCTCAGCTTCTTTAAATGAATGGCAACCACAATCTAAATCAGGGATCCTCAAACTGTGGCCCTCCAGCTATTGCTGAACTACACATCCCTTGAGGCATTGTAAAACTCTGACATGCCCAGACATGACCAGGCATGATGGGAATTGTAGTTCCTGAACAACTGGAGGGCCATAGTTTGAAGACCCCTGATCTAAATCATGGCTGGAGGAATCACAAACTTTTTTGCTACCAGAAGCTTATTTGAGATATTTGTAGATGGGTTATGGGATGCCCAACTTGACGAAAAATGAATAGGGATAACGTCCTTCCTCTGTACAAGTAAGGATCCTGGACTGTTCTCTTTCGTAGATACCCTCAGTCCTTAAGAAGCAGCAGCAAAAGTCCCTTAAGGACTAGGAGCTCTTAGGCCCCTTCAGAAAAATAGCACAATATGTTTTAACTAGGGTTGAGCGAACACGGACTGTATTATTCGGGTCCGTGCCGGATAATTGGATTTTTGTTACCCGGACACGGACCCAAAAACTTTACTGTATATTCGGGTTTAAAATCCATGTTCGGTAATTTTATTTCCTGTTTTGTATGTAATGGCGCGGTTTTAATGACGCGGTTTCAACAGCCAATCAACAAGCGTTTAACTGGTGTGCCATAGAAGCCATCACAGCCATGCCTACTAATGGCATGGCTGTGATTGGCCAGCTGAAGCATGTGACCCAGGTCTTTATAAGCTAGAGACACAGCGCCTCTGCCTGCAGGAACTACCAGCCCTCCTGGCTGCTTTCTACCAGCCCACCTGGCTGCTTCGAAGATCTCCCAGGGATAGAAAGGGTTAAGTACAGAGCTGTCCTTCTAAAGCTTGCTAAGTGTAGCAGTCTCTCCCCTTGTAGATCCCTGGGTGTGCTGATGTACTCTCTCTGTCCTCTTTGCTCTCTGCTGCTCTTTAGGCAAAATTCCTCCTCAAATCTTAATGCTGATAGGATATTCCCTACCACAAAGGAGAAGTTCCGCTTCTTTATTTAACGCAATGCAAAAAGCTCAGGGAGTCTTTCATTAGCTCTGCCTACACCTGCAGACCATAGAGTGACCCAAACAGATTGCCTGGCTACAAGATGTAATTGTTCAAAAAAAAAAAAGTTTAAAGGGCAGCCATGTAGGCCCCTACTCTGACTACCAGTGTTAAAATGGAGTACAATATACTCTACATATCTCTTACCACCAAGGTAAGGAGGGCATAATATATCACATGCCACTAATGGAGCCCGAACACTATTTTTCTGAGACTTTCTCTGATCAGGGTTGCAGTTATCATAATGGCACTCATAAGCCAGCACCATGCCTCAAAATGTACAAATTGATAGTTTGTTTTACATTTAATTCATCCGTTTTGTTTCCCTCTAGGCATTTGTGTCTATATCCAGGAAGAAAAGTTTAAAGTGCATGAGGAACAGGGATGTTGAGGAGAATTAGAAGACTCACTATAGTTTAGGAAACACAGGGGTTGAATTACTAAAGCTGAAGAATACAAAATCTGGTGCATTCCTGCAACATGCACATGAAACCGAACAGCCAACCAATCCAGTTTTTTTTTGCTAAAGCTTAATTGAACAAGCTGAAGTTAGAAGCTGATTGGCTACCATGCACAGCTGTACCAAATCTTGCACTCCCCAGTTTTAGTAAATCAACCCAGAGGTGTGGAAAAAGGAGCAAGAACAGTGACACATACACCCCAAAGGGAATGTCAGTCAATCTCACCCACTCGGCGCTAAGGTGCTTATGCTACATAAAATAGCGTTTATAAATACAGTGGTAAAACCATCAATACCAGAATCAATTAAACACAACTGATAAAAGTACTATAAAATCACAAAATTATCTAAAACCTTTCGGATCCATAAACAAATGGTGTGTATATATAATAAAATCACATATAAACACTAAGGCTCCATGTACACGGGACGCTGGAAATGGCCGTTTAGGAGCAGTTGGGCGTTTTTTTCAGAAGCCCCTGAACCCATCTACATTTTATCTTATCTGTCCATGTACACCAGGTCATTTACAGTCATTTGCAGGCAGTTGCGTTCAGGGACTGTTTTTAGAACGCAATTATTTGCGTTCGAACGTGTGTTTCCCGGCGTTTCAAACGCACAAACGCGTCCGAACGCGTCCGAACGTGTCCGAACGCGATGACCCGCGTTTAGCGTTCGCGGTTTTCCATTTTAAAGGGGAATCATTTTTTTGACCTCTAGGAACGCTTCTAAACGCAAACGCCCGCAAACGCCCGCTAAACGCGGGTACAAACGCGACCGAACGGACGTTTCAAACGTCCTAAAAATTCCAGCATTCAAAGGGACTTTTAACAACGTCCCGTGTACATGGAGCCTAACAGCACTATGCAACCAAAACACATAGTCCATATTGTGTCATAATAAAAAAATAAATAAAGAGGAACAGTCCAGCTTGCTAGTAAAATCTTTCGTGAAGATATCCTGTATACAATATTCCCGTGCTCTTAATTACATAATAGTGCACCTTCACCACACCGGTATGCCCCCCAAGCAGTGCTCACGTACCTCACTGAGGGGGATATCAAGCCACACAAGTTATATACCCAGGGGGATAACTCTCCAATACCGCTCAAGGTCTCCACTGGGCAGAAGGTTCATTGAGAGGGATATACCACACAGGATATGTGCCCAGGAAAATGAATTCTCTGACACCACTAAAGATCTCCACAAGGCTGATGGCTGGATCGCTCCATAGATGTTTGGATCATCTGCTCAGGTTCAGTGGAGAGACATCATGTGCTGGGGTGAATGCTCCTGGATTGGGCTTCCCGTGTTTGTTTATAATCCCAGAGGCGTAACTAGAATCTTCAGGGCCCTTATGCAAGAAACCATGAAGGGCCCCCCCGGACCCCTGGCCAAGGCCCTTCCCTCCAAGCCTAGGGCTCTTCCCACTGATCCTGGGGCCGTTTACTTTAGTTGCGGGGCCCTTTATTACGGTCCCACAGCAGGACCCTTTCACAAGTTCTGCAGTGGGCCCCCTTCCTGTCATCTTGGGGCCTCCCCATGGTGATGGAATGCCAGGGCCTGGTTGCAAGTGTGACCTTTGCGATCCTGGAAGTTCACCCTCTGGTGTCAGTAGTTTTTATTGTTTGGTATTTTAATTGTATTATTTTTTATCATTTTATTTTATTTTTTTACAATGTCACTGACTATGACTCTGTCCATTCAGAAAGGAAGGAGCTGGTAAATTACATATTTACTGACCCCTTCCTGGTTCTCTATTGCGACATATCCCCTGCAGCAGCCGGCAGGAGAGGGGAGTGAGCACAGTGGTGGGGGGGGGGGGGCACACAGGGGCCCAGAGACAGCAGAACACAACTGAACTGGATAGGAGGAGTGGTGGGGGCAGCATACCGAGGAACCAATCTCCTCCATTTTGCTCCTGCAGCTACAGGAGGAAAAAGAAGGACAGTGATTTCTCTGCATTTCTTCTATGCTGCCCCCTGCCGTCCCTCCTATCCAGGTGTACAGGGGAGCCGCACATGGGGCCCGGTTGCAATTGCAACCCCTGCAACCCCTGTAGTTACGCCCCTGAATCAGCCCCTGTACAATCGCCTTTCTCTTGTTTTGTGCTCTGTACAGTTAAAAGTAGCCTTGCATATAAAGAAAACACCATGCTGCCTCCAAAAGCCTAAAATGTATTTCCACAGTTGCCTAATTTATATATATTTTATATGAATCTATACCTCCCAACTTTCTGAGATGGGAATGAGGGACACCTATCAGCAAAAGTATGTAATCATAGAACACACCCCCTGCCATATCTCCCTTAAAAAATAATTGTACAAAAAAAATGATGGGTTAAACCCAAAAGTCCTTTTTTTCAAATACACCAAATTTAGAAATGGGATGAAAGGTTTAGCACTGGGAAACACTTTTTTAAAGATAAGTAGTGCATTTCATATACAACTATATAGATCAGATCAAAATGAGGGACACATAAAGAGGAAAGAAGGACAGAGGGACTTTGTTCCAAATCAAGGACAGTCCCACCAAATCAAGGACAGTTGGGAGCTCCGTGAATGGAGGATGGACATATTAATAAAAGATCCGTCTCCTTCATTCATAGATCGTTTTTTTATTCATGGAAACTATAATGCAGCTTCTATAAAGAGAGTAGGGATGCAAAAAGGATGGTCATAATCGGCAATTTTGATGAGTACTATTTTGATGACAAGTTCCTCAGCTCTATTAACCTCCGCCACACTGAAAGATTACGGCTGGGGGTGGGGATCAGAGGGTTGAAGATTGTAATTAAACCTGCGGCACAAGGGATACTTTGAAAATACCATCCCTTGTGCTGACTTAAAAAAAATATTTTGACTGAAATAATTTGAACTTGGAAAATTTCAGTATCTAATGACAAAGTATCTTATATCTGTTATTTAATGTTATTTATTCATAATAACATACTTATTTGGGAAAATCTGATTGGATTCCCTAGGTTGCTCTGGGCTTCTGGTAAATACACAAACTCTTTTTGTGCTATTTCATTAATGTGAGTGCACTCGAATCTTACATTTTTGTAAAGAGAAGTTTTGGAGTTGTAATAGAAACTTGCTGCATGTTTGTGCCTGCCCTACAATATTGCGCTTTACAAAACTTGCTATAGTACACATAGGGTGAATCGTAGATTGATGGTTCTCATTTCTAAACAGTGACTATAGTAAATACCTGATTTTTTGTTTGCCTTTTCCAAGACAAGTGTTTTTGGTTACAGATGAAATAGGCTTAGAATGCAAGCGATAGAATGTGCGTGTGTATCTTCCTCCAGTATCTCACAAAGTGTACACAGGAAATATTTCTGGAAGAAAGTAACTTGAAATTTTGACAAGTCAAACTTGCTGTTAAATGATTTTGAGATGTATTTTCTCTTTTAAAAGAAGCACATACTCTAAGCATGATTTACTAAAATCATCTGCACGCTGCTTGCCGGGATACCTTGATTGTCAATGAGTATTTTGTAAAGCTAGTTTCTTAAGCTGGATACACACTATACAATTTTCTTTAGATTTTTTCCTTTAGATTTACCAAAACCTTATTATATGAGGTCAAACCTAAACATTTTCAATTTGCATGCAATCAGGCAGGCTCTTGCACTACTTACCTTAAAATCATCTGCACGCTGCTTGCTGGGATACCTTGATTGTCAATGAGTATTTTGTAAAGCTAGTTTCTTAAGCTGGATACACACTATACAATTTTCTTTAGATTTTTTCCTTTAGATCTACCAAAACCATATAATATGAGGTCAAACCTAAACATTTTCAATTTGTATGCAATCAGGCAGGCTCTTGCACTACTTACCTTGAAGGTAAATCTAAAGAAAATCTAACAACAAAAGTTGTATAGTGTGTATCCAGCTTTAGGGGCGGTGGATCTGTGTTTTTTTCATCTCCCAAGGGTCCCACCAAACAAACATATCAATCACTTGGGTGTGTACATGTTACAAAAGCTATTAGGGCAGTGATTTATAACTTTTTGGGTATGACAGGCTGCACTGCCTGTCAGGCTCGCTTTAGGGCTCTTTCACACACTGAGTCCGTTGGACGGACTCCTTTTTTCTCAGCGGGGGATCGATCCGCCGATCCCCCGCTGAGCAGGAGGATGACAGCTGTGTCTCCGCGCTGTGTGCGGAGACACAGCTGTCAGTTCTCCATGCATCTCTTCGGTCCGTTCTCATCCGATCCAATCCGCTGAACGGATGGAAAATAGGGTTTCCATCCGTCCAGATTTGACGGATCGGATCGGATGTCAGTGGACATGTTTCCGCTGACACGCGATGCCCCATAGGGATGCATGGGAGGACCGTTCACATCCGCCAAAAAAAACGGACAGGTGGATCTGAACGGTCCGCTAGTATGAAAGGGGCCTTAAAGTCAATAGGATCATACCATAATCACAAGCCAATCTCTCCTTCGGCTGGAAAAAAAAAACACAACCAAATCAAAAACATGCATTCACAAGGTGGCATTATCACCTGCAAACTGCCTCTGAATAATGGTAAGTAATCCATTGTTAAGCGCTTTTCAGAGGAGGAATAGGGCTGCCATCTGTGAGAATGAGTGCTAGGAAACCTCACTTACAAAAAGATATTGATAGCAAAGAACGAGTACAGGGAGGGGCAACAAGTGTAAAAAAAGAAGGGAAAAGGGGTAGATGATTGAAACCTTTACATGAAGAGTGTAAATACGGTTCAGGAGGGAGTTTTTTTTAAAAATGAAGCTAAGATCAAGAAGAAGGGGACATGACCTCAAACTTGCAGGAGGAAAGTTAAAAAAAAGTCAACAGCCCTTATCTGTATTTATATTGCTAGTCAGGATTGAAACAAAAAGGTCAACATAACAGCCAGGCAAACAGCATTTTCAGAAACAGAGCTTTTTGACAGCACCCTTCATGGTTGCTTTTTATGAGAGTTTTCTTTTAATAGAAAACAAGGTTCAGGTGCAATAACATTTGCTGTATTGAGCTCAACATAGGCGTGCGCACAGGGTATGCCGGGTGTGCCTGGGCACACCCTAATCACCTAGGGCACAGTATTGAAACAAATGAATAAACCCGGAAAAAAAAAAATATGCTGCAGTGGGCCAAGTGCATTGTAATGGTGAAAATACATTAACAATGTGAATCCCTTTTTTCTCTTTTCTTATCTTCTGCTGAAGCTTTGTCTGAAATTACTGGAATCCAGAGAGGGTATGTGCATGTAAATTGCCCTGGAAAGAATAATAAATTGCACATTTTATAAACTGAAACATCTGGCTGTGTATTTTTCTTCCCTCCAACAATGTTTTTTCACCTTTGGCTTGGCTGAGTTATTACCTCTGTTGTAGTACTGCAAAGCTCTCTGTGTGGGTAATATATAGATGCAGTTTAAGCATGGCTCCTAACTGGTAGTTTGACTCATGTCACTACTTATTACGATGTTTTGGTTGACATTTTTTGCTTAAGCAAGAAAAAGAGGTATTATGTCTTCTTCTTCTTCCAAAGTTTTTCAAAATGTGTTTGCAACTAGAACTGCTCACAATAGGGAATGAGAATGAAAGCTGATCTATACTCAAAAAAATCTAGATTTTCTATTTTATAAAGAATAAATAGGGACTCTAATTTCTCATAAGCAGTATCCTGAAAAATTTACCTTTTGCCTGAAAATCCTCCTGAAAAATAGCAGTACCCTTCCTGACATTTAACCTAAGCACTCTGTTTCTGTAGCCTAATAGCTGTATATCTGCAGTGTAAGACCGTCTAAGACAGGGATCGCCAAACCTTTCAGTAAGAGGGCCACGTCATATATTTTATATGTTCATACAATTATGGTCCAAACGAAAATCCTCATGAAAGTCCTCCCTTACATTACTGACCCATCAGAGAAATCTCTTGGACTCCATCATTTGGGTCACTTGGTTACAGCCTCCTCCCTTTACTCCTTTTCATCTCTGCAAGAACAATACCAGTTTCCAAATTTAGAAGTGTTTAGATATCTTCAAATATCAAAGTACTTTTATTTGGGCGTATATTAGGGGCCAGTCAGATTTACAGTCACAAATGCTCTTTGAGAACATGTGTTTGTCGGGCCCTCAGGCTCCAGGCATAATCTCGAAACGATATGCTCACCTAATGTGATCTTGGTGTCGAATTTCAAACCCCCAACCCGCTGGGCTACTGACCTTGACGTCCAGAGCCTGAGGACTGGGCTGATATTTGGCAGTCCACTACGCCTTCCACAGTCAATATCCTAGACTTGGAGACCAATTACAAGGTTCTTACTAGGTGGTACCAAATACCAGCAAGGATTGCTAAAATTCTCCCTTCTTATTCACTAAACTGTTTTAGGGGCTGTGCAGGTGAGAGTATGCACCTTTCATATATGGTGGACCTGTTCTGTAGTTTCGGCATATTGGACTGAGGTATTTTGGATGCTACCTGTACTTTTTCATGTTTCCCTGAGTCCTGAGCCTAGTCTTACAGAATAAACACCCGCCTGATTTGACTTCCTTGCAATTTAAACTCCTTCTGTACATGACAACTGCTTCCAAGCTAACTATCGCCAAAGCCTGGAAGTCCCCTAACCTATGTCTTCTGGTGATTTATTAGCAGAACAACTTAATTTATGATTCATAGCAAAATTGAAGCCATGCTGCTTGATTGGGTATCAAAACATCTAAAAATATGGCAAACATAAGTTGACCATTTCTTGCCCCCGAATTTTGAATAGTCCCCTTTGTAATCCTGACTGAATCTACAATGGATGAGAGGCAGCCTGTCACCATTGTGTGGTTTAATTCTGCCTTGACACCGGGAGTCTTCAGCTCCCTTCCCCTTCCTTGCCAACCCATCTTCTCTTCTCTCCTCTCCTCTCCTCTCCTCTCCTCCTTTCTTCTCTTCTCTTCTCTTCTCTTCTCTTCTCTTCTCTTCTCTTCTCTTCTCTTCTCTTCTCTTCTCTTCTCTTCTCTTCTCTTCTCTTCTCTCCTCTCCTCTCCTCTCCTCTCCTCTCCTCTCCTCTCCTCTCCTCTCCTCTCCTCTCCTCTCCTCTTCTCTTCTCCCACTTCCCCAGTGTTTTTCACTATTGCACGCGATATCCTGCTCCAAGTGTTTCCACTCATTTTAATGTTTCCTGGCATAGCCATGTATATGCAAAATCAATCATCTTCTTGCTATCTGAGTATATAGCAATATGTTATCAGATACATTTGAGCTTTGCCTGTACACTGTAGTGTTTTTTCTCTAATAAAAATGTTTGAACATTAAAGACCCCATTAGAGTCCCCTTACATCAGTGTCGCTATCAGAGCCCCCTCCTACATCCGTGTCCCCATCAGAAATAGTGAGCTTAGCTGTAGCATATGTATTGGAGGCAGGACATGGAGCTGAGCTGTATAGGAGGCTCTGTATTCTGTGAATACTGGTACATCATTGGTTGCTAGCTCCCAGCAACCAATGAAGGGCATGGCAGCGGAACAGGGGGAACCTGCTCTGGAGACTGCGCGGTACCATTGGCATTAAGAGACATTTATCCTCAGTTAGTGCACATTGAGGATCCACCACTGACTGACTGCAGACTGGATAATCTTATAATTGGCTAGATGTGGCTCATGGGTCATAGTTTAGAGACCCCTTATCGAAGGCACTCCTGCCCCTGACTACTAGTTTCATGGGATTTGCAGTTTGATTTAGATTTCACCAGGTAACAAACTACATTATTGTATAAAAAGACATACTTAGGCAGGCCATACACCAGTAGAATTTCCTTTGAAATTTTTCATTTTGAAAATATTAATTTGACTTTTGAATAGTTGGTGGGGTCATTACGTATGACATTTGTTTTTGACCATAGTAACAAGTAGTAGTAACATAGTTTGCATTCTGAAAATATCATGCATATTGTAATGAAACCTGTTTTTAATACGTCTGGGAGTCTGTTCAAATAGCAGGTGTGGATTAAATTTTAAGGGCTTTTGAATAAAATTAGTTGACTCGATGATAGCAAAAAAGAATGCTGTGATGAATAAATTTTCTATGAATGTTTAACTGCTTAGCGACCAAGTACATGATCTGACACCTTCGTGTCTGGGGCGCGCGCGTGTGCCACCGGCGACCCGCTTCCACTGCCAATCGTTCAGGAGAAATGCAAAACAGCAGTCTGCCTATGCAAACAAGGCAGACTGCCGTTCTGTGAAAGGGGAATGTGCTGATCCTGTGTTCCTGCTGAGCAGGAACACAGATCTTTACATTTCCCCAGGCAAAGCACCTCCCCCACAGTTAGTAATCCCTCCCAGGGAAAACAGTTTACCCTTTGATCGCCCCTTCCCTGCCAGTGTCAAAAGTACAGTAACAGTGCATATTTGTTTAGCACTGATCACTGTATTGGTGTCACTGGTCCCCAAAAAGTGTCAAAAGTGTCAGTTAGGTGTCCAACATGTCTGCCGCAATATCACAGTCCAGCTATAGGTCACTGATCGCCGCCATTACTAGTAAAAAAAAATAATAATAATAAAAATATTCCATAGTTTGTAGCTGCTATAACATTTGCGCAAACCAATTAATATACACATATTAGGATTTTATTTTTTTTACCAAAAATATGTAGCAGAATACATATTGGCCTACATTAGTAAAGAAATGTAACTTTTTACATCTATTAAATTGGGAATTTTTTATAGCAGAATGTAAAACATTTTGTTTTCTTTTTCCAAATTGTCGGGTTTATTTTTTTGTCTATAGCGCAAACAATAAAAAAACGCAGAGGTGATCAAATACCACCAAAAGAAAGCTCTGTTTGTGGGAAAAAAAGCGCATACATTTTATATGGGTACAGTGTTGCACGACCGCGCAATTGTCAGTTAAATTAACGCAGTGCTGTATCTAAAAAAATGGCCTGGTCATGAAAGGGGGGTAAACCTTCTGAAGCTGAAGTTGCTAAACAAAAATGTAACCATGTATGGCCAGCATAAGTACAGTTGGCACAAACAGCAGGGAAATCCTGTATATTCATGCTTTTAAAGTGTTCTCGGAATGGCCTCAGACCGCTTTACCACTGTGCGATGTTACTGAATAAGACCAGTACAGCTATAAAAATGAACAGATGTAACCTATTGAACAGTATAATTATTTTATATCTACTAGTATTTAGTATAGGCGGTCCCCGGGTTACAAACATCCGACTTACAAACGACTCCTACTTACAAACGGAGAGAGACAACAGGAAGTGAGGAGAAATCTCCCCCCTAGGAAGGGAAATTCACTCCTGTAAGAGTTCTCATAGGAAAAAGGTGTTCCCACTGAATCTTTATCACTAATCCTTGTTTCCACAACAACCCAAAATTTTCAAAATCCAATTGTTACAGGGACAGAAAGTGAGGGGAAATCTGCTGAACAAGGACACAGACAGCAAAACACATGGTACAGGGGTGTTAATCCTTCCCTATGCTATCCAAAAAACTTAAAAAATATTATTTTGGCTGGGGCTACACTTAAAAAATGTACCTGTTCCAACTTACATACAAATTCGACTTAAAAACAAACCTACAGTCCCTATCTTGTTTGTAACCTGTAAACAGTATCAGTTCTAGAGACAGTCAATACTTCCACATCCTAACATACAATTAGAACCAAAGAGCATGTAGAGAATATTTATAATATATCTCCAAAGAACAAGGGACTTTTAAGGAAGTGTTGACGTCAATGAGGTGAGCACAAAACCACCATAATTAAAATATACAAATTTTATTAGTATACTACATCACACCATTGGGAGACAGTAAAAAAACTCAATATGATTTGGTTGGTCAGCATAAAACTTAGAATTATATATCTATGTGATGTATGTATTTCAATGCAGGATGTATAATATATTATTTTCTACCTTTGAAATTTTAAAGTTGTAGATGAAAAATCAGGTTCCCTGAAGAAGCAGTCTCTCCGAAACATGTTGCACCACATCTACATATCATATTATGTTGCTATTGGACTGTACTGCATCAGCTGTACCAATACAGAATTTTATTAACAATGTTTTAACATATAGGAATACTAATAAAATTTGTATATTTTAATTGTGGTGCTATTGTGCTCACCTCATTGACGTCAGCACTTCCTTAAAAGTCCCTTGTTCTTTGGAGATATATTCTATATACTCTCTACATGCTCTCTGGTTCCTATTGTATATCTACTTTTCTAAAGTCGCACAATCTTATTCATGTACAAATATAAATAATTTAACACAGGTGTTCCTAAAAGTATACTTCACTTTTAAATGATTGTGTTTATTGAAAGTCTTTAATGTGTTGTTAAGGGTGTTTCTTCCAATAGATGAAACGCACACGTTTAGCAGTAAAGCTCCGTCACAGCACATTATCGAATATCTGTTGAGTTACAGAGACTCCAATCTCCAATGTGTCTGTCAGTGGTGCGGTTCAGGCGCTATACAAGCTGTTTATTATTTGTAACAACTAACAGATCCCTTTGTTCAGCTGACACAGTGTCATTATTCCCCCGAGAATTATAATACAAAGGATGAATCCAGCAGCTGCATATCCTCGTAGGCCAGCCATTTACCTACTCTATTGAAGTGTGGGAGGTGTTGACAGCTGGTGTGTGAAAGGAGAAAATTACCTGCAAGCATTCACCTGGGTGATCAGCCCAGGCGTCCACAATGTGCGGTTTGCATGCATTCACTGGTGAGTCATTGTGCTTGACAGATATATTGCAGATATGCTAACTTCATTATCAGAGTCTTTAGGTGTATGTTTTCAAGTGTACCACTATAAAGGTTTTATTTAACTGTTTACAATGATTTGTGCAATATAACTTGTAATACTTTCATCAACTTCTATGGCTAGTACTAATAAAAGTAAAATTATGGCCTCCCAATAAAAAAGATGTGCTGCTACATTTAAAGTGATTGTAAAGTCTTGTTTTTTTTTTTCCTACTAAAATAACAACCACGTAAGGCCCCTTTCACACTTGTGCAACTGGTCATGCAACTTTGAACATCAGAGTTACACGACATGTCGTTCCCCATGTTTTCCAGTGATACCCATTCAAATATCCGCAACTTAAAGTTGCAGCAACTTCAAAGTAGTTCATGCACTACTTTGTTCCGACTTTCATGCAACTTGAGGGCCATCGACTTCAATGTTATCCCTCAGAAGTTGCATGAAAGTCGTACCTGAATGTTATACAATGCAACTTGTGTGCAACAGTTGTCCATTAAAACTGGTTAAAGCCAAAGTCGTATCCAAGTTGCACCCATGCAAAGTTGCATCAAAGTTGCACCAAAGGTGCATTAAAGTTGCACTCCAAAGTCGGTGCAACTTTGGAATCATACAAGTTTGAAAGAAGCCTTATACCTACACCATCTGTGTAGCTGGTTTTGCACAGGGCAGCCCAGATCCTCCTCTTCTCGGTTTCCTGGCTCAAGCTCCTGGCTCCTCCCTCCTGTTGAGTGCCCCCACAGCAGGCAGCTTGCTATGGATAAAATAAGAAAAAGAGGTGATAGCACCCCACGGTTTTGCGCTTGCAGATATAAAAATGTGCCGACTAAGAGAAATAAATTAATTGTATATTATACCTCAATAAAAATGAGTGTAAAAATAAGCAATATTTATGTGAACTAATGTTAAATAAATAAGCAGTCGTGGAAACCCACACACAATATTGACACTTATCCAATAGGTGACAAGCAAAAAAATTACTAAATAAAAACAGATGATAATGTCCCTGTTAGGAGCAGCAATTAATACATTTCCACAGAGTGCAGACTCCGTGTGGTGTCAAATATCAAAAATATAAGGAAGCCTCATAGTGAAGTCCATTAAAAAAAAAAAATGTAAACTTTTTAAAAAAAATTAAGGGTCAGTCATAAAAAATATACATGCCAGAAGTGACAGATCATATAATAAAACAATATATATTTAATAGAAAACACGAGTAGTGCACCCTGGATCGGTGTGCACTCGGGTAGGGGAGCTAGGAAACGCCGGTCACCGCGTGCGTTCCAATGAAGTGCTTACGGCTACCGATCACGTCCTACGTGCGTTCCAAAATAACACGTTTCGTCAATAACGTATGACGTCCTCAGATCTCGGAATGATCTGAATTTTTTTTTTTTTAATGGACTTTACTATGAGGCTTCCTTATATTTTTGATATTTGACACCACACGGAGTCTGCATCCAGGGATATACAGGAGGATCCACAAAGAGGAACTGCAGGGGGATCAAGGAGATCGCAGACATTGTCTAGAGGAGGAAAGCTTCTCTTAGCCTGATTGATCCCCCTTGCCGTAGGGCAGGAGGGTATCCATCACCTCTGGTGAGTTCTCCTGACACACCCCCCGAGCACAACAGTGGTCCCTTAATTTTCACTCCCAGCACTACACTTTGTGAACTTTTCCTGGGTCCTATGGATCTACAGCGCTGCATGCTAATATCTGCATACTATTACTCAGTACAGGTGTACCTATGACTGGCTTCTGTGGACATTTATTCATTGTTGCTCCTAACAGGGACATTATCATCTGTTTTTATTTAGAGTAATTTTTTTGCTTGTCACCTATTGGATAAGTGTCAGTATTGACTGCTTATTTATTTAACATTAGTTCACATTTATATTGCTTATTTTTACACTCATTTTTTATTGAGGTATAATATACAATTCATTTATTTCTCTTAGTCTGCACATTTGTATATCTGCAAGCGCAAAACCGTGGGGTGCTATCACCTCTTTTTTTTATTTTATCCATTCCTCCATGGCAGGAGGAGGTTTTAGCGGCTGATTACTAATCACTATTTTCTATATATACATACACATTCTTTGTGGTGCACATATATACGTATACATATATATATTTTTCATTATTTTATTATCGCTTAGTTTCACCTTAGAGGTTGTCCATAGGCGCAGGTGTACCCTCCCATTTTTTTCTTGCTATGGAGGCATTTAGCTCTGTGTATCCATTTAGACATGGAGCTGCAGTTCTCTCTCCAGATTGGCTAACTGAATTTGATTGACAGCAGCTATCTGCTGCCACAACCCCGGTATTTAACGCCAAAGTACCGACGTAAAACTGCAACGGGCGGTTTGGAAGTGTATATTATAATGTATTACTTCACGTTAAAAGTAGTTAGCAAGGCGAGTACTTTTTTGAGTTACTGCTTGTTAAGAATATGTAAATCGTTTGTCCATAGTCTGACCACAGGTGCTCTGTTATGTATTTTCATTGGTCTCGGCTAGTATATTCTTTTATGGTTTTTCAGCTGGGAGCATTAGCACTATCTGTAATTAGAGAAGAAAGGTTTACTGATGAAAACATAGCATTGTAATTAAACAGTTTTCCCATTAGTAATTCTTGTAAAAGACATCCATGAATGAAAACCACACTGACCAAACCAAGAAAAATGAAGTGACTATGTAGCATAATTGAGGGAACCAGTAACCCACAGTTTTTGCTATCCGGCTATTGTCCACTTAATACATATAAACATTTATTATCTTAAATAATAAAAAAAAAAAACACTTGACATGGTCATCCATCTGTTTTAGACATAACTTGAAAAAGTAAGAAAATGAGGAAGAAATCAACTAAATAATTTACCTAGCAGATGTCAGTCTAATGAACATTTTCCTTCAATGGCCTGAGTCAGGCTCCATTCACTATTGTGCGACTTGTCATGCGACTTTGGACACATAAAGTCGTATGACAAGTCGCGGCCGATGTATTTTATTGGAAGCCATTCAAATCAATCCGGCTTAACCACTTTTAGACTAGGCCTTTTTCTGACATTTGTTTTTTTACAAGTAAAAAGCAATATTTTTTGCTAGAAAATTACTTAGAACCCCCAAACATTATATATATATATTTTTTTTCTTAGCAGAGATCCTGGAGAATACAATGGTTATTGCAATATTTTATGTCACACTGGATTTGCGCAGCAATCTTTTAAACTCAATTTTTTTAAAAAAAAAATACACTTTAATGAATAGAAAAAACAGTAAAAGTTAGCCCAATGTTTTTGTATAATGTGAAAGATGATGTTACGCAGAGTAAATAGATACCTAACATGTTATGCTTTAAAAATGGGAAAACGCTCGTGGAATGGCAACACCAAAAAATCTCAATAATTTTTTTACAAGTTACCTGTTTGGAGTTAGAGAAGAGGTCTAGCACTAAAATGATTGTTCTTGCTCTAATGATCGCGGCGATACTTCACATGATTGATGTGAACACTGTTTACATATGCAGACATGACTTACGTATGGGAGGGATGGGGAGCATTCTTTTTTTTTTTATTTTACTTTTTATTTTTGCCACAGTCTCTTTATTTTTTATTTATTTATTTATTTTTATTACTTTTATTCCTATTACAAGCAATGTAAACATCCCTTGTAATAGAAATAAGCTTGACAGGTCTTCTTTATTAAGAGATCTGGGGGTCAAAAAGACCTCAGATCTCATATTTACCTTTAAAAGCGTAAAAAAAAAAAAAATGTAATTTTGACTTTAAGAGAAAAAAAAAGCTGATGGCCTAGAACCGAAAGTGACATCAGAGGTCACTCCAGTCCTCCAAGGACTTTGAGCCCGAACAAAAAACACATTCACTGTGTTAAAATTTTAAATCTGGCTCTTTCAAATTTTCTGGTCACTAAGGATTAGAAAATTGGAACAAATGTTCTTACAATGAAAATTTTCAATTCTACTACTTTAAGCTGGTCGTACACTGACAGTGCCAGCTAATCTATTCTCATAGCTGTGTATGGCCTGTTTCAGCTACTGGGGCCAAGGTCCATATGTGGCCCTCATGCTGCAGGTTGGGTTTAAGGGTTTAAGCCCTCGTTCACACTGAACACGGCTTTGAAATTGTGCAACTTCATCTGAACTTGTGCGGTTTCAAAGCCGCATTTCAGCCTGGTTTTGAGAGCGACTTGAAAGACATCTGTGTGGGTTCATTCATAGAAGTTTAATAAAGTTGCCCCTGAAGTCGCCAAAAGAAGTGCAGAAACTACTTTTGAAAATTGGTGCGGTGCCGCAAAGATGGCGTTGCACCAATTGGGACAATGCCATTGCTGGCAATTTGACGAGCGATTTGACCTGTTAAATCGCACGTCAAAACGCGCCACTGTGAACGGGGGCTTTAGCTGCTTGTTCAAAATAGATGTCAATGAAGAAGAAAACATCAAGATGTGCTGGGACTGTGTAGGGATGTGTGAGATATATTTGGACTCTTTTATCCTTTGGCCTGGTGCTCCTTCCATTGGTGAATAATTTTTTTCTATTAACCACTTCTGGACCGGAAGGATTTGCCCCCTTAATGACCAGGCCATATTTTGCGATTCGGCACTGCATTACTTTAACGGACAATTGCGTGGTTGTGCAATTCTGTACCCAAATAAAATGTATGTGTTTTTTTTCCCACTAATAGAGCTTTCTTTTGGTGGTATTTGATCACCTGTGCGATTTATATTTTTTGCGCTATAAAAAAAAAAAAGAGCGACAATTCTGAAAAAAAGAAAAACAATATTTTTCACATTCTGCTAATATAACATTCCCAAAAAAATGGGGAATGATCACGGGTGTCAGGCGGCAATCGGAGCCACCTGCCCGCTGCATCAGATTCCCCGCTGACAAGCTGCAGGAGCGCGACCGACGTATACTTACGTGGGTTCGCGCAGGAGGGCCGCCCTGCCGCAGTATAACTGCGGCGGGCGGGCCGGAAGTGGTTAAAGGAGTGTTAAAGGTGGAAGGCTTTTTATCTTAATGCATCCGCTGTCTGGGACTCTCCCTCCTGGTTGGCTGAGACACAGTCATAGCGCCATTGGCTCCCGCGGCTGTCAATCAAAATCAGTTAGCCAGTCAGGAGAGAGAGGAGGCGGGGCCGAAAGGCAGCTCTGTGTCTGAATGGATACACAGGGGTGCAGCTTGGCTCGAGTGCCCCCATAGCAAGCTGCTTGCTGTGGGGGTACTCAACAGGAGGAAGGGGCCAGGAGTAGCGAAAAGGGACCTCAGAAGAGGAGGATCCAGGCTGCCCTGTGTAAAACCAACTGCACAGAGCAGGTAAATATAACATGTTTAAAAAAAACAAAAAAAGTAACTTTACAATCACTTTAATCACACCCCTGACAACGTCAATTACGTATGATTGAACGCGTTGGTTGGAGCTAACGGAGGACGGATGCATGCACGATCGGGGAATACAGTGGCCATTTTCCTGGTTTGAAACAAAGTCATGCCGAATAGCTATAGTGCGATACGCCGCTGCCACTCTGCACTCATGTAAGCTGCCTACTTTTCTTATAATAAAACCTGTGGTTATGTACTACACCATGAGAGACATTTTTGCTTTTGTTTTGGGAGAAATTAATGAGTGACATGCTGTTCGATCGATCAAGTTGGGAGAGATTCACCTTGTGGATAAGAGCCCAGGACTTCACTGCTTATTGCCTGCGATATATGACCTGTTTAGGTCTATTTGTCTGGTAAGCACATACATACTGATGATTACCTGGTGGTGGATTTCAACTTTCCTGCACTACTAAAACCTGCGGGTGTGATTTATATTATTGCACGTGGACTTTATATTATTTTATTATATTCTCATGGACTTGAAATCATTTATCTATAGATTAGCGCTGCACCTCTATTTTTATTGTTTTTATTGATTTCTATTCAGGATCAATTTGTGTCAGCTGCTTTGTTACTTATCACAAGTATATTATTTGTGCTAAGCGCAGCAATACATATTTTATCTAAAATAGATGTGGGAGTGTTTTTGTTAAAAAAAAAATATTATTTATGTTCTGGATAAAAGAAATTCCAGAAAATCATAAGGGCCATTTCCACATTTGTATTTATAATTTTAGGTCTGTCGGATGAAGAAGAGAGCGTGTTGCAATTCTCCAGATTTTGTATAAATGGTCAAGTGTTAAAGTCCTTTTTTACTGTCCAGAAATGATGTGTACATTTTCACTGACTGTTCAGACAGAAAAACATTGACAGTATGAGTCGGTCTGTTTTGAGTTTTATAAACCGGGGATCTCAGTATCTGGAATTTAAGTACATTTTACACATCCAGTGCAAGCCATCTGTTACAATATACAGTCCGGCGGTGTAGTGCTTGGCACCATTTACTTAACGTTTCCGCTGGTTCTGTATGCTCTCACTGCTGTCTTAGAAAGCTCTCTTCAGTCTTTATGGAGGAATATAAACCACTGATTAGCAAGTGAACATTTAAATAATGCACTTGTCTCCATTGTTTCCTTCAGTGAGGAGCCAGTGCTGATTGAATCCCCAGAGTGTGTAGGTATGAGCAGTAAGAAGGACAGAAACCCAATATAATCTATGTAAGTTTTCAGCAGATAAACAAGACGAAGACTTTCCCAGAAATTGGAGTAAAGAAGCAAAATACAGGAGCTTAACAGAAGTCATGGACTGCAAGTCAGTCTGATTTCTCTGTAATGTAAGTACTTAATACACAAACACGCAGACACTACTCGTAATTCTTAAAGGCCAACTCCAAGCAAAAAATGAAATATAAATAGTGCATTGTGCAGCAATTACCTTACTAATCAGTCTTAAAGCGGAGTTCCGGGCACAAAAACGATTTTTTTTTTTTGTGCCCCTCCGCTAGGTAGAGCTCACCTGAAAAGGAATTGGATAGTTATTTTTATTTTTTTGTTTACTCACCTTTTTATTGAAGATCGTAAATACTCACCTCTGACTGCTTCCTCCCTCGGAGCCGCGGCTCACCCCGTCACTTCCTGCCTCGCGATGATTCCTGGGAGCTAAACGTCATAGCTCCCAGGAATCAATGCGACGGCACCGGCCCCGCTCGTCATTTCCGGGCGACGCTGCATTCCCCTGCTAAACAGCTTCTGGGCATGCCCAGAAGCTGTTTAGGAATGCAGCGCTGCACCGGAAGTGACGAGAGGGGCCGGTGCAGTGCATTCTGGGACACGAAGACGCGGAAGAAGACAGAGAAGAGGACCGCGCCGGCTTCAGCTGCCCACAACAGAGATGGAAACGCTGTGGAAGAAATTTTCTAAGTAAGTATTTCTTCTAAAAGGTAAGTGCGAACCGGGACAGATCAGAGGCTAGCCATTGTGGAATGTGCTAGCCCTGACTGTCCCGGGGGTATGTTCAGCAAAAAATCATTTCTGTGCCCGGAACTCCGCTTTAATTCCAACCTCTTCCTAAGGCTAGCCATAGATGGAGCAATTTTCTTTCCTGCAAAGAAAACCTCTCAAATCCCCCATTAACACTGACTGAGCCAGGGAGAACACAGTGGTTATTGCTAGTGGCTATAAATAATAGCTGCTAGCATTAATTGCATCAATCAATCAACTTGGGTACAGTTAACCTGCCCATATATGGTTCGAATCTCGGCAGGATTCAAAACCATCTATGGCCGGCTTTAGCCATCCTGCAGTGTAAATGGAAGTTTTATTTTCCTCTTTGAGCCAAGCTAATTTAATTTCCAGGGGAGCGGGCATTTTTCTCTGCCCTTTATCTTCTTGGGCACCAGGAGTTCTCCTGCCTCGGGAACCCAGGAGAGAGGACCCAGCCCCTGGAATTGTTGTCTTCATGAATAGGTGGAGTTGTCCATATTACGCAGACAGAAGGGCCCACAGAAGAAAGGAGAAGGATAATCATGTCACCATGGCTATAGGTGTGTAAAATATACATTTCGGTTTTTTTTTTCTTTTTCATACCAGTGGCTAGTTAGAGGGGGTTTGGAGGAAGGGAGTAAGAGATGGGGTTGCTAATATCCTAGAGTTTGACTTTAAAGCAAAACAGTGCTTTTCCTATGCTTTCTTTCCCCAGGAGTACATATGCACCATTCTTTTGCTCCCCCACCTGTTTGTTTATCAGCCGGGGGTTATTAAAAAAAGCCCAAAGTCACTCTGGTTGGAGTTCAAGCTGGGTATACACATTCAGTTTCAGTTTTTTTCTTTCAATCAGTGACAGATCTCCGCCTCTGCTATTGTATTCTGACAGGGGGGGCTTCACCCCCTTCCCACCAGAATACACTGGCTGTGAGCGTTGATTGATGGCTGGTATTCTAGCAAGACCGTTTGACAGAAGATGGTTGACCGACCAACTTTCAGTACATGTGTACTAGGCTTAACACAGGGTTGAGGAACCACCAAGTACCAGTGCTACCACATTAAAAGGGGGAGGTTGGTCAAATGCTTCTTTATGGAAAAGGGAAAAGTCCTGGAAGTCGCACATAACTGCAAAATCTTGTAA
This sequence comes from Pelophylax lessonae, assembly GCF_965119305.1. Lineage (NCBI taxonomy): Eukaryota > Metazoa > Chordata > Amphibia > Anura > Ranidae > Pelophylax > Pelophylax lessonae. The sequence continues at coordinate 383,053,259 of NC_138772.1, forward strand.
GAAGGTGTATGACAGCCTCAGCCTGGACTCCAACTAGGCTATCCCCCAGGCTTAGTCATAGGGAGTCATTTCCCATGACTAAGCTCAGTGGGGGGTGTGAAACACATTGGAACGTAGCCTGGTTGGAGCCTGGGCTGAGGCTGTCATACACCTTCTTATGGGGTTTTACAGAGATGTGCAACTTCCAGGACTTTTCCTTTTTCCATTAGATGTCTGGAGCTGGGATGAACTCTGTCCTTGGCTGCACTCCAAGCAGTTACTACCTAAGAGGACCTGGGAAGCCTTGAGTGGCACTTGTAAATTTAATTTGGCTCACTTGCTTCCTTATATTTGTAAGTACCAAGTATTTGCTTCTGATAGGGTGTTTGTATTTGTGGGATAACGCAGAAAAATTGGTATGTGCTATTGGAAAAACAAACCTGTGTCGGACCTAGTGTGGAGATCACTTTTTGGTTGCTGGAAAATGTGTGCAATTGGTAATAAGCGCATGAATGATATTATTAAATGGCGTTTTTATCCTCACTGTGATGCATTATTTTATGCTTTGTTTAGGACATTTGGACAATATTTACATCTCAGGATTTGCATGGCTGGCCTTTAAAACCTGACGTACTCATAGACCCTTGTCATATAGCGCTCTCACATTTACACTTTCTATACACTTGGCAATGTTGTTCTAATTTGAAAGCTTTCAACCAAAAGATTTACCAGGAAATATTTTTTTCACAATAATCTGCCATTCACTGTTGCTATCATTGCTTGGTTTCGAAGAACAATTTCAAGCAATTGAACCTGTTGGGAAAGTTGATCTAAATCACTGTAGTACTGTAGTAAGTCATTATTTTGTTGCAAAAAAAACACATAGTGATGGAAGCAGGGTGTGGCAGATTGCTGTGGACCAGTCAGTTCCATGCCATTTTTCTTTATGTTTTTTTTAGGGAAATTTAATATAGAGCTTAGTAAAGCCAGAATTAGTGTATATGTTAAGAACAATAAACCTTTTTTGGATCATCTAAACTGGATGAAGAATCAAGCGGTCACTTTAGGTATTTTAGCTACAGTAATGCTACCATGATGTACCAGAAAGAGATCTAGCAGTATTTCAATGAATTCCTGCTTTCACATTGCTTAATATTTATTTTGGAATAGAAAATCGGTTTCACTAGTCACATCATTTCTTGAAAAAAAAAACCTGAGAATCAATAAGGGTTCAATTGCTGGCTTCTCAAACATCAGTTTCCTGGCTGTCCTGCTAGCACTCTACATTAAAGCAGCATTAAACCCAAGATCAAAATTTTTATATATAAATGAAATCCTATACCCACAGTTGATCCAGAGGAAGGCAAAGAAAACCCAATAGAGCATGATCCAATTTGCTCCAGCAGGGGAAAAAATTCCTTTGTGATCCCCAAGAGGCAATCAGATATTCCCTGGATCAACTTTAACTATAAATTTTCGTATCCAGTTATATTATGTGTATCTAGGAAAGAATCCACACCTTTCTTAAAACAATCCACTGAGCTGGCCAGAACCAGTTCTTGAGGGAGTATAGTCCACATTTTCACAGCTCTTACTGTGAAGAAACCTTTCTATATTTATAGATTAAATCTCTTTACCTCCAGAAGTAAAAAGTGTCTCCTTGTCCTCTGTTATGACCTTAAAGTGAATAACTCAACACCAAGTTCACTATATGGACCCCTTATGTATTTATACAGGTTGATCATATCCCCCCTTAATCGCCTCTTCTCAAGAGAGAATAAATTCAGTTCCTCTAATCCTTCCTCATAGCTGAGCTCCTCCATGCCTCCTATCAGTTTGATTGCCCTTCTCTGCACTTTCTCCACTTCCCTGATATTCTTTTTATGAACTGGTGCCCAAAACTGAACTGCATATTCCAGATGAGGTAAAATAATATCGCTCTCTCTACAGTCCACACCTCTCAATACAAGAAAGGATTTTGCTCACTTTGGAAACTGTTGACTCCCCCAGCTGTTTTCCTAGTATGTATGATGCATGCATATTCTTAGCCCCCAAGTCCATAACTTTACATTTATCAACATTAAACCTCATTACATTTTTGTTTTTGAGTTTAATATAATTTTAAAGTGATATTAAAGTCTTTTTTTTTTTTTTAATAAACATGTTATACTTACCTGCTCTGTGTTATGGTTTTGCACAGAACAGTCCAGATTGTTCTCTTCTCTGGTCCCACGCTGGCACTATTCGTCCCTTTCTCCTGCCTAGTGCCCCCACAGCAATCAGCTTGCACTGGGGGCACCCAAGCAGGCGTGCTCCTGACTCACAGATCTGTGTGTCCATTCACACATGGAGCCACAACATGGCCCCGCCCCCTCTGTCACCTGATCGGTTTACTTGCTGTGATTGACAGCCAATGGCTCCCACTGCTGCCAAAAGCCAATTAGGAGTGGGAGCTACCGGAGAGGCAAGGATCTCCTGGACATTGCTGTATTGGAGGGAGCTCAGGGAAGTATTAGGGGGGCTAGGGGGGCTCCTGCACATGGATGGGTTTTTACCTTCATGCATAGAATGCATGAAGGTAAAAGCCTTGTCCCTTTACAACCACTTTAAGTCACTAACCCAGAAAACACCAGCAGATAAAGGCTTCTGGTAGATAAGGAGGTGAAGAAGGGGGAGTACGGAAAAAAAGGAAGGTATTTGATGAGGAGTAGAAGATTGACTTCTATCTTATTTCACATTTCCTGATATACATACTTGTTCTAAATAAAAAAACAAGGAATGTATTGAAGCCAGCATTACAGCCATGCAACTACATTTTTAGAAAGAGCCAGCAATGACAGCCCCCCACATTTTTCTTAGGGAGAGGTTTACTTCAAGGAGACCTTCACTTTCGAGCAGTGTATTCCTTTCTAGGTCTTTGTTCCTAATGGGTTAGAGAATGCAGACTACAAACATCTATATTCTAGAGATTGGGGTGACTATCAATGATAGCAAATTATCTAGGAGACCTTTTCTAGTATGTAGAAAATAAATCAATGTTGTAAAATATCGTGAAACAAGCATTTGTTCTTGAATGTTTTTGTGGTTGCTTTACAGGAAGGTTTGACTCAATAAATGCTTTTGTAAGCACTGTATTTAGTCTGGAAAAACTCTGCCTGTAAGGCAAGCTGTAAACAGTACAAAACATGCTTTCTTGTCTCTGATGTTTGTCTTCTACCACAGGATAGGAAGATTTGCAGTACTTAAAGCCTCACCGATTACACATACAAACAGCCAATTACCATTTCTTCCTTCGTTCAGTAGACCTAGCATTGCTGGCTGAAGACACTGAACAGCACACTGTCATCTCAATTAACTAATATAGGCAATGCCATTTAAGAATTTCTTTAATAACCAAGAAACAGGCATTTTAAGTAATTAGATCGCACTTGGACATAAAAAAAAAAAAAACAACCTATTTCATTTGTTGGAGTGATAACATATATTTTCTGTAGAATGATGCAAACATTAACAAAAGATTAATGAGCCTGTAGAAATAGTGTGCTATATTGGTATTTAGCACACTTTTTTGAACTAATATCATTAGTATGTATGTATAACCTATTGATTTTAGTTTTGGATAGGGTAAAGCTGAGTATGCAATGGTAGAATTGTGTTTGATTTTCATTGTAAGAAAGTTGCAAGGACATTCGTTAACTTTTCGAATCCTTGTGGTAAAATCAACAATAGTTTTTGACCACAGTGACGAGAACTTTTGAGGGAGCAGGATGGAAAATGTTTCTCGATTTGTACAAATTTCCAAAAGTATATGGGGTTTTTGTTTGACAAAGTCCATTCATTCTAAAATCGAAGGATAAACACAAACAAAATCTTAAACTACTTTTGAACAACATTCGAATGTTCTGAGAATTTTCGTATGAATTTTCCTAAGAATTTTTGTAGGAATTTTCTTTTGAGATTCTACTAGAGTATGCCCAGCCTATGGCATGGTTATAACCCCTAACATGTTATTTTTTGCTCTCTGAGTTCCGATAGGCAGATTTTTTACTTCTTGTCGTGGATACGCAACACAAATGAGAGGAAATTCCACCAAAGTGAGAGGAATTCCTATCTTACAAATTTTTCACTGGAACATTTGCCATTTCTTGAAAAATTTACCTTTATCCCTTCCTATGGTAACAACTCTAAATTATTGGATTTCGCATTAATCAATGACAGTAGTCGCCAAGACAATTAGAAGGATGAGATTTCACAATGGAGGCACAGACCGCAATAAAGGCCCTCCAGTTGTTCAGAAACTACAATTCCCATCATGCCTAGTCATGTCTGTGAATATCAGAGTTGTACAATGCCTCATGGGACATGTAGTTTTGCAACAGCTGGAGGGCCGTAATGTGAGGATCCCTGCTTTAAAGGCAGTGGAGTGGAAGAGCAGACTTTTAAGACTTTGTTTTTAAATGAAACATGGAATGTCTATCAATAACACCATTTGAATAATCTTAAATAATACCTCTTACACCCCTAATGAAGGAGATGTACATTCTCTGAAATGCGTCGGATGGAGGAAGCCATATTGTATCATCGCTATATATCTCAGTTGGTGTATTATAAGCCGTTTATACTATGTAGACTGCTCTGGTTTCGTGTTTCTTTTTTTCAGTGATGTATAAATAAAATCTGTTTTTATGAATTTCATTTTTCACTTGAAATGATTGAAGTGCCTAAGAAGTCCCACAATTGGGGAATTCCTACCTTCGTACCACTGGGAGTGCTGGTCAGGAGGGAGCCGTCCCAGCTCCTGTGATCACTCAGTATGAGGGAAGGTATTGATATGATCGCAAATCAGTGTTATCCCAGGTGTAGTGGTAAATGCCATCCTCAGCCTCCAATGCGTTTCACTCCATCCCTTGGAGCTTATTGATGGGGCTCAAGACCAAAACAATGACGAAGTTCTGAGGGGCAGAGCGTTGGGGCATGGCCTGGCTGGAGTCCAGGCTGAGGTTGCCATTTACCACTACACCTGAGATGACATGGATGTGCGGCCATAGGGATACCTTCCTTCATACTTTGCCTGTAATTCGCTACATGGACAGTTACCACTACTGCCCAATATTGTAATCTCCTTTCTGTCCAATGAAGAGCAGGGGAAGTAGTGGGTTATCATATTATATGCATTCCAGTTATATGTGTCCTTTATATGGTAACATTTTTATTTGGAAATGAGAAGCAAGCTCAGGTTTTTAAGTATATAATCTCATTTCATTTAGGGATTGTAGTTTGTAGAGTTTGTTTGACGTGTCCTTTTTTTGTGATCAATATCTTGCTTTATTAATTATACAAGACACAATTTCAGTGTTTGGCATATACTACAAATATTGAGTAATTAGTCATAAAAAGCAGCACTTAAACCATTACAAAATAAACTACACCTAACTCCTTAACAAAATCAAAGTGCAATATTTTGTTGTGGAAGACAGTATTACAGAACTGCTTAAAAACATTTAAAACAACTTGATTTATCATTCCTTAGAATGTAAAATATGATTTACAGGACCCCTAACCCCCAACAACTGACCATTATACTGAATTTCCCATTTCCTTAACATAAGTTCAGGTTCATCTGTAATTTAGGCTGCCTCAGGCAGTGTAACTGCATACTCTGCAAGTTTTCTTTGACATCATGTTCAGCTTATCCTGTCTGTTGCTGAACTCAGAAAAATATTTGTATGCTGATCCATAAGTGGCCCAATAATTAAACCAGATGTAGTTTACTAATAACAAAACAATGGCTGATATTTAAAACCCTGACCATTTTTCCTATGCTGGCCATACGTTAGACAATTTAGTTACTTTAAACTAGAGATGAGCTTCACCAAAGCTTGACCAAACCCAGCTTGTTTACAGTTTTTCCAGATTGACCACCCCATCTTCCTTCCTCACCTGACCCCTTACTTTTGCCTCTGGCTGATGTAGCTAAAAATCTGTCACTATCACCACTAAATGACAGATATTTGCTGGCTTCTGTAATTATAAGCAAGCCAGTTGTGATCCTGGGTGACATGGTTGACTAAATATGGGGATCATGAGTGACAATATTGACCGTATATGGAGATCGTGGGTGGCATAATTTAACGAATATAAAATCCCTGGGTGATGTCTTCTTAGCCCCTTGTTGATGGGGACAAAGGCCTCAGCCCCACATCCTATCCCCCAAAAGGGATGTGGGGGTCTGCAGGGGGGTAATTTATCAGAATCTGAAAGCTCCGTTATTTTTTAATATTAAAGCTTTTCTTTAAAAATGCTTTATTTAGCATTTTGCAGAACTATTTGCATTATTCTAGCAGTAATATTGCTTTGACTATTTCACAAACTATTGTTTTATAGCAAATCAGCTTTAATTTACTGCAACTTCTCAATAGCTGTTTGGGAACCAATGCAGTATTTGACTATAACTGTTCCTCCACACCCTCTGCATTACATCTAAGAGTTCATACTGCCATACCCTTATGATTAGTCATAGCAAGCTAGTGTTTCTCTAGGTTGACTCACACTCAGATGTGACCCTTTAATGTATTACATGTTACAAGAGAATTTTAAAGTCATGTCAACATCTGGAACTGGAACTGGTTCTTGTGTTTTCAAATAAAAGGGCACATAGCAATGTACTGATTATTTATATAAAAGTTCCAACTAAGTTAGCCTATCACTGCCTATAGATAGGTTTGAGTTAAGGCCTCATGCACACTGGGCATTTGCCCAGATCTTTTAAACACCTTTTCTCCTGACAGAGGAAAAGCCACATTTAAAACGCTCCTAAAGCCATGGTTTGCATACGTATTTAAGCATGCTCAGATCAGGTGTTTGGGCATTCATTAATTTAATTGGCCAGAATAATAACTTATTCGGGCCATTAAAATTAATGAACACTCTAGCCTAGCGCTTAGGTGCTTTAAGACATCTCTTCATGCGTTAGGCTCGTTTGGCATTTTCTTTTGTCCAAACGCTCTTCTCCAGAACACGCAAGTTAGATGCCCTTTAAACATTTATTTTTTTTACATCCAGTGTGCATAAGGGCTTAAGTTCTGCTAACAATTTCTATCAGAAGTTAAGCAATATTTGTACAAGACAGCAGTCATAATAACCATTCATAATTCACATTGTACTATGGTGAGCTCAGAAAAGTGGTTGCTGCATTTTAGCATTTTTATTATCCATATTAACTGGTTGCCGACAGCCCGCCGCAGTTATACAGCGGCAGGCAGCCGCTCCCAGGTAAATCACCGTAGCTGTACGTCGCTCTTGTACACGTGGCTTGGGGGCATGCGCGCTCCCGCCCCCACTCATCAGTGGGGAAGCCAATGCATGGGGCAGGCGGCTCTGATTGCTGCCTGACACCCACGATCGTTCCCCGCTGAGAGAGAAGGACGGTCGGCTGTTGTAAACACAGCTGACCGTTCTTCTCCCTGCAATGATCATAGAGCCCATGTGATCCTTCTATATAGGATCACATCACATATCTCTATGGTCATTTCAGAAGCCACACCCCCTCTCCCCCACACAGTTACCATCACTCCCCTAGGCTCACATTTAACCCCTTGATCACCCATAATTTTAACCCCTTCTCTGCCAGTGTCATTATTACAGTAACAGTGCATATTTTTAGCACTGATTACTGTAGTAATGTCACTGGTCCCGCAAAAAATCGCAGAGCGCCGCCATTACTAGTAGAAAAAAAAACAATAAAAATTACATAAATCTTTCCCGTAGTTAGTAGACGCGATATTTTTGCGCAAACCACTCAAAATACGCTTGTTTTTTTTTTGCCAAAAATATGTAGCAGAAAACAAATTGGCCTAAAATGTTAAACAATTTAGATTTTTACATTTTTTTTTGAGAATGTCATATAGCAGAATGTGAAAAATATTCACTCTTTTTTTGTTTATAGTTAAAAAAATTAAAATCACACAGGTGATCAAATACCACCAAAAGAAAGCTCGATTTGTGAGGAAAAAAAAGACATCAATTTTATTTGGGTAAAGTGTCGCACGACCGCGCTATTGTCTGTTAAAATAACGCAGTGCCGAATTGCAAAATAGGGCCTGTTTAGGAAGGGGACAAATCCTTAAAGTCTTAAAGTGGTTAACCACTTACCGCCCGCCCGCCGTCATATGACGGCGGGACGGTGCGGCTATTATCCTGGGCGGACGTCATATGACGTGACCCAGGAAATGCACGGCAGGCGCGCGATCGCGGGCGCGCCGCCGTGCACTGCCGGTGTCGGGGTGTCCCCGGGACACCCCCCGTCACCGGCAGGGGGGAAACAGCCACTGGGCGTGGCTGTTTCCCACGTGATCGGCTGTGTTCCAATGACACAGCCGATCACAATGGAGGCGGCCGGGAGATGACCGCGCATGCGCGATCGGGAGCGCGCAGCGCGGTCATGTCGGTGGCACTGTGTTCCGTAGGAACACAGCTGTCACCGGCAGTAGTAAACAGTCACTGACAGTGACTGTTTACTATGTGATCGGCTGTGAATCCATTCACAGCCGATCAGAAAATGTAAACAAAGAGCAGTAACTCAGTGTTACTAGCTCTTCTCTCCTCATACAGTTTCCAGTATGAGGGGAGAAGAGCTAGAAACAGTGAGTTACTGCTCTGTGTACCTGAAAAAGTAAAATCACACAAATAAAGGTCCCCCCACACAGTCCTCAGCCCCCCCCCCAATGTCACCTGTCACCCAACAGTCACCTCATCAGTGCCCAGAAATTGATACCCATAACGTTCACATGTGAGCGCAGCGATCGCGGGCAGAATCACTGCGATTCTGCCCGCAATCCAGAAATCATTGCAAATTGCGGGACGCCTGTGCGTTGCCAGTGATTTGCAATAGCACCCCAAACGCTGTGCGATGTTGCCGCCATTTCCGCCTGCCGAATCGCGGTAACATCGCGCAAACAACGCATGACGCCCAAAAAAGGTACAAGAGCTTCTTTGGGGCGTCATGCGTTGTTTGCGTGATGTTACCGCGATTCGGCAGGCGGAAATCCCAGCAACATCGCACAGCGTTTGGGGTGCTATTGCAAATCACGGGCAACGCACAGGCGTCCCGCAATTTGCAATGATTTCTGGATCACGGGCAGAATCGCAGTGATTCTGCCCGCGATCGCTACGCTCACATGTGAACATAGCCTAAAGTTCACCGGTCACCAGAGACTGCCATCAGTACCGCCGTGCACCATTGCCCGTCACCTGTCACCCATCAGTGACCATCGCCTGTCACCTGTCACCCCATCAATCACCGTCACCTGTCACCCCATCAGTCATTGTCACCTGTCACCCCATCAGTCATCGTCATCTGTCACCCTATCAATCATCGTCACTTGACACCCCATCAGTGATCGTCACTTGTCACCCCATCAATCATCGTCACCTGTCACCCCGTCAGTGATTGTCATCTGTCACCCCATCAATCATCGTCACTTGTCACCTCATCAATCATCGTCACCTGTCACCTCATCAGTCATCATCACCTGTCACCCCATCAGTCATCGTCACCTGTCACCCCATCAGTCATCGTCACCTGTCACCCCATAAGTCATTGTCACCTGTCACCCCATCAGTCATTGTCACCTGTCACCCCATCAGTCATCGTCACCTGTCACCCCATCAGTCATCGTCACCTGTCACCCCGTCAGTCATCGTCACCTGTTTGCCATATGCATGCAATCACTTACTGACCGCCTAACGACTATATGCGTCGGCCATTAAAAGCTAAATACTGGGGTTATGGCAGCAGATAGCCCCCATAACCCCGGTATTTTTTGAAACGGCGGGCGGTCGGCTTTCAGATAAGGGTGGTCCCAGTGGTGGATTTGCCGCGGAATTACCCTTACGGTGCAGGGGAAGAGGTGCCCCCCCCCCTCCTGCCGCGTCCCAGACGTTTTCCCAGCTTACCGGACCCGCCGGCAGCGGGGAAAACTATCCGGTCCCGGATCCTCAGAGACAGGAAGTCGAGTGAGGGCAAGATGGCCCTCACTCAACTCTATGGTCTTGGAGGACCGGAGCTACGTCAAAAGACGTTGCCTAGCAACCGGTTTAAAGGGCCGCTTTTTTTTTTTCCTCTTTCAACAATTTTTTTTTTTCTTTTCTTTTTTAGTGTAGTTGTGAGGTGTGAGGTCTTTTTGACCCCAGATCTCACAATAAAGAGGACCTGTCATGCCTATTTCTATTACAAGGGATGTTTACATTCCTTGTAATAGGAATAAAAATGATCAAAACATTTTTTTTTTTTAAACTGTGTAAAAATAAAAAAATAATAAATAAAATAAATAGGAAAAAAAAAAAAAAAAAAAATTAAAGCGCCCTGTCCCCGTTAGCTCGCGCGCAGAAGCAACGCATACGCAAGTCCCGCCCACATATGTAAACGGTGTTCAAACCATACATGTGAGGTATCGCCGCGATCGTTAGAGCGAGAGCAATAATTTGAGCCCTAGACCTCCTCTGTAACTCTAAGCTAGTAACCTGCAGAAATTTTTAAAATGTTGCCTATGGGGATTTTTAAGTACCAATGTTTGGCGCCATTCTGTGAGCATGCGCAATTTTGAAGCATGACATGTTGGGTATCTAATTACTCGGCGTAACATTATCTTTCACATTATGGAAAAAAATTGTGCTAAATTTACTGTTTTCTTATTTTTTAGTTAAAAAAAGTGAATTTTTTTCAAAAAAAATCGCATCTGGAAGACTGCTGCGCAAATATGGTGTGATAAAAAATATTGCAACGATCTCCATTTTATTCTCTAGGGTCTCTGCTAAAAAAAAATATATAATGTTTGGGGGTTCCAAGTAATTTTCTAGCAAAAAAAATGATTTTAGCTTGTAAACACCAAGTGTCAAAAATAGGCCCAGTCTTAAAGTGGATAAATGGACAACTTTGTGTAAAGCGCTACTTGGATGTTAGGCCTATGTGTGTGGCCAGGCTGTGAAAAAGTGTTACACATGTGGTATCGCCATACTCAGGAGGAATAGCAGAATGTATTTTGGGGTGCAAGTTTTGCTATGTACATGCTATGTGTTAGAAATATTGCATAAATGGACAGCTTTGTGTAAAAAAAAATGTGTTTTCATTTTCTTTCCACATTTTCCAAAAACTTGTGGAAAAAAATGACATATTCAAAAGACTCATTATGCCTCAAAAATTATACGTTGGGCTGTTTGCTTTCCAAAATGGGGTCATTTTATGGGGGTTTCCATTGTCCTGGTGCTCCAGGGCCTTCAAAAGTGCGATAGGTTGTCAGGAAATTATATGTGTAATTTGTGCTCCTAGAATGCCGGACGGGGCTACTTGAATGTTAGGCCTCTGTATGTGGCCAGGCTGTGAAAAAGTCTCACACATGTGGTATCGCCATACTCAGGAGGAGTAGTAGAATGTGTTTTGGGGTGTAGTTGCAAGTATACATGTGCTGTGTGAGAGAAATAACCTGTTAATATGGCAATTTGTAAAAAAAAAAAAAAAAAAAAAAAATCTTCATTTTGCAAAGAGTTGTGGGAAAAAATGACAACTTCAAAAAACTCACCATGCCCCTTATTAAATATCTTGGAATGTCTACTTTCCAAAAAGGGGTCATTTGGGGGGTATTTGTACTTTCCTGACTTTTTAGTGTCTCAAGAAATGAGATAGGCCTTCAGTACATCAGGTGTGATCAAGTGTGATCAATTTTCAATGATTCGCACCATAGCTTGTGGACTCTATAACTTTCACAAAGACCAAATAATATACACTTATTTGGGTTATTTTTACCAAAGATAAGTAGCAGTATAAATTTTGGCCAAAATTTGTGAAGAAAAATGACTAATTTGCAAAATTTTATGACAGAAAAAAAGAAAAATGCGTTTTTTCACGATATTTTCAGTCTTTTTTTATTTATAGCACAAAAAATAAAAAACCCAGTATTGATCAAATACCATCAAAAGAAAGCTCTATTCGTGTGAAAAAAAGGACACAATTTTTGTATGGGTACAGTGTTGCATGACTGAGTAATTCTCAGTCAAAGTGTGAGAGCGCTGAAAGCTGAAAATCGGTCTGGGCAGGAAGGGGGTGAAAGTGCACTGTAGGCAAGTGGTTAAAGTATCTAAAGTGCCCTGAGTTATTAGATAGTCATCAGCAGGACTCAGTCCTTCTATACGGTGCCTGGGTCAGCAGGGAGAATCATATTTGGGCAGGGAGAGTGATTGGCAGCTGAAGGCTATATTCTTCTTCTCTCCCACCTGCCGGCTTTTTAGCTGCTACAGACAGAGCCATATCATACAGGGAATCAGCTCCAGTACCCCCCCTCTCGCCACACCGATTAGCCTCACTCTACACCATATGCTTCCCACTGCTGCCCCCCTGTGTGCCCCCCTTTCTCTGCAATGCTTGCGGGTTCCCTCCTCTCTTTCCTGCCAGCAGCTGAAAGCACACAATACGTTCCTTCAAGATGGACACAGGGGGAAGCGTCCGGAGAATATATCAGGTTTACCAGGCCCTTCTTTTATTAAATGAACACAACGAGCAATTGGTACCAATCATTTACTGTGTTAATTCATAACTGAAGCATAAATGACCTAACCCACCTGGGGCATTAGTATCACAAAGCTGTAACATAAATATATGTAGCACCCTACATATATAGGAAAAAAGCATCTACTGCTCCTTCTGCTTATCAGGGGAGCCTGATCTGTTAGGTTGCTTGTTGCATTTCTCCAGGTGTGATTCACTGGGTCTAAGGGAGTGTCCCCACTGTGTCCAATGAGGGAGCTTGTTGGACAGTGAAGGAAACCCAGCCACTGACACGTTGGCTTTTGTGGGAGTCTCAGTGGGAGGGCATTCATGCAATGCATCCTGGAATTGCTCATAAAAGCCGGGGGGACATGTGACAGGGGTCTTTGGGGGGAAGCAGAGTCCCAGGAGGAGGCAGATGGCTGGTCTCTCCTCCTGCTGTGTATGAGGAAAGTGGTCTTAGGCAGTCGGCTTAGTGAACTAGGTGTGGAGCTGAGCTGCAGAGGATCCAGTGTAGCTGATGGTGGAGTTGCTGGCAGAGTCTCTCAGGAAAAACGGTGCCTGTGAGTACTGTGGGACTTGCCAAAGGGTCAGCCCAGGAAGGGGACCACTCCAGTGAAATAAGGGGATAAAGGAGGTAGCTCACACAGAGAGAAGTACAGTAAAGGGGGTGCAGTGTAAAACCCTAAAGAATAGGGATAAAGGGGGTGCCTAGTTGGGCCCTGAAGAGCGATTCACAGAGCAATACAAGTCCATTAAATTCTTCACTGTTAGTGACAAGGTGAAGCAGCGGCCTTGCCGCACTCAGTTATCTTTAGACGTCCCAGCAAATTGTGCATAGTTTATTCATGTTGGAGCATCCCATTCATCCCTTCTCCTATCCAAGTCCTACCTCAAATAAAACTACAAAAAAACAAAACCCCTAGACTGTTTCTTGACTGAGCCAAGCACTTTGAAAATGCTAAACTGTGATGTTGTTGCTATGGGTAACCCAGGGGAATCTGTAACCAGCAGCTCCCAATGGAGTAGTGCTACATACATTTTTGGCTTAAGCTGAAACCTTGAAAACCTTCAGGAAGGAAACATTTATAACAGGGCAACATTTTTTAAATAACCTAACTGTTGTTTTTCCTGCCTCCAGCAGTGTCCAGAGGCATCCACTGACATTAGATTGTTGCCCAAATTGCAGATGACAGTTGTGTTAGATAGATATACAGATGATCTCATGTTCATTGCGGCAAGCCAGCCACTATTTTTTGGTGGGTTGCCTTTCTGCTACAGACACCATGTGCCTATACCACTTAAAATTGCTAGGTTGGCAGAGCATAAATGCAAGCAAGCAAGCTAATAAAGGACTATGCAGCACTTTGAAGCTTTGCTTTTTCAGGCAGTTGGATCATATCTGCTAATCTTGATGTGCTGGGCTGGTATACTTATTGAGGGGCTCCTTGTCATTTTTTTTTTCTTATTAAAAGTCAGATTAGGTATTTGTGAATCGCAGACAGCTCCATAAAGACCTATTCTGGGTCACATGTCTAACTTTGCAGATCCATTCCTCACTTTTCTAGCTGTTGGCTTTTCTGCATCTGGCCTTTTATTTACTTTTTTTTAAAAAAATCATCTTTGGTATTTCTGGGCATGAGCAGTTTATGACAGAGACAGTCATCAGAATTCAGCTATTCCCAAGGTAAACTTCATACACACATGGCTGCAAAGGTGCAGTGAAGCGGCAAGATTTCATAAAGAGGTGTGAGAGTTAACTCTTAGAGATCATTTCTCTCATCATTATTCCCATTTATTCATTTTTCAGGAGGCAAGTCACCGTAGAACCCAAAGAGGCACTAAAATAAACTTAGTGTTCTAAGATCAGGGGTTGATCAGTATTACATGGTCAAATATATGTTAGGTAGGTTTCGATTTTATTAGGATGTTATATAGCTATTTTCTAAAAAATCAGCTATGTTTAATTAAAGGAATTTCGCTGCTAGGCAAAGTGTTGGAAATGTATATATATATATATATATATATATATATATATATATATATATATATATATATATATATATCTACTAGAGCTAGATACAACCTACAGATAATTGTCCATAGGGGGAATTTTTTAAAACTGGAGCAGAAAGAATCTGGAAAAGTTGTGCATAGCAAGCAATCAACTTCTATTTTTCATTTTCAAAGCTTGTTCAGTTAAGCTTTGAAAATGAAAGATAGATGATTGGACGCTGGAAGGCAACCAATCAGCCCTGATTGGTTGCCCTGATTGGTTGCTGATTGGTTGTCTTCGGGCACGCCGGAAAATCCATAGACGGCAAGTGCGGCTCACCCTATGTCTCACCCTGCGGTCCTAGCCTCAGTCTGACTTCAGACACACCACCCCACTTCCTGTGGGACAGGAACTGGAAGGACACAGAGGATTACTGACCATCAGCGGTGGCCCCATGCAGAACATGGATGCCGGAGGACCCATCCACCCACATTTATCTACTCTGATATAAGTTTTTAAATGTACCTTGCTCTTAAATGTTACAGTCTTTACTCAGAGGCGCCTGTTTTCTCTCTTTGTGTCAACTCAGTATTGAATCCTATGGACTAAGACTGGGATGTCATTAACCACTTGCCTACCGGGCACTTTCACCCCCTTCCCATCCAGGCCAATTTTCAGCTTTCAGTGCTCTCACGCTTTGAATGACAATTGCGCAGTCATGCTACACTGTACCCATATGACATTTTTATCATTTTTTTCACACAAATAGAGCTTTCTTTTGGTGGTATTTAATCATCTCTGGGTTTTTTATTTTTTACAAAAAAAAAAAGAAAAAAGACAGAAAATTTTGAAAAAAAAAAAAGTTTTTCTTATTTTCTGTGAGTAAATGTTGAAAATAAATACATTTTTCTCCTTCACTGATATGCGCTGATGAGGCGGCACTGATGGGCACTGATAGGCTGAACTGATGGGCACTGATGAGGTGGCACTTATGGACACTGATGAGGTGGCACTTATGGGCACTGATGAGGTGGCACTGATGAGGAGGTACTATTATGACGCACTGATGAGCACTGATAGGCGGCACTGATAGGCGGCACTGATGAGCACTGATAGGCGGCACTGATGAGCACTGATAGGTGGCACTGCTGGGCACTGAGAGGTGGCACTGCTGGGCACTGAGAGGCGGAACTGACGGGCGGCACTGATAGGTGGCACTGATGGGCACTGGTGGGTGGCACTGATGGACACTGACGGGTGGCACTGATGAGCACTGATGGGCGGCACTGGTGGGCACTGACTGGCAGCACTATGGGCACTGATTGTGGGCACTGATGGGGGGCACTTATGGAGGGCACTGTGGGCACTGATGGTGGGCACATTGTTTTTTTTTTTACCTCTGTAGTAATCAGGGCACTGGTGATCAGTGCCCTAATTACATTCCACTGTGTCCCCGACGGCTGATCGGTTCTCCTCCTTCCTCACACTGCAGTCTCCGTGTGAGGAAGGAGCGCTGGCGATGAGAGATGATCTCATATGTTTACATATGAGATCATCTCTCATTGCATGGGCCGATCACGCGGTAAATGGCCGCTGTGATTGGCCATTTACCACGATCTGTGATTGGCTGTGTCCAAGGGACACGGCCAACACAGATTTTCCCTGATGCGCGCTCGTGGGAGCGCGCGGGGAGACTGTCTCTGGGAGGCCGTATAAAGACGGCCTCCCGGAAATTAGAGCCCGCGCTGTAGCCGTACTTCGGCTATAGCGCGGATGGCAAGAAGTTAAAGTTCGTGTGCTTGTAAAGGCAGGCGTTCCAATACTTTTGGTAATATAATGTGTGTATGATGTTGAATTTTATATGTGCAATTCTTATATGGCCGCAACCTTTGACATACATAGGTCCTTTCATTTTTAAGAAATATATAATTTTAAATATGTTGCATCAATAAAAACTGACATTTTTATATAAAAACACTTGTTATGTAGCCTATAAAGTCCCAAATACTGGAGGGTATTCTTGGTTCATGCAGATTTTTGGGATGTTGGCTAACTGTTTGCACCATAATTTATCTTTCAATGTCTTACTTTGCTTGTCAGGCATTTGCCTGGAACAAATACAGTACGAAAAACATGGCTTTTGAAGCGATCGGACGATACTCTAATCGTTATTACAGAGCCAATCACAACAATTTATGTGAAAAAAAAAAAAAACGGTGGGACCACCGTGATAGTTTTTCATGTACGATACCAGATTGTGCTTATTTTAGTACAGTTGTCATTCGAAAATACAATACAAACACACTACAACACATTACATCGCTTACAAATGTTTATTCTGTTGTATGAGAATTTTCGTAACTTTAGTAAACTCTTAATTTTTGAAATGAGACTAGCATGCAAAAAAAAAAAAAAATGAACGTTCATTCGTCTGATAATCTCATCGTGTGTATTTAGGCTTATGTCAGGTCTGCAATTCCAACTTTTTTCCAGTCAGTGGCTCACTATGTAATGAAGCTGTATATCTAACATAAGAGGTTTCTTTAACTAGAAAGTAGATGTTAACTGACTAAGCAGATAAAATTTACTTTTTCAATTTCTTTCTGGCTTAAGGTGTGTATACACAAGAGACTTAAAGAATGACTGTGTTTTTTTAATGTGAAGACCATTTAAGACCTGTTGAAAAGCATATTACAATGTCGTATTAGGAATATATCCTTAGTGACACACACAAGACTTCTGATACAAGCCCTATGGAGAAATCTGTCTGAAAACAATCTACTCTTGTTAAGACAAATTGCTTAGCTGGCAAAAACATGCAGCAGAGTTCAAGAACCCTTTACACATACAGAAAGATATGTTTTTTGCCTGGTACAGAACAGGCAAAACCAAGCAAAGAGCAAAGTGTAATAACCCAGAACAATTCGTCTTCCAGTGATCGGACTATGGAAGGCTGAAATCCCTTGCAATCAGTTGCATGCAATTTGTTTTATCTGTTTTTGCCGTATACTTATCTAAAGAATGATACTTGTGTTTCCATCATCAATCATTTTATACTAATGCCTCGAACAAACGTTCAGATAATCGTACGACTAATCGTTCACATTTTGTTGCATGATACTAATATCGAATTCAATAATGCGTACTTAGCGTATGATTTTTTTTCCTACGATTCTGGAAAAGCTTCCTGGTTGTGTAGCACTGGCTACGTATCAGATAGTGCAAAACAAAAACAATGGCTTTTTCCAGATTCTTTTTGTGTTTCTGATCATGCGTGGTCTTGGTCTATCGATTTTTAGCGGACGCATACTGTATTGATTAAACGATTGTCGTTCACTAGGCTATCGTACGACATACGTTTTCGTGTTTGTCCCTTCGGATTTTGTTGGACAAACTGTCGTGATCGGCTGTCTAAAGCTGTGTGCTAACGATCAGATTATCGTGTGATCAAGTCGAAAGCAATTTTTCCTTACGATTTTCTGAACGTGTGTACGAGGTATTACATATGTAAGAAAAAGTTGTACACTACAAGTTGATTTACCATCTGCAGCTCCAATGGCTCAGTAATCCTATATAACACCATAAAACCTTTAAGAAAAACCAGTAGCTCCCTAGGCCCAGAAATGTTATCCTGTTTATTTAAAAGATAAAAAATAAGTTCCTCTAGCCAGCAGACATGCAGACGCGGTGGACAAAGGTGGGAAGAATCTGTGGATTTGCGGCATGCAGCCCTTACTACAGTAATACCTTGGATTGCAAGCATAATTTGTTCCGGAAACATGCTTATAATCCAAAGCGTTCTTATATCATAGAAAATTTCCCCATAAGAAATAATGGAAACTCAGATGATTCGTTCCACAACCATTTATTCATACAAAATGATTATACAAAATGGCAATACAAAACACAGTATAAAGTGTACTGTGTAATTTGGCCTGTGTCAGGTGCCCGCCCCCTCCCTTTCTAATGCTGAAAAAACTTTTAATATCTTTTATAATCCTCCTTGTTTCCCAATGCTAGGTGCTCCTGTCACTGTTTTATAAAAAAAATGCTGGCTTTACCCGATTTCAGAGCGCTATGTGACCGGCCGGCTCTCGCCTCCTCCCTTCCTGAATGACGTCAGCGGGGGGAATCTCAGCTCCGCCCGCTGCAGCTGTCAGGGGGGGAGAGGAGAGAGGCAGCAGGTCACGTGATGGCCGATCGGCGCTCTGAAATCAGGTAAAGCCAGCATATTGTTTATTTAACACACTGACAGGAGCAGCTAGCATTGGGAAACAAAGAGGATTGTAGCCACATAGCAGTGTGGGTTAACAAACACTTTAACATTGTAAGTGTCGTTCTTTTTTTTACATTAAAACTACTGCTCGGATATTGCTCAATTATCAAGACAGCGCTCACAAACCAAGGCAACAATTTAAAAAAAACTTTGCTCGTCTTTTAAAACGCTTGTAAACCTTTTTACTCGTAAACCAAGGTTTTAATGTACATTCGGAGAAGAGAGTTTACCCATCAAATCAATTGGTAGAAAAGATGCAAGGACAAAACATAATGAGTGATGGCCTATAGAGCATACAGCTGAATACATGTGTCTACAAAGCATTGCGAAAAGGGTGGTATGAATGAATCTCATATGAACTATTGGGGTTTACATCAAATGGTATGCATTCCAAAATTTGGAAATTATGGGTTTTATAAGTTTGTCTGACCACTGGTTTTTGCCCAGTTTGTTATATGTTTGTTACAAGTTTGTAAGTTTGTCTGACCACTGGTTTTTGCCAAGTTTGTTATACTGCAGTAACACCTACAAAGGTGAATGCCCTAAAGGCTTGCATTAGGGGTAAAATATTTGTACCCCCAACTATTTATTTTTCATGCATAATGGTCAGTGTATCTTTTTTTTTTGCTGCTTTCATGAGCTTGTCAACATTTCTTCAGGGATCAGCATACTATCTTTTAATTGTATTTTATGCAGTGGTATACGCTACAAATGATTCATAGGTAATATGTCAGTTATATGAAAAATATACTCCCAGGTAAGGGGAGTAGGCATGTGTTTTGTGTAAAATCCTTTAAAAAACCTTTATTGAGAGTAACAGAAAAGCTTTAATTGTTGGCTTATTATAAATTTTTTAGCATCCCCATGGACCCTGGAGTTTAAGGCCCCATCCAGCTGCCCATTTTACCCTTATTACAATCCACCAATTTGGTGGACTTTTCTGTTTTTCCCAGCAGCTGCTGATTATCTTGCTTTGTCTGTAATGGGTAACTTACTTTGTTCCCAGTGTATTTCATTATAGATGCTTATGTATTACTTTAAAAATTTCAGATTGTTAGAGATGAAAAGGATAAATGATCCTTATGCACTGGCATGATTAAAAACAGCAAGATATGATGTCTGTATGGGCTGATTAGACGTGGAAGAGGATCCTTCATCAGGATGTGCATATATACCATTGCTAGCTCTAGCAGTGCTTTTTCTGACCTTTGTGTCAGCTGCTCCAATTCACTCTCTGGGTTAGCCTGTACAGAACACCATCTTCATTATTCTTTGGAGTTTAACGCTCATTGTTTAGATTTTTTCATTTTTGACACAAAGCAGATCATATGTAAATCCTAGTTTGTATAACCACTTTCTCCATTCAGCATTGCTTCACACACATATGGGGAAAAAATGACAAGGAGCAAGTGGTTAATGTTTAACACTTTTATGATATAAACAAATGGAATTATGGAATATTTAAGAACGTTGCAACCTGAGCACAGTGAACCACTTCCTGGTGGTTTCTGAAAAACAGGATTGTCTTTCCAATAACTATATAATCCTTTTCTGGTTTGAGTAACTTAACAGGGAGCCACAGCTAGTGAGAGCCAGTAGCATCTGCCATTTACGACATGGTTTTAGTAGATCTTTTAGCTTTAGAAGCTGATAACTTTCAGGGGTTTATTTAATGTTATGTGTAAGGGTATGGCTTAGGTTGTCATTAGGGTAATTAGGGTAATGGTCAAGATTTAAAGGTGGAGGTGAGGTGGAGAGATGGGGTGGTGACATCATGATCTTCACCTCATCCAATCAGAGAATGGTTTACATTCATTGAGAAAAAATGCAAAGCATTCTGTGAAGGGAATGCAAAGACCTTGAAGACAGCGGTGACTACTCCAGTAATTCTCCACCACCACAACGGCCATACCCTTACACAACCTAAGCCATACCCTTACACAATGTTATGTGTAAGGGTATGGCTTAGGTTGTCATTAGGGTCATTAGGGTAATGGTCAAGATTTAAAGGTGGAGGTGAGGTGGAGAGATGGGGTGTTGACATCATGATCTTCACCTCATCCAATCAGAGAATGGTTTACATTCATTGAGAAAAAATGCAAGGCATTCTGTGAAGGGAATGCAAAGACCTGGAAGACAGCGGTGACTACTCCAGTAATTCTCCACCACCACAGCGGCCCCACAGGTATGGAATATATACTGTATATTTACATTGGTCCATATCCGGAGTTCAGTTTTATTTGTGAAATACTCACTATTGAGAGAGAAATGTGAACCCTGAAACGGTATGTATAGCCATTGTTTACCAAGATAGGTTCAGATGAATCTGTGGTGTTTATATTTGATGCTGTATTAATAAAGCAGCACACTGACAATTTGGTTATCCCACTTTCCTTAAAGGAGAAGAACAGCCAAAGCTTATTTGGCCGTACTTTTCCTGTGGATAACAGAAGTGCAGTTTGTTCTTCACTCTTGTGACTCGTTTTCTGCAGACATCACTAAGCCGGTCCAGGCTCGGGCAAGATCACGACAATGAAGTCAGGATCCACCCACATGCCTGTACTGGCACCCCGCTTAGCCTCTCAGCAATGGTCTGTGTTTGATTGCTCGATTCTCAGTCTTAGAGCCAGCGGGGGACAGATACAGCATCAGAGCGATGCTGCATCCACCTAGGTAAGTATAATTCAGAAAATCCCATAACCCCATACTTCTCTTTTAATGGCTTCAAAGGTTTTGTTCCCACCAGCCACACCAAATGCATTTAATTTTATTTGGGTTCCCAGCAAATGCTCTGCCATTCCGACCAGTGAAAAATACTAGAAGATTTAACTAGCTCCGGACTAGATTTGTACTAGTGTGTGTATATGACTTCTGTTGAACTTTAGCCTAGTGTTTCGTTTTGGGCCCAGGGACTGATTAATGAAGAAATAATTCTTACTATATTAATAGGACGCAGAGTGCAGATCACGTAACAGTGCCTAGCATGCTTCCAAAGCAAAGCTAATGGCTGGTCATTATGCTGACAAATTAGCAGCTGTATATATCCTAAAAATTAATTTTTCATTTTTTTGTAAGTGTTTATAATGCTTCATTTGTTTCCATTCCTCAGACACCATAGCCCTTGCTGATGTCACTATTTATTTGCTACTTGTAAGTTACCATTTGTATACATTGAGCCATGTATGAGCTGGGACAACTCAGGTCATGTTATGCTCCATGCAGCATGCACTGTGACACATAGAAATGTGGAGTATTTCTCGAGGCGTGTGTGCTTTCAATCTGGCAATGGAAATACAACCCTCAATGCGTTCCTTTGTTATGCCTTACCAAGTTTTATTTGTGTTGTTTTACAATATATAGCAGATGTGTAACGGTATTCTCAGACTTGTGACATTTAAACTTTGGGGGGAAGGTTTATTTTCTTCCCATATAAACACTGCACTGCGGCAGATACAGTTTCTAACTCATTCTTTTGTTTTAACACATGTAGCAACATTGGTCATAATAGCAGCAATGTCAGTGTCATAATGACTGAATAAAGCTTTATGTAGTCAGTGGGAGTTATTCATTACAGGCCAGAGTGACATAAAAGAGGAAATTTAGAATTATGAGTCCACTCCATTCCATTTAACTCTAAGATCTGTAGTTGTCTGACTGGCATAGTTTTTTTTAGAAAGTAGTTGTTGCCAAATACTCCCTGACCCCAGGCACAAACGACATGTAGGTCTCTTTTTCCAGCTGAGCTGAAGGTCAGAAGATCAGAATTCACCAGTCAGGGTTGTATTTCTGCATAGCCAACATAGGCCATGGCCAAGTACAGCAGGGCTGACAGGGGAAGCATACAGACACCCACACATCTTACTGATGTCTGTAAGTAGCACATTCCCATGTATAATGAAAAGTTCCAGACTGCGTATATAGCACTGCTTGGGAGTTTAGGTGCCTAACAGGCAGCGTTGTCAGCGCCCTACAGAAAGTTAGAAGCTCATTGCATATCTGGTAGACTTCTATATTTATGACGTTTTTATAATACAAAACATTGGGAAATGTGTAAATACTGCATTGCAGAATTGTACTGATATTCTTTTTTATTTTGTCCAGACTAGTGATGAGCTCATATGTGTATATGAGCCCTTAAAGTGTATGTGTGGACTAGGGATGAGCTCAGGCATGTTCAAATCCCATGTTCAAATCCTCCTTCCTCTAATGCGCCTCTGAAGTTGCTGGCCTTTGTTAGGCATGCACCCATTGAACACCTCCTCACAGTGACCCAATGTTGACCCGTCAAGGAATTGGAGGTCCATTCTATTGAGAAATTTGGGACTGGAACCTTTACAAGCATCAGGATCAAACAAGTATCAATGTCATGCACCCCATGGGGAACTGATGCCAGTATTCTTGACTTGTTCATGTGAACTATATGGAACTGAGCTGGGTTTTTTTTTTGGGGGGGGGGGGGGTTGGAAGAGATGGACTGACAAATTCTATCGTTCATGGATACAGGGAATGACCTACATTATTCTGGTCGATTGCTGGAGTGCGAGGAAGGCTAAAAAATGCTTGCGGTTATAGATGGAATGGATTTTGCTCATACGTAACTGTACCTGACGCTATCCCAAGCCTCTAACAACACCTTTATACCCTAGCTGTCCCCTTGAGAATCATTCTGAGGGGGAGGGTGGTCTAACCAGCTTTTGCCTAAGACTTCTCATTGCATTTTGTCCACACTATGAATTATTTCAAAAGATTTCCATGTTTCCCACATATATCTACTCAGCACAGCCACAAATTGGCTCTCAATTTTCCATGTTGAATAAATCAGGTTCCTTGTGATGTACATGTATCAACATATGGACTATTACCCATGATGGGGAAAATCACCCCATAATTCCTATAAGGATACTGTCTGTATCTTATTTGTATATATAGAAACATCAATTGTGATATCACTTATTACGTTATTGGGTCACCGTGCCTTTATATGTGAGTTAGGTGTGGTTTTAGGTGCATGTGGGATTATGTGTTTGGTTACCTTTTTAGTAAAGTCTAACATATTTCTAGCACTTAATAACATTTAGGTTTGACTAAACAAAGTGAGTTGTAGTACTCTTTTACCATTTATCACTCATTGAGAATGGTTGAGTCAAAAAATTGGTCCTTTATTCTCAGTTCTGTTTATAACTTTCATTTGAACAGACAAGGACTCACTGCTCAAGGTGGTGTAATTGCCTGATGACTCACACAGGTGCATGCCCCGGCTCGCCTCCGTGAAAATTTGATAAAGGAAAAGGAATTGGCAGCACTCCAGGTTGAGTCAAAATCCAGATTTATTGACTGGACATCCAAATATGACAATCGTGACAAGGTAGACGCGTTTCACACACTGACTGTGTGCTTAATCAGAGGTTTATTTTTTTTTTGGGAGAGTGCATGTCAGACAGAGGGTCAGGATCCCTGCAGCCTCATGGGACAGCTCAGTGCAGTATGAAAACACCTTCTATAAGCTTCACAAGGAACTAACTAATAGAAATCACAAGACTGCTAATGTATATGCTGCTAGCAAGAAAATTTATTTATCAGTTTATATTTACTAAATGATTGCATTTCCATGTTCTGTGTACTGTGGGAGACCAGATATAGTGAATACAGGGTCCTAGGTTTAGTAACACTTTAAATAATATGGTTAATATATATGGGATATTTCAAATCTTATAGGATCTAGTTTGAAGGATTAGAATTTATAGGGTCCCATTTTAGAGATAGCCAAATCCCAGTTTGAACCCACCTGAGTGAGCCCACCAGGAAGATGTCACCTGTGTTGGTCCAATCATAAGCGCCCAAAGCTTTCCCTGCTCCACAGCTGCACATACAGAATAGGCATAAATGCATAATTTTATAAATGCAGCTGTGGGGTGGAGGATGCCTCAGGTGCTGATGATTGGCCTGTACAGATGACAGCTTCCTGATGGGCTCACTCAATTGGGCTCAGACTGGGATCTGAACATGCCTGAGCTCATCCACACATACACTTTAGGGGCCCATGTACATGGAGCTCTAAATACATCACTTATACAGGCATTGAGTGTTTTTTTTTTTTTTCAGCTTGTAAAAGCACCTCTATGAAAGCCTGTGTCCATGCCCACATGGGCGTTTATAGGCATATTTGAAGAGGAATGTGTACAGGCAGAAACACCACCCTACCAAAGGCGTGTTCTTGACAGCAGCATTTTTAGCAGAAAAAAAAACACATGAATGAGAAAAGCAGATATAAATGTATCTAAACATGCTTAAACACTATGTAGAAAAAAATGTATTCACGTAAATGTATTGCGATGGCCAGAAGAAATTACTGTTCTGGGCAGTAGAATCCATACACACAAAAACGCTATATGCAATTAAACATGCCTAAATGTGTGCAATACAGTAATCCCCCGCTCAGTCGCGGTTCAGTTTTTGCGGTCCCGGTAATTCGCGTTTTTTTTGTAATGTTATTTTACTATATAAATCATTAAAAATGAAATATTTTTGTGTTTTCCATAGCTCTTGCTATGTCTCTTAGTATCTTTTATGTGTTTAAATTAGTTTCTATTGTTTTAAAAGTGTGTTTAAAGACCTTAAAATGCTTCTACACGTACAGTGACAGTAAAATAAACATGCCTACAATGCATTTTAATAGGGTTTTTCTATTTCGCGGAATTACACTTTTCGCGGCTGGGTCCAGAAAGTAACCCCCACAATCTTTGTCTTCCTATTTTTTTCTTCTTTTAGCTGATTAACTTGTAACTATGTAACTAAAAAATATTAAATTACAAAGCAGTTGGAAATGGTTTACTATGCTGCCCATTTACACCAAAGAGAAAAGATAAAAAAAAAAAGAATTTTAAAAGAACGACTGAACAATGAGCATTGCCTTTCCATGTGCTTGTCTGGCTGGCTTTGGTTCTGGGGGCATGAATGACCGTGCATGATAAAAAGAGACCGGGAATGAAAATAAACAAATAACCACGTGGTGATTTTAAGGGAAAGCAGCACCAGCAAACTGTAAAATGCAGTCAAATCGAGCGCCATTTTTTTTTGTTCAAAAACTATTTGAATTATTGCAATGCACAGTTTTATTCAAAATGCAAATAAAGAGTTAAAAATAAAAAAGACCAATGCAGGATCCATATGCAGAGGGAAAGTCTACCACTGAGTGGAGAATCAGGCAAGTTTAAGAGCTTTCTCTCCCCACTACCATCCCCTAATTTCCTTTAGCCTCTTTTATCTGTGTACTGTCTACATGCATGTATTCCAGCGATGGCTGCAAGCATTTATCAGGGTGGGTTTTCTAATGGTGACAACAATGAATTGTGACCGTGTAATGTGTGTTTAAATTACTGTGTGACAAAATTACATTGTAAAAGCACCATTTGGAGACGGGAACAGAGTATTTTCACCCTATAAAAGAAAGTGCCTAAACATGGATGTTTTTGGCAGGATTACCGAATAGTGATTTACTGAAAGCTGCAGATTTAAAAATATTAAAAATTACTTTTGAAATTTCATTAAGCTTATATGAGAATTTAGTGATTGGTTTACATAAACTTCCACTAGAAATATAACATTTTCTTCTTGCATTCGAGTCTCAAGTTAACATTGTAAAACAGCCTTTAGGGTCTGAGACAGGAGAGAGGTGTCACCTGTATCTGCTCTTTGAGAGACATATGTTGTTTCATAGCTAGCCTTAGAAATACATGTTTTATGAAATCTCACTATAGGTGCCATCTCATGTTTATAATATAAAACCAGAACACGGGCCTAAGGCAAAATCTATACTAAAAAGTACTACAGAAGAAAATAGGCACTTTGAGCTAGGTAATCCATTGCATTCAGTCAATCTTCGTTTGAACAA
Source organism: Pelophylax lessonae (assembly GCF_965119305.1). Classification (NCBI taxonomy): domain Eukaryota; kingdom Metazoa; phylum Chordata; class Amphibia; order Anura; family Ranidae; genus Pelophylax; species Pelophylax lessonae. The sequence continues at coordinate 383,079,939 of NC_138772.1, forward strand.
CATCCGATCCCTGTGGAAATTCTCTATAAGTCCTGTCAGACTTGTAGAAGCGTGTTACTGGAATGTTTTCACTGCAAGATACTTATGTGTTATCTGAGGCTTGCATTGTCAATGGTAAGTATTTTCTAGATTCCCCTAAAACAACCACAGAGCTTTAAGACAAGGTGTTATTAAGTACTTAAAGTAAACCTGTCATGAGTGAAATATGGAAGCTGCCATTGCAGACCTAATTATGAAAAAAATGTTTGCTGGCAATTTTGCTGACCCACTAGATTTAAAAGATAACTAAAGGCAAAACTTTTTATTAGTTTTGGATAGAGTGGAGATTGATCAGAACACCTGTCAGGATCTTATTGCTGTCTGTGCTCCCTTTAGGGAGATTCACTCTCTTTATTTGTCATATATACGATTACAGGCAGTCCCCGGGTTACAAACAAGATAGGGACTATAAGACGAATTGGTTTGTAACTTGGAACAGGTACATTTTTTAAGTGTAGCCCCAGCCAAAAGAATACATTTTTTGGATAGCATAGGGAAGGGTTAACAGTACCATTTGTTTTGCTGTCTGTTCCTCTGTTCAGAAGATTTCCCCTCACTTTCTGTCCCTATGACTATTGTATTTTGAAAATTTTTGGTTGTTGTGGAAACAAGGATTGGTGATAAAGCTTCAGTGGAGACACCTTTTTCTCATGAAAACTCTTACAGGAGGGAATTTACCTTCCTAGGGGGAGATTATTTCTCACTTCCCGTTGTGTCCCTCCGTTTGTAAGTAAGTCAGATGTTTGTAACCCGGGGACCGGCTGTATCATTGAAAGTAAAAGAAATTCCCAAATTTTGTGTTGTCCCCAGAACAGTGATAGTGGGGTAATTTTCCAAAGGGGACACTAGTTCTGGTGACATGGGGGCCCCAAGAATTTCCTAATTTGCAGGGATTTCCCCACTTCCTGTTTTTGCTATGGGCCAGAATGTGAAGGGAAATCTCCCCACTGGGACAGAAATGGCAAAAAATTGCAAAAAAATAATTGATAGGAAAGGGGTTATATCTGTCTCTTGCTCTATCCAAAATGAAAAAAAAAAATGTTTTGCCTATAGTTCTACTTTAACCCCTTCCCATATTGTAAAGTAATTGCCAGGCGGAGTACTGTTGTTCTGGGAGGCCACGCTTTGCCGCAATCTTTCACCCACTGTGTCTAATGGCACAACCACTTGACAGATCACTGTACAGGTCAATTATGATTTGATCACTGTGGCCAATCACAGCAGAACACATGACAGTTGTACATAATAAAAAGGCTTTGTTATATGTCTTTCTTTGTGTACTATTGTGATGATCTCTGTGATTGGACAGTTAGAGACAGGGCCAATCACAGCCCATCTGTACCATGTGATTAGCTGTGGCTAATCACAGCTAATCACAATAGTATACACTGAATAAGTAGTTTTCATTCAGAAAAAACGGTTGTTTATAACTGTAAAATGCACAGTTGTAAGCATTTATAGTGTGTGAAAAAAAATCCTGATCACCTCCCAGAGAAGTACAGTGTTATTGTATTTAAACATACTGTCACCAGTCAGTGTAATTTTTTACCAGCACACCAGTTATATGATGACGCTGTACTGCACTGATGACAGTATGTAAAAAAAATGTAATTTCTTCATTTTCCAAAAAACTGTGACAAAAAAATTACAACTTCAAAAAACTAGCAATTTTTCTCCTCCTACTAAATGCCTTGGACTGTCTACTTTCCAAAAGGGGACATTTGGGGAATATTTGTACTGTTCTGGCAACTTTGGGCATTAAGAAATGAAATAGGTCATCGGTACATCAAGACTGATCAATTTTCAGATATATATACCATAATTTGTGGACTCTGTAACTTTCCTACAGACTAAATAATATAGACTGATTTGGGTTATTTTCACCAAAGAAATGTTTAAAAAAAAATGTGGTATTTTTTCGTTTACTTTGCAAAAAATAAATACCAGCAAAAGAAAGCTCTATTTGTGTGAAAAAATAATACAAACTTCATATTGGTACATGACCATGCAATTGTCATTCAAAGTGTGACAGAGCTGAAAGCTGAAAATTGGCCTGGGCAGGAAGGGGGTAAAAGTGTCCGGTGTTGAAGCAGTTAACGTAATCTTGCCATAATAGGGACAATTCAAGCTGAGATATCTTAAAGAAAAATCTCATGTTATAATTTGTTAAGCGCTGCGCAAACTGTTGGCGCTATATAAATCCTGTATAATAATAAGAATAAATAATGATCAGTAGTTCTAGATAGATCTAGACAGCAGAAGTTATAAGCTAACCTCAGCTTTTCCAATATAAATGCATTTTTCATCATATGTTCGGTTAGAACTGCCCAGTTTTGTGACAGGTTTACTGGAAACCTGTGCCTAAAGAAATATCAGGCCTGCCATTTCATTCCCGTCTCCCAAATGCAGGTTCCCTTATTGTTTTGCAGATCTAAAGGCTTCCAGACTTTAACATTTATCCCTGAATAAAGTTTGCAGATCAGGAGTTCTGCCTTCTCTCTAATCACATCTGCCGCATACTTGTTCAGGGTTAGTGACTATTGAAACCAGAGACAGTCAGGCAACTATTATTTCCAGAAGCAGCTCAGCTATAGTGGCAACCAAACATCTTTTAGCTCATGATTTTTTAATACTTTATAAGTTACTGACTCAGCAAAAAATACCAGAAAAATCAGAAGTCCTAATTTGCATACATCTTCCAGACCAGTGTATCAAAGGTGGGACAAACAAAATGTATAATGAAGGTATACTGGACAGCCACTAAAATATCTAGTGAATATTTAAAATGAACAGACACACCAAGAGCAGTTTTGATAAAAAGCATAAAACAAAACTTTACTTGACATCAAAATACATAAAGCTTCTTACACATAAAAGTTACCATAAACATTAACAAGACTCAAACATACACTCCTATTCCCAATATCCCAAAGAAAGGTCAAACAATACTTAAGTCTACCAACAGCTTGCACTCGTTATCTGGAATAGGACAATGAGGAGGTTTTTTGCGGCATGCTTTCCTTCCACTGCTCCAAAAAACAAACCTCTCAAAACCAACCTCTCTCCCTCATGCTAGTGACTCTCTTTTCAAGTCCTCTATACCAGAGACCACCAAAGGATGTGGTGTGTCCTTTCGACTACTCACAGATTGTCTTGTGAATGATGTCAGCAAGACATGGTTGCACTTTCCCCCAAAACCACATGGTCTATTGGATATGCAGCAGCCATCTTTACACAAGCTCACTAACCCACCTGTGGGTGAGAGATATTATTACACATGTATGGGAACATTTGTCAGAAATCAGTTAAATCAGTTAAAAAATATCCACAACTGATGCAACCAGTGATTTAAAATATTGATGTTAGTGGGCGATTATGAAAGACAAGCAACTGGCATCTTCATTAGGAAGCATCCAGGATGGTAACTTCTGACATGAAAGCCTTCACTTTCATGATGATAAGTTCAGTTATGCTGGTAGGTTATTTGCACCAGTTAAAAAGGAAGATAAACTCCACTTTTGAACTCATACCTACAGGTAAGACAATAATAAGGCTTATATGAATAAAGCCAGCACACGAAAAGTCTTCTTCCAAGTAAAATGCTTTATTCCAACATGGATAGCCGTGATAACATGACAAATTCTGACGCGTTTCGGCTTTACGCCTTCCTCATAGCATCATCATAATAATAAGGCTTACCTGTGGGTACAGTTAATATCTTCTAAACTTGCACCGTTTAGGAAATATTTACAAGGGATGCTGCTGGTGACATCACTGGCACATGTGCTCTGAAGGGGCTGCAGCATTCCGCAACCTACCTTTAGAGCTTCGTGCCAGAACCAAGGGCTACCATACGTATGCATGGGAGTGACATTATGGTGGCCCTGGTCATTCATACAGCAGAAGTCTGCAAACCCGGAAGGAAGACGGGGTGAAGATTGCAGCACCGGGGATCTGTGACAGCACTGCACAGGAAGGATTTGCTTTACAGGTAAGTCTGTAATAATGTGCTAGTAAGTGGTGCATACTAGTACATTATGACCTATCCCTGCAGAGGGGCACACTTTATTTTTATTTTAGTGGAGGTTTACTACCACTTTAATCTTTTTAGCCAGTTGGAAACCTTTACTAAAATAAAAATCTCTGCCACTCATGTGATGTTTCTCAGAGTTGGCGAGTGACCACTCTGGAGCCAATCACTACATTGTGGAGAGGATGGGGGCTCTGCACGTGTCCCATGTTAAGCAGGGTACAGAAGGTGATTGGAAGCAGAAGAATATTGTAACTATGGTTTTATCTGGAGAACCAAAAAAAACTAAAACTGACATCTTCTACTCTATGAAAAATTTGTTACATTGTCACGATTTAACATTATGGTATTATAGAAGGATAAGGTAATGGACTCCTGGAAGAATTTCTAAGCTCATCATAAAGAGGTGACTGAACTGATCTTTTTTTATAATTTTCTTTTATGACTCCTTCTTATCTTTTATATAAAACAAAGTAATTAAATGGATGCCTTTGAGTTTCAAAGTATAGATGGAGGTTGCTGAAAAATGTAAAGATATTAAATCAAAGAAAATTGAAACCCAGAAAAGAATTAAAGGTTACAACAGAAAAAAAAAGTTAAAAAGTAATTAGATATTTTAGAACATGTGCAATAAAAAAAATCATATAATAATGATTGTAGACTTGTATTTTAGAATTTCATTTTTTAAAGTTAATATCTTTATGAAGTTAATATCAATGATTATTATCAAACTACACCTCACTACATTGATAATGATATCTTACCTGCAGCACTGTAACAGAATAAGCACATTTGTAGTTATGTACCCTCTCTACAGTTGCTAGTCCCATTTTCTGCCATGTTTATGGTTGGAAAATGCATGGCTTGAGTAAAAATTGCTATGGGCACAATGGACTCTAAATGGCTTGTAGATATAGATACGACTACTAGGGGGCCTGTGAGAGAGATTTAAAAACTCACAAATAGGACATAGTGTAGCGGGCAAATCATAACAATCTGCCAATATAATGAATAACCCTGGATATTACAAAAAAAAAAATGAATGAACACTATACCTAGATATCAAGAGGAGCGAGCCATAGGTATGGATGAAGCTGGTAATAGATCCTGGTGGTTAATGCTGTATACTAAACATAGACCTACTAGGTATTCAGCTGTGCTGCCACCAAAAACAACAGCTGGGGAACCAGTTACTAAAAAACAAAAAAGAGAGAGGGGTGCCAACAGCCTCATAGTGTAGGCACATCTTTATTGTTGAATAATTATAAAAATGAATGGTAATGCACTCGCAAGGGGCGGGAATGGCATGGAGTGTGTAATAAATCTATGTCCATAGTGCAGTCTGCAAGGGAGAGCATTGGCTGCCACAGGTGTGTTGGTAAACGATGTGGCTGGATCCTGGAAAGATTTGCTCCTGTCAATGATGCCATTGCAATTTCCGCTCAGGTCTCCTCCTTCCAGTGTCAGGGTGCAATTAATCATGGGATACGTGTTTCGAGGTGAAAACCCTACTCTTCATCAGTCTCCATGGCTTGCCCTGGTTTACCAGAATGGTAACAATTGAAGAGCGGAAGCTGGACTGATTTAGCTGCTGGTTAACAACTCACACACTAAACTGATCTGCTCCAATTCCTTAAATCCTTGACAAAATAGTAGGAGAGGGAAGAGGGGAGAGCTTTCTGGATACATTTTACAACCTTTCTCTAAATTAAAAAAATGCACAGAACAAACAGAATTGGTGTACAAGTGCATTGCAGCAAAGCTTGGTTGAAATAAATGGACCATGATTGAGTTGTGCTTGATTGAAATGTACCCTGAAAGGCTACCAAAGATAACAAGACCTCCAATGTTCGATTTAGCTATCAACACAGAATTTGGGTCCAAAAAATGTACTAGTTTATTTGCCCTGCCAATCAAATAGAGTAATCACATGGAGTCCAAATCGATTACCACATTAATTAATAGTAATGCGTTTACCTAGTGATGTAACAAAGCACCCTCCTTTTCCAATCCTTGCCAGTATGAGTTGAGAGAATGAGTTCAAAGCAGTCAACTATAAGACAAAAGCCAAAGTACACTGAACTGTACAGAACATTATTTCACTTACATAAAGCTTTATGTTTGATGCAGGCATGATCTCATGTTCACAAAGCTTTATGGTTGCAGAACACCAATAAAAAGGGAAAACTCTGCCCTCTTCTCAGCTGGGTTCAATGAAGTCATAAATGCAGCCCAGGATAAGGAAGGGTCTGGAATGGTCAAGTAGCCTGAGAGGATCTCCTGCTACTACTGACCAATTTTATAGCATGTATGCCTTTATCAGAGTGGCATATGCTTGTTAACTTTTAAAGTGTGAAACTATCCAGTGAATTTTTTTTTTTATACAACTTGATTGGCTTGGTTAGTTCTGATGTTTATAATGGAATGGACCATTTACATCAAACATTGAATTATTATTTTTAAATGACAGGACTTTTTTCACTGTAAATAATCTTCATTTGAAAATAGAAAAAACAGAAACATTTGCTGTTTGAATAACTTTTTTTTTAATTTTAGTTTTGTTTTTTTGAGCACAGACCATAATATCAGAGAACAGAACTAATATACTTAAGGAGTTGAGAATCTTCACACTATAAAATATCACACTGTAAATTGTGTGATATTTCTTTCAATTATCCAATCTTATGAAACGCAAATTCCTGCTTACTATAAATGCGCAATCTTTCTGGTGTAATAAATAAACAGGGTTTTCACGTATTGTGTGAAGGTTCCTTTAGTAAATGAGCCTACCTTTGTGTGTCAGCTTGAACAACCTTTTGAAAACCTTTATTTAAACAATTTGATCAAATACTAATAATTCAAAAATCCATACACACATGGCCAGCATACCTTTGTCATTGAAGTACTACTCTGTACTTAAAGTAATTGACAAGTTCTAAGCAGACTTGGTAACTACTACAACAATCTGGATCCCTGTTTTTACACCACTGAACAATGTGTATTATTATTAGGCAGTTATGATTAAAAAAAATGTATAAATGACTAGATAATTAAAGTTTCTTTATGCATATATGCAAATGCACAATGTATATTTCCACAAGCAATTAAACTAAATATATCCAAAATGCAAAATGGAGCAGTGCTTAAATTTAAAGCAACCAATCAGAATTCAGTTCAGTGAAGTCATTCCATATGGGATGAATTTTTATTGGCTTCATGGGTGCAGCACATTGCACTATTTATCTTGTATTGTTTTATTTTTTAAACCCCTTAATATTGTTATGGGTAACTTACTTAACATTACTGCAGAATACATTTTAAAATAACTCCTTAAGACCTTTGTTGGAAACATTTTTTTCTCAGTTTAATCACTTTAGCCAAGAAAAGAGTTTCAGTTGAGTATCTGTATGCCACTATTAAGTAAGCAAATATTACATCATACTTATTGCTGATGGAAATGTATTTTTTTTTTCTTAACAAAAGAATAATGAAACCAGTAATTTGTCAATAACCTAGCAACCTTTAGTGAACTAGCAAGAAAAACCAATGTAGTGGGACAGGAAGGAGATGTTAACAGTCCCAGTTGGGAGCTTGATGTGCCCGGTGTGATTTATTTGTATTATGAAATGTATTCAAAGACAGTAAAAACACACAATCAGTGTAATAAGATATTTTGACACTCTGTAAACATGGAATGCCCCTCAGACACACTAGTGCTTTACAGCGCCTGCAGGTATAGCAAAGGAATTCAAACTAGTTTATGTTCCTTCTCTTTATGACCCCAAGTGTGTTTTTGGAGCAGTAATAAAATTATGTAAGTGCAATGCATGGAATGTACGCAAGATTTCTGTGCAAACACAACTGATCAGTAATCTAACCAATCGTAGCCAGGCACAGACTCACATAAACAAAGCCATGCTTTGTTTAAAGTGAATAATGCAAAACAGCGATGAGCATACTTGCTGTCTGAGTTGCAATAGGGTTAAAATACTAAAACTGGTTTCTATGCAGAGCTGCACCGGATTTTGCACGCTCCGGTTTTGGTAAATCAACCCCATTGTTTTTTTGGCTCTGTGTTCAGTATTTGGAGACTCTAACAATATGCTAATGCTTGATATTTACATTATTAAATCATTTATCTTATGTATAGTTTAAGTAAAATTTATCATTTTTATGGAATGATTAAATTTTATAGAATAAATTATGATTCAGAGGAACCTGTGCCCAGACTTTGCACATTATTAAAGTATTTACCTACTGTATTCTTAACAAGCACCCCTGTAGCTAGAGACATTGTAGAGAAATGAATCTTCAAATTTCACAACAGACAGTATTTTCTGTGGCATCCGAAAGTTGGCAGCCTGAGAGCTTTCTTATGTAAACATACAGCAAATGCTCTAAGCTTCTCGAAACCAACGGAAACTTGACTTAAGGGTCTTAGTTGTAATATTGGAGAATGAATCACTTTACGGCATAAGCAGATAAAAAAAAGTCAGTGATGGCTTGCGTCTAAAAGCTAAATGTTTCTATCAGGGTAAAAAAAAACTTTCAAATGTTTCCCCCCCAAGCCTCCCTAAATACTTACCTGAGCCAAAACTCAATCCAGTGCTGTGCCCTTGAGCATTGGCCATCTTCCCTCTCACTCTCTCCTCACTGCACATGGAGGCAGCCATGGGAGCCATTAGCTTATGGTGCTGCCATTCAAATCCAGTGTGGAGGGAGTGAGAGGCAGGGCCAAGATGCGCTATATGTGTCTATAGACACTCACAGCCCAGTTCTGGAGCAAGCTTGCAGTGTCTGCCCCCCATAGCAAGCGGCTTGCTATGGGGGCAGATAAAGAAGAGGAGGAACCTAGAGTGCTTGCGGGGGACCCCAGAAGAGGAAGTTTGGGGCCACTCTGTGCAATACCATTGTCAAGAGCTGCTAAGTATAACATGTTTGTTATTTTAATTACAAAAAAGTTTTAGTAACACTTTAAAGCCCTTTTACTGCTTCCTAAAAATGTTAATGCCCATAGACCAGTCATGGGTTCTCTTTAAATCTTCAAACACAGGGATTGATTAACTAAAGGAACTAAAGAGTTGTTGGGGGACTTAGCTAAATGGGAAATAGTATTTTGTGAAAAGTTCATTAGTGAGTACCTGTGATCTGCTTATGACTGATAAACGACTGTTAAGCCTTTTAGCTGTAACTGATATAGTCACCTAATTAGCAGCATTGAACAAAGTGCACAGTTCTAAAAAACAACAGCTAGCAATCGTCGATGCAGATGTCCACATTATAGCAAACCTAGATGTTTTAAATTATTTTAAATTATTTTTTATTTATGGCAAATTTGAAATCATCACCTGTTAAACTTTCGAACCAGATAGGAAATTAAAAAAAGGTTGAAACAATAGCACTCAGACTCTGTCAATAGGTCTCAGTTTTCAAAAATAAATTGCTTTCCCAGATTACATTAAAACAATACAATGGTTTGGAAAATTGAATACTATGATGGGATCCTGGTTTCAATTGAAAATAGATACTATTTACATGGGCCTTGTGATGGACCATCCAGCACCCAGTTTGGGTTCTTCCGTCAGGATACAACTTCCTCCAGTCTGAAACCAGGAACCAGGTATTATAGTTAAGCACCAAAGAACTAGATGACACTAGCTTAGGTGCAAACTGGAACTGGAACTCACTTTGTTGTAAATTCACACAGAATATACCATGTAAGATCAGGTGGTGAGCTTGATCACATTATCCTAGACAATTAGCACATCTAAGGAACAGTCAACATAAGCATTCACAGTATGCTAATTAACAACAAACCTTTATTTGACAGGGGGTGCCCAGACAATCCAGCAACAAGCCCACAACCCTGGATACACAAAGTACATTACAAATTATCATAAGCATAAACACATTAACATCCCAAAATGGTTCAATAACAAGGTAAAGTGGACACAATATTAATCACATCTCCACAAGATGAGCCGACAGACAGGTGACTCAATAAACAATGGGAATTCACACCTAGGAAGCACACGCTGCGGCAAAAACACTTAACATATAACACCTTAAACAGATTATAGCAGGAGACCCCAGTATCAGGTTGTTTTGAGCTGATTATATTAACATCTACTATGAGTCTCACAATCTAAAGCAGTCACAATCTAAAGATGTCTAGTAAGATTTTTCTATTTTCCTCCTCTATACCGTGGAAAGGACATCAGACAGTAATCTCTTGGGACAGATGAAGGTGGTTCAATGCTCTTAGTAAAGTGTGCAATATATTAGTTGTGTTGTTTTAGAAATAAAGGAAATGCTGTATACAGCATTTTAAATGTCTTTTTGTAAACAATGAAAAAAGGCTTAGCTTATAAATGACCATCTACATGTTATGTGACTGATTTGCATGGGCTAGCAGTTATACGAGTATGAAAATAATGAGTTTTCACAAGCCAAATAATAACCTTTGGTTTGTGAGGATGAATATTTTAGCTGTTCAGTTTTTTATTGTTAGTAAAAGAGGTTGGAAGCATAGTATTCAAGTCCATTCTTTTATAGAAACTGCGCAATAGTGCATGTGTTAAAACATTATATATAGCTAACTGTTGTACAGAATTAGAGAAACACATGGCCTCATTCTCATGGTTAGGTTTGGTGGGAAGCCAAGGCAGTTTGCCATGGATTCTAACAGGTTCCAGATGATTTCCTCCAAAAAAAAGTGAAGTAGATGTGCAGCTCAGAGAGCTTTGATGAGAGACCTGGAATCACAAATGCTGATTATTGGCTGTGAGGACGCACATTAATGATGACCCCCTGAGAGGTCGCGCTGTGATTTTCTTGGGTCTGAATATGCATACAGTGGCATTCCACAGAGCAAAGAATGATTACGACTTCATATAACATTAATCTCAAACCCCAAATCTTTTGTTTGCTAGGTAAGAAGTAAGAAAGTAAAGTAAGAAAAACAGCAGGGTAGGGTTGCTAACATTGTTTAGTCTATGTGAAATCAGATTGTTTTTGTGTCTGTGCATAGGAGTACAGAACCCACCTCAATCACTCTTCCAACCACTGCAGGATAGTTTGCCCCTAGACTTCTCATCTGTATTGCTTTTTGAAACAAGTAATGAAAATTATCTGATGAAAAGGATGTATTTTTGGGGCAAAGTATTATAAGTAGACTGGAAGGTTTGTACTTTAAGATCGTTAATTAGTATCAGTGGTTAAGAAGACTCTTGTTCTGGATGTGACCTTGTTTATAGAAAAAAGATCAGTTGGCAGATTACACAACTACAGTAGCCATCAAACGTTATGTCCAAGTCTAAGACTTCTCTCCAATTGAATGCAGTCCATTTTCAGCCTGTTCCATACCAAATTTTAGTTGTTTCAGTTTTTTTGGTCATTCAAAGAAGAAAACAATAAGTGTGGACAGAGTTTGAGCAGTCTTTGTGAATGGGGACATTAGATGTGGACAATGTGATATCCTGATAAAGTCAGCAATTCTTTAGCAGTCTGTTGACAGATACAATCCATTAGAAGTCGACCAAAAACCTGATATGAACCTTAGAGAAGCAGAGCATAGATCTGATTTAGTGCATGCCTGTTATATACAGCATGACTTTCTGTACATTTAAATCTGTACCATGTGTATACCTGGGATTGTTGTAGAAGACCAAACAAGAAGGTGCATACATGTGTGGACATTCATTTGCTGAGACAAGTGTGTTGGTCACAGTGAAGAAGGAGCCACACTGGGACTGATTAAAAAAAAGATAATAGACTGTTCACTTTAGAAGGGAATGTGCCCCAGAGCTTAGTGAATGAGGTGATGCTCTGTTAACTTCCATCATCCATTCATGTGCAAACAAAAATACTGTTTTTTTCCTTGTGGGTATTCTTTGTTAAGTGAAACCACCACTTTCACCAAGCTCTGGGGCGAATTCCTTTACAAAGTGCATCTTCCCTTGGAAAGGGACTCTTACTTTGCAATAAAAGAAAAACTATAAGGGTCCTTTCACATGGGCTTTTCGCCCAGCGAATTCTGCTTTGCTCAGCGGGGGATCGATCCGCTAATTCAAGCTGAGCAGGCGGATGACAGGTCTATCTCCGCTCCCTGTGCTGAGACAGACCTGTCAGAGCCCTGCACTCCTCTATGGGGAGATCGGATAAAAATGGACCGCCTGTCCATTTTCATCTGATCCGATCCTCCAGACAGATGGAAAATAGGGTTACCATCCATCTGGATTTCACGGACAAGATCGGATCGGATAGCAGCGGGTGTCAGCGGATATGTCACCGCTGACATCTGCTACTCCATAGGGGTGCATGGAGCATCCGATCAGGTCCACCTGAAAAACATACAGGCGGACCTGATTGGAAAGCCCGTGTGAAAGGAGCCTTATGTTTTAAGCCCCTGCCAGTTACCACTTCAAAGTTGATAGTTTCCTTGTGCACCACACACCAACATCCAACTTCCTTAAACAGCTTTATTGATCAGGATGACCAGGACATCAAAAACAGTGTCTCTCCTGTGCTCAAGTAATGTGGGGTGAATAATCTGAATGGCCTTTTATACACAAACTTGTGGTCTTGCTGCCCTCTCAGGATCAAGGGTATCCAAATATACTGAAAAACAATAAGAAAAGGGCGCACTGACCTTTTAAATAACACTATATGTATTTATTAAAATCCAAAAAGGTAGCACACGTACTTACAAACATAGGATGTATACACGCATGTAGAAATTATAGGATGTATACACGCATGTAGAAATTAGAGACCAATCGCCTCCAGGATACTCCTGAACTGCTGGATAATGTGATGGTATCCGATATGGTCTGTCGGACACGATTCGAGGGAGGAACCTCTTCCTCTGAGCCAAACGTGCTACTGTGTGTATACATCCTATATTTGTGAGTACAACGTGTGCTACCTTTTTGGATTTTGAAAAACTTTATTAGTGGTAATGCACGAGGTTGGTGCGCCCTTCTCTTGTTGTTGACCAGGACATCATCCTACATCTAAATTCCAACTCTGACACATTACACTCAACCCCTGGGCCTAATTGTAGAGCTTTCAGCACATTTAAGTCTTGGGGGCACACATCAATTCAGCAAAATTCCAATCAGAAAAAATGATGGTGTTAAGCACCAACAGAAACCAGCGCAAATGGAGAGTTTATAATAATTAGTGATTAATAAATATAAAAAAATTCATAAAGTGTAGGAAGAAATTCCTAATCAGGAGCCGCAACAAGAACGTAAAAAACATGTATTGAGAAAAATAAATATTGCTAAATAAAAGGTTGCGCTCACCCGAAAAACACTTGGGTGTACGACAAAATTGTGATTGTCACGGACCCTACTTCCCCCCCCTTCTTTTCCTCTCTTCTGCACCCCCAGTACTTTACTATCTTCCCCAGCATGGGATTCTTCTCTCCCCCCTGGCTGCTCACTCCTTTGCCTGCCCCCCCCACTGTGCTGTCCTCCTCCCCTCCCCAGCAAGGTGCCTGAATGTCTGCTTCTCCGCCTTCATGCTCACTGTGGACAATGAACACATTCCTTGTGTGGGCTCGAGTAGAGGGGGGCGGGGCTGGTTGCTGGGGAAACTGGACGCCTGGCTGGGAGTTGCCTGGCCCACCTGCTGGGACACAAGTCCTAAGATATTTAGCTGAGTGAGAGTCTCTCCTGGGTTGTTCATCTCTGCTGTTTGGAAGACTGTGTGTCTCTGAGCTGCGGCCAGGGAACACAGAATCCCCTATTGGTTCCTGCGGGCCTCTTCAAACCTTCCTACAACCTGGATTTTGGATTTACCCTGTCCCTTCCTACAACCTGGATTTTGGATACATCCTGTACCGGCCTGCTGGTGAGTGGATTAACACTGGGCCTACCAGAACTCTGCCTGAACTTTGTCACCTCATTGTTTGCCCTGCTCCGTGTGTGGCCCAATCCCTCGCTGGCCAGGACTTTGCCCATTCTATTGGGAGCCCCTGTTATGGACTACCCCTGTTATCTGGAACTCTGTCCTACCCACGTTGGGTCTGACCCTGGACACCTTTGTTTGGCCCTTTCTTTGTGAACATACCCGCTACCGTTCAATAAAAGGCTTTGTTGGCACTCCTGCTCTCCATGTGCGTTCTGTCTTACCTACACTTCCGTCACACTGGTTGGCAGCGGCGGGATCAGAACGCTGAAGAGGATGGAGAGCAGCCCCCTCACACTGGACCCAACGTGGGGTGGGGAGTACAGGAATTGGACTGTGGCAAGTTTGCAAGAAAAGGCTCAGGAGTTAAGCCTTACCTACAGGGGCCTGTCCAAAGAAGAGCTGGTCACCGCCATTGAGGAAGCCGGCCTTCAGAGAACTGAAAGCTTGAATGCTCCGCCGTCAGAGAATGAACAGAGTGCATCCACCGTCTCAAGTCCCAGGAGCCCGTGGATCACATGGTACGAAGAGGAGATGGCTATCCTGGGGCCCGGGGCCACCTTGGATGACAAGCGGGAGGCTATCCGAAGGGCTCATGAGCGAGAAACCATGAGAGGCCTCAGGGGATATGACCCTCTCCCCAGCCCACGAGTCGGTGGGCCTGATCGGCCAAGGGTGACTCGTAAAGACTTCAAGCCATTTTGTGAAGCTACAGGGGATGTGGAAGGGTTCTTCCAGGACTTCGAACACTTATGTCAGCTGCTGGAGGTGCCCCGTGGAGACTGGGTACGCCACCTAGTGGGCCTGCTGGAAGGGGGTGCGGCTGCTGCCTACCGGACAATGAACGCACAGTGGAATCGAGATTACAGTAGGATCAAACAGACTATACTAGAACACTACGCGGTAACTTCAGAAACCCACCGGTTCAAATTCCGGGACCTCTCCTGTCATTCTGAGCCCTCCTTCAAGATGTATGCGCATAAAATCTCGCTGGCCTGCAGACGCTGGCTGGAGGGGGAGCAGGCCTTTACTATTGAACAAGTTGTCCAGGCCTTTCTAAAGGAACAATTCTTTGCCAAATGCCCAGCAGAGGTGCGGGAGTGGGTGAATGAGAGGGACCCTGGCACCCTTGAACGGGCGGCTGCACTGGCAGACGAGGCCCTTGCCATTAAACCCCATTGGAAAAGACTGGTAGTCGAGCCGCCCAAAGCCCAGAACACAGGCAGACCACTTCCCAGCAACCCCCTGCCACTCCTCCAGCGCCCTGTCGCCCCAACACCATCCACAGCCCCTTCCTACCGACCTCGTACTTCTGGGCCATTTCTGGACCGCCGGTGCTATGGGTGCAACCAGCCCGGGCATCTTCAGGCCAGCTGCCCTCAGTACCGTCGCACCACGTCTGCCAGCCACAGTCGCCCAGTCAACTACCTAGAGTTGACCCCAGAGGAAGAACCACTACCCCCACCTCCCAGTGACTGGCTGACCCCCACTGTTGCCAATCCTCCTAGGGGAGTCTACGGTGTTCATCCCCTTGTCCCATCCTACCCAGAGCAGAGGCAGCGCCACCTGCAGGAGGTCCTGATTGATGGAGAGAGAACTACGGGATTTCGGGACACTGGGGCCTTCCTCACCATTGCTGATCCCCGCGTGGTAAAACCAGAAGCCATCAAGCCAGGCCCCGGGTTCTTTATTGAAATGGCAGGTGGTACTACGAAACACATCCCCAAGGCGTCGGTTCGCCTTGACTATGGGTTTGGGGAAAAGCGCTGCCAAATTGGAATCATGGCTGGACTACCTGCGGACATTCTGCTTGGAAATGATTTAGGAGAGCTACAGTGTCAATACGTCGGAGCTGTGACCAGGAGCCAAGCCAGCCACGGCCTGCCTGCCGAGAAAACCCAACGGGACTCCCCTTCTGCCCTGGATCCGGTGAGTGTTACCAACCCTGACCAGAATACCACCCTGACCTGGGACCGTGAGAAATTTAAACAGGAACTAGACTCTGACCCCACATTGAGCAAATTCCGGTGCTATAGGTGTAACCAACCTGGGCATCTTCAGGCCAGCTGCCCTCAGAACCGTCGCACCACATCCGCCAGCCACAGTCGCCCAGTCAACTACCCAGAGTTGGCCCCAGCGGAAGGACCTCTACCCCAGCCTCCCAGTGACTGGCTGACCACCATGGCGCCCAATCCTCCTCAGGGAGTCTACAGTGTTTATCCCCTTGTCCCACCATACCCGGCAGCAGGACCTTCAGTAGGTGAGCCTATTACCACAAGTGCCTCCAAGGAGACCTGCCGAGGTCCCCCTGTCGGCACTTGTAAAATAAAAGGGGGAGGGGTTGTCACGGACCCTACTTCCCCCCCCTTCTTTTCCTCTCTTCTGCACCCCCAGTACTTTACTATCTTCCCCAGCATGGGATTCTTCTCTCCCCCCTGGCTGCTCACTCCTTTGCCTGCCCCCCCCACTGTGCTGTCCTCCTCCCCTCCCCAGCAAGGTGCCTGAATGTCTGCTTCTCCGCCTTCATGCTCACTGTGGACAATGAACACATTCCTTGTGTGGGCTCGAGTAGAGGGGGGCGGGGCTGGTTGCTGGGGAAACTGGACGCCTGGCTGGGAGTTGCCTGGCCCACCTGCTGGGACACAAGTCCTAAGATATTTAGCTGAGTGAGAGTCTCTCCTGGGTTGTTCATCTCTGCTGTTTGGAAGACTGTGTGTCTCTGAGCTGCGGCCAGGGAACACAGAATCCCCTATTGGTTCCTGCGGGCCTCTTCAAACCTTCCTACAACCTGGATTTTGGATTTACCCTGTCCCTTCCTACAACCTGGATTTTGGATACATCCTGTACCTGCCTGCTGGTGAGTGGATTAACACTGGGCCTACCAGAACTCTGCCTGAACTTTGTCACCTCATTGTTTGCCCTGCTCCGTGTGTGGCCCAATCCCTCGCTGGCCAGGACTTTGCCCATTCTATCGGGAGCCCCTGTTATGGACTACCCCTGTTATCTGGAACTCTGTCCTACCCACGTTGGGTCTGACCCTGGACACCTTTGTTTGGCCCTTTCTTTGTGAACATACCCGCTACCGTTCAATAAAAGGCTTTGTTGGCACTCCTGCTCTCCATGTGCGTTCTGTCTTACCTACACTTCCGTCACAGTGATAAATAACGTGCATATGTGATTAAGTGAAATTTAAAGTGCAAATATCAAAAGTGCAGATACAAATGGATAAATATGTGACTTTGCAATCACCTAGCAGTAAATATATACAAATGCAAATATATAAATAAATAATTAGTTCATTAAATGACTGTGCAACCAAATAACAGTCCACAATAAATCACAGTGAGTGAGAATCCAGTATTAATGTCCAGTATGGAAAATTTATAGAAGATTTGGTGATAACAGCAGATTCAGCACTTAGTAGACTCCAACACCTCCACCAAGACAGTCGGGAACAGTGGGCACAGTCACGGGTTATGAGAGAGCTACTCCCAGTGATAAGGAGATATAGAGGTGGATATCTGGAGGTGTATTGGAGGTGCCTTTTGGATTCCTGGTTACCGGTTGATACTGGCTATTTATCCTGCCCCTGCTTGAACCGACCCCTATAATTAGGGGTCTACCTCATCTGGTAAGCCTTTAGTGCACACTGTGTGACCCTGTTGCTTGGTGGAGGTGTTGGAGTCTGCTAAGTGCTGAATCTGCTGTTATCACCAAATCTTCTATAAATATTCCATACTGGACATTAATACTGGATTCTCACTCACTGTGATTTATTGTGGACTGTTATTTGGTTGCACAATCATTTAATGAACTATTTATTTATTTATATATTTGCATTTGTATATATTTATGCGGACTGCTAGGTGATTGCAAAGTCACATATTTATCCATTTGTATCTGCACTTTTGATATTTGCACTTTAATTTTCACTTACTCACATATGCACGTTATTTATCACAATTTTGCGGTTCACCCAAGCGTATTTCGGTTGAGCGCAACCTTTTTATTTAGCAATATTTATTTTTCTCAAAATTCCACTCAGAGCATGTGTTTAAAACATCACTATGGATATTAAAGATAATTATACAGACAAGTACTGACAACTGAGTGCACAAAACAAACCAAAACTATGGCATGTAAAGTTTTACAGTATAATATTTTTGGATACTGGGTAGTACACTTAGGGGATTTTCAAAGCTGGAAAGTTATATGAGGCTGTAGTTTATCACATATGTCACTAGTTTACAGTCTGTGTGTGCATGCCAATAGTGTATATTGTTAAATGGCTTGGGTTGCGGTAGAAGCTGATGTCATTCTGGCTCAGCTGGACTTGCTATTTAGTGCTGGACTCTTTCCTATTCTACTGCTTCTTAGATAGTACTGAGGAACTATTACAGAAATACATGCATGATATTTTTCTGGGCATCCAAGGCTAACAATAGAGTATAGCACATTTTCATAGCTGTCAGACTCTTTATTAGCATTAGAGAAGCAAAAGAAGCACTTTTTGCAGTCATACAGTAAGTTCTCAAGAAAAGCCTCTCAAATAAAAAATATGAAGGCTGCCATTGTCGAGTTATTCTACTTGCATGTTGTGCTGATACAGCTTTAGAACTTTTTGAGTCACAGAATATAGAGATAAGGAATTCTGAGATTTTTCTAATTTTTATTTGCTGCATGCTTGCCTCTGTTACCCATAGCTATTAAAGCCATACACAGCCAGGCAGCAAGCATTTTTACATTTAGGCTAGCAATGGCAGCCCATATATTTCTGTGATGATAGCTGTGCTTTAATATGAGGATGCAGAGGGCACAACTGCCTTAAACCCATGAGATCAGGGGGCCCAGGTCTAGCTATTATCTATTGCACTGCCTCTTAAAGTGTATCTAAACCCAAGGACAAAATTGTAATGTTGTCACCCTAGGCTGTTTGCTTCTGGTTTTGACTACAGAACACCTCTACTCTCCTCATTTCCATAACGTAGAGGGAGTTGTTCAGAAATTCACAGGGATCATAATACTGCTTGGGATTTTAGTTCAGCGAATTCCACAGGAAGTCAGGAGTTCAATGGGTTCTGGCAGGATCAACACATACATTTTTGCACTTATCGAACAGATGTAACAAAACACTTTCAATTGTATATTTACCAGAACAAATGATAGCAAATAAAGACGTTCATTTTAGAGGTTTACATACACTTTAATATAATATCCTGTATCTGTGCTGTGAACTAGCAGTTCTGGATGCATAGTTGGCTCAGGAACATACAGGAATGATTTGCATGGCTCTACAATAGTAGAAGACAACATCAAATAAAGAAAATCTAGGGAGGCAAAATAGCACTTTATTATGTACAGGATAGAGCACTTGGCTGATAGTATAATCAGGCAGGTTATGGTGAGGTGGGCCAAAAAGAACCATAGAGTCCTCCAATGAACCAGTAGGAAGCACATTAAAGCCTTCTTATAGCAGATGGTATGTTCAGTATATATATATATATATATATATATATATATATATATATATATATATATATATATATATATACGTATATATATATATATACTGAACATACCATCTGCTATAAGAAGGCTTTAATGTGCTTCCTATTGGTTCATTGGAGGACTCAATGGTTCTTTTTGGCCCACCTCACCATAACCTGCCTGATTATACTATCAGCCAAGTGCTCTTTTATCTTGTACAGAATAAAGTGCTATTTTGCCTCCTATTTGCCGCCTAGATTTTCTTTATTTGATGTTGTCTTCCACTATTGTAGGATACAATTGGTAGTTCTTTATGAAACATTAGCAGTCCGACAGCAGAATGGAGCAACTGAAAGTGTTGTATGAACTATGAGGAGGCCAGTGTCCAGTCTGTGCGTTAGGGATCTGGACCATTTACTCATGGCTCAGATTCACATCCTAAAAATCTTACTGGCTTTTGCCACAGAAATAATATAAAGGTAATGAGTGAATACTTATTCCCTACTAGCAGCCAGACACCTTTTTTTTATTATTGTAATTTTTATTGAAGTTTCAACATTTACAGGGAAAGTATTAATAGTAAACGTGAAATAAGTACAACAGTAAGAGAGATGTCCTCGGCCAAACAGTAAAATACAAGTGAACTCCCAATTGGGGTGGCACATTATAAGTTACATTAGTAAATTCAATGTTAGCTACAGAGAGCATATAATAAGCTACACAACCATTATGCTAATACAAGACGTGTGTGGAAAGTTAATCATAGTTACCCCAAATGACAACCAAGTAGCGACCAGGCCATTTTTTGCGATACAGCTCTGTGTTACTTTAACTGACAATTGCGCAGTCATGTGAAGCTGTACTCAAATACATTTTATGTCCTTTTTTTTTCCACAAGTAGAACTTTTTTTTTGTTGGTATTTGACTACCTCTGCAGTTTTTATTTTTTGCACTATAAACAAAAAAAGCGACAATTTTGAAAAAAAAAAACAATATTTTTTTACTTTCTGCTATTAAAAATGTTTTAAAAATATATTTTTTTTTCATCAATTTAAGCCAAAATGTATTCTGCTAAATTTTTTGGTTGAAAAAAAAATCCCAATAAGTGTAAATTGATTGGTTTGCGCAATTGTTATAGCGTCTACAAACGATGCAATGTTTCTATGGAATTTTTATTTTTTATTTTTTTTTACTAGTAATGGTGGCGATCAGTGATTTTCAGTAGGACTGCGACATTGTGGAGTACAAATCGGACATATGACACTTTTTGGGGACCAGGGACACTAATACAGTGATCAATCCTAAAAAAACTGTACTGTCACTGCATTTATGACACTGGCAGGGAAGGGGTTAACATCAGGCGTGATCAAAGGGTTAAGTGTGTCCCTAGGAGGTGCTTACTATCTGTAGGGGGGTTGCTCTGACTGGGGGAAGACAGAGATCTGGGTTCCTGCCAAGCAGGAACACAAGATTTCCATCTTGCCCCCTTGCAGATCGGTGATCTTCCTTGTTTACATAGGTAGGTCACCGTTCTTCCTCTCCCGGGTATAATCGCAGGTGGCTGGTGGACATCTGCTCCACCGGACTCATTGATTGACATCCCTGCTAGCCAATCACGGTGCAATCGCACCTCCGGCGGTGCAATGGCGCCATCTAGTGGCTATTGAATGAAATGGCCTACAGGTACGTCGTTTCACGCAGTAGCGCCACTTTGCCACAGTATAAATGCGGCGGCCGGTTGGCAAGTGATTAAACAAAGGAGTATTATTACCATAACCAAGAAGTAAACCAATAGAAATACATGAGAGATGAAGGAATGTATAGAAATACAAGCAAATGTCCAAAAGATGATTTTCCTGAGTATCTCACACAGTATGAAAAAGAGTGACTTGCTTAGTTAGAATTAAGGAGTAACTAAAGGTTGTGAGGAGGTAGACGTTGAAGGAGGAATGGATCCATAAGTCCCAGGAGTCCCATACTTTGCTAAACTAACCTAATAATTCACCTGATAGAGCTCTAAAATATTCTATAACTCGCACATCAGCTATTGCAGTGATAAGCTGGTTCTTGGGAAGGGACCTCTGCAGATTTCCAGTAGCACTACCTGTTTGGGAGTTTTTAAGAAATGCCAGAAAACAGCAATCCCAGGAGATAGTGAAAAGGGTCAAGTGACAAAGCAACCTCCAGGACCCGTTCCAAAAGTCCTTGAACCATAGCCCAAAATCCTTGGATCTGAGGATAAAACCAGAAAATGTGGGTCAATGACCCAGTAGTCTTAGAGCATCTCCAACATAACTCTGGTATAGAGGGGTCAAAAGAGGGCAAGATCATGAGGGATAGCATCTTGTAAGAGCTTATATAAGGTAGAAATTAAATGTGTCTGAGTTGGGCCCTGTACACATGTAAGTTCAAAACCCGTAGGGTGGTCCGGGGACAAAGAGGGCTCCTGAGTGTAGAAATAGTGTCTAAATTGGAGATACGTAAAAAAGAATCCAAGGGGGAGAGATTTTTTTCCAAGCCCTGAGTTCCTTAAATTACATTAATTTACTGGATTGATAATGTGGCACAATTTAAATATGCCAGCCTGTTCCTATGGAAGCATTTGGGTGTAGGACAAACTATCTGGTAAAGCTGGGTATACAACACTTTGGTCAAGTAGGAACAGGGTGGAGCCAAATCATACGTTTTATTACAAAAGCGCCATATCCTGGGTGTAAAGGCCATAGAGTTAAGCAAACGTATTTGGGGACTAATATAGAAACAGTGTCAGATGACCCTAGTAGTGAAGATGGATGAAATAGGAAACAACTGGCTCATTTTAATTTCTGAACATCAATTGCAGGGTGTTCTAACTGACCAAGAAAAAATATGTTGTAAATATGAGGCCAGATACATCCATTTTTACATCTCAGCCACTTTCTGCCTTCACGAACTTAGTTCAGAGTCAGCTGAACATCATTATTCCTAATTAGTTTAGTGTCAAGGGTGGGGGCTGCCTGTATAATGTGTATGTCATGGAGCCTCGTATTTTCCCAAACAGGGGCAGTTGACAACTTATTAGCTCAATAAAAGAGAATTAGTGCTTAATTTGTGAGATAGAAATCTTAGCCTCTTTGCAAGCGAGATGTAATTGTGTGATGTTTTCTATTGCCCCTTATACAACCTTAGAGTTCTTTCTACATGCAGAACATGTGCAT